>NC_044982.1:22073011-22673011 GCF_008728515.1 Papio anubis
TACCTACCTATCTACCTATCTAATCTACCTACGTATCTACCTATCTAGTCTACCTATCGGCCTATCTACCTACCTATCTACCTATCTGCCTATCTACCTACCTATCTAACTACCTATGTACCTATCTACCTATCTACCTATCTAGTCTGCCTACCTATCTACCTATCTACCTACCTACCTATTTTCCTACCTATCTATCTACGTATTTGCCTATCTACCTACCTACCTATCTAATCTACCTACCTCTCCACCTGTCTATCTACATATCTACCTACTTATCCACCTGTCTATATACCTACCTACCTATCTATCTACATACCTGTCTACCTACTCATTTACCTATCTGCCTACCCATTTATTTACCTACCTATCTACCTATCTAATCTACCTACGTATCTACCTATCTAGTCTACCTATCGGCCTATCTACCTACCTATCTACCTATCTGCCTATCTACCTACCCATCTAACTACCTATGTACCTAACTACCTATCTACCTATCTAGTCTGCCTACCTATCTACCTATCTACCTACCTACCTATTTTCCTACCTATCTATCTACGTATTTGCCTATCTACCTACCTACCTATCTAATCTACCTACCTCTCCACCTGTCTATCTACATATCTACCTACTTATCCACCTGTCTATATACCTACCTACCTATCTATCTACATACCTGTCTACCTACTCATTTACCTATCTGCCTACCCATTTATTTACCTACCTATCTGTCTACCTATCTACCTACATACCTGCCTATCTACTTATCTAATCCACCTACCTACCTACCGACCTATCATCCTATCTATCTCCCTACCTATCTACCTACCTATCTGCCTACCTACCTACCAACTTACCTACCTATCTACCTATCTACTTATGTAATCTACCTACCTATCTATCTACCTAGTTCTCTACCCACATACTTATCTACCTATCTATCTACTTATGTAATCTACCTATCTGCCTACCTATCTATCTACCTATCTAATCTGCCTACCTACCTACATACATACCTATCTACCTATTTACCTACCTAATCTACTTACCTATCTACACATCTATCTACCTGTCTACCTACCTACCTATTTATCTACCTAACTACCTACCTATTGACCAATCTATCTACCTATCTATCTACACATCTATCTACCTACCTATCTACATACCTATCTACCAACTTTACTTTGCCTCTATTATTCCTTGATCTCTAATTGTGATTTGAGGGTGTGTCTTCAAATCTTTACCTCTGGAATAGAAAAAAAAAATGCTCCTTTTTGTGTTTTGAATTAAGAAAAGACTCTCTGATTGGATTTGATTGTCTTGTTTGCATTGAAAGTATCATCTTTACCTCAAAAGTTCTACAAAATTTGAAGATATGCCTTGCATATTATTTAGAAAATCAAAATTTTAATAAGGCCCCTAAGCAGAAGAGCAAGTATCAGACTGCAGCTCCCAATTGAGTTAGTTCTCCAAATGGTAGTGACTTCTCATGGCACTGAAAGTCAGAAGAGAAACTTTGTCTAGAATAAAAAGGGGCATCTGGGTTCGCCTGCATGTGTATGGGCACAAGCGTGTGTGTGTGCATGTGTGTGCTTTTGTGTGTGTTTATTTGATGAAACCAATATTGATTATTATCTCTACCAGGCATGTAGGTAAACACTTAGCAGAAAATAGTCAATGCCTTCTTATTGTAAGATAATATGAGCATGTTTATTTCAAACATTAGTTTACTTAGTTTCTCCTAAGTCATCCAGTTGACATATAGAAGAGCCAGAATTTCAATCTATGCTTGTTTTTATCATTGTATCCACTTTGATTTACAGTATTTGTTGTAAAACTACATTAATCACTCCATGAACCTAAAAAAAATCACCAAATGCACAGAAAACACATAATATTTTAAATATGGAAAAGAAAAAAGGTACAGTTATTTTTCAAATACTTTATATATAAATATGTGCCAGTGCTTAGATTGGTATTTAATTTGCTTTTCTATTATGCCGTGTTCTTTTTCCTTTGATTTTTGTCTCCTCAATTTTCTTACGGAGACAGTCAAACTTCTTCCCCTTGTAGGTTTTCCATTTCCCTTCACTCTTTAACATGTTTACGTACATTTATTTCTCATCCATGTTCATTTAATTGAGATGAAAAAGAGAAGATTATTCAAACAGGTACCAGCAAATTAAGATAAAAATGGTTTACATTATTCACTCATTTGCACACAAGTGTCTCCCTCTGGATTTAAATTAGCTAAGAAGGAACACAAATTGAAATGTTTATCAGACATTGTCACTGAGAGCTGAAAAATTGAGGATGTACGTTTCAGTAAAGGGACTTGGCTTATGTTTAGTTCACAGCAGAAATGCATTCCTTCCTACTGCATTAAGTACTGTGACATGGATTTTATACAGAATCTTTCTTTGTGTCACAGATCAGGAGTATGATAACTCCCTAGAAATTTTTTTTAGTCAAGAGTTTTAAAAACTCAGTTACATCGCACCTTAGAGATGATGCAATCATTTAAACATAATGAACATATGTACTACTCTCTGAATAATTAAAGAATATAGGAATGGAAGTGGCCAGCCATAGAGACAACTCACTATTGTCCCTGCTGATATCACATTGTTACTGTATCTTCCTCACTCTATTCTCTAATCACTCTCTGTTCCTATTGCCAATTTACCTTTTAGAAGATGATGATATAGCTAGTTTCATCATCTCCCACAAGGAAACTATGAACTCATCGAGAATTGCAACAAAGTGCTTGTTGTTATTTTTTTTTTTTAACTTTTTCTACATATCTGTATGCCTGAGAATCAGTTGAGTATCATATATTATAGAATGTTGATGCACGAGTTACCTGAATGAATGGGTGAATGGCAAACTGAGTAAATAAATCCAGATGTCTTGTTTTGTATAATGTCACGGTCGTCTGGAATATGGTGTGATATTTTGAGAACATCACTAAAATTTCAGGTTACCTTCTGGAAATAAAGTGATTGTAACCGAAAAGTGCCCTTGCATTATGTATTGGGGTCTTGAGTTTGGTAAGTCAGACATATGGACACTGTGTTTAAAAAGTGTGATAAAAACTGAACAGAGCCATCTTAAAAAATTGAGATAAATTACAGATGCCTCTCAATTCCTATGCAATTAGACATATCCATTTCATCATTATCAGTGTATCTCTTTCTTATTAGCTTTCTCTCTAACTTTTTAATAGCTGTGTGCTCCAAGTTTCTCTCCAGAGATAAGTATTCCAAGTTTCAAAAATGTTTTAGTTCTGATGTGGTGTTAATAAACCTAACATTATGATACCAAAATTTAAAACTTTATGGAAAGTTTTAAAGAGCAAAACTGACTCCAAAAAACCTAAAACCACTATATATCTATATATACCACTATAATCTGACCATGAATTGTCATGAGTTGCCTAGAATGCAGATAAAAGTAACTTAAAACAACAGGTATGAATGACATAAAGAAAATGCATTTCCAGTTTAGCATTTATATATGCACAAAAGTGAGAAATTAGAACGTATGACATAGAAATAGTAATCAAACACGTGGCTAAGGGTAATTTATAAAAATTAAGTAACAGAGAAGCTAATTTACGGACTTCACTGTAATTTCAGACTATTACAGTGACAAGAGATACTCAACTATGACTCATTTTGAAAAACATATGTAATTTAATAAGCCAATGAAAAATCTGCGTGAGAATTCAGATAGATAAAAATTGTAATAATGTATGTAAGAGGGCCAGGCTGATTACAGTCTTCTCTCTACAGTAGTGGATGCCAGAGAACAATAGGAAAGGCCTATGGTGTTTAAATGGGGAAAATGACCCCTTGTGTAGTAAAAACAAATCCATTGTTATATACCTTTTTGAATGCAAAGATTCAACAGAAAAATCTCATGGAAACCTAAGGAAGCTGCACATTTCCAAATTGGATATATGTCCAGAACTAAGAAAATGGTATACTTATTTCTCCTGGATGTTTATCAGCTTTTTTCTTCCACTTCTGTACCAGGCAGTTTTTATTTCATAGTCATAGCTTTTGTTTTTCAAAAACACTAGAGAGGCTGTCAGTCAGTGCTGCTCTCTTTCAGGAAACTTTGTGTTAGCAGATTGAGTCTTTCTTGGAGGATAGCTTACAACAAATAATTGGGAAGAATTCAATCCTACATTTCTTAGGTAGCAATATCTGGTAAATGTGAAATTTGCTGCAGTCTGCCCAGGGGAAAAGCCTGCCAACAATATATAATAAAAACAGGCCTGGTGTGGTGGCTCACACCTGTAATCCCAACACTTTGGGAGGTTGAGGTGGGCGGATCACCTGAGGTTAGGAGTTCAAGATCAGCTTGGACAATACGGTGAAACCTCATCTCTACTAAAAATACAAAAGTTAGCCTGGCATGGTGGATGTGCCTGTTGATCCAGCTACTTAGGAGGCTGAAGCAGGAGAATTGCTTGAACCCAGGGGGCAGAGGTTGCAGCGAGCCAAGATGGTGCCACTCCACTCCAGCCTGGGTGACAGAGTAAGACTCTGTCTCAAAAAATACAAATGTAAAATAAATAAAAAATAATACCATATAATACAATAAAATAAAGTTTCAGCAGATATTGCAAAGCCTGAGAAACACATGAAATTGTCCTTATTCTACACCTATAAACCTATGCTGATGAATGGGCTAAAAACAGGGAGATAGAAGGAAAAATTAGGGTCAGTAATTTGCTTTCAATAATTATTTTCTTATTCTTATTTATAAAGTTGATCTGGGATTGGATTCTTTCAGTGTCAACTAAGATATTAACAACAAAGAGAACATATTACATAAATCAGCCTGTAGAAACAAATAAAGCAAAACTATAAATGACAATTCATAAAGTGAGATGATAGAAGAGCAAGCACCTGGTATGTCAAAAAAAGGTAAGGACTGGCATCCCTATTAACATACAACTGCTTTCTCCATTGAAAACCAAAAGTCAACTATATGTGTCTAACAAAAAATATGCCTAACAAAATATCACAAAAAATACAAAGGAAGAAATGTAGGGGAGGGGATGGAACAGGATTGCTGAATGGATGCCTCCAGCAATTGTCCTTCCCTGCAGGAAAATCATATTGAACAACTATCTACACAAAAAAGTACTTTTATGAGAACCAGAACTCAGGGGAGTAATCCCAATACCTGATTGTTACATCATATTAAGGAAAGAGGCACTGAAGAGGATAGAAAAGACAGTCTTGAATTATTGATGCCCCCTCTTCCTTATTCCTGTGCAGTCACCATGTGGCATCAATAGAGCGACTATGTGCTTGAAGGAGGGACAGCTCAGTGATTGTGGGACTTTGCATTGGAATTCACTGCTACTCTGTCACAGAGGAAAGCAATGCAGGGCAGAGCTCAGCTAGTGCCCACAGAGGGAGCATTTAGACCACTATTAGCCAGCAGCAAATCCTCCATTCTAGTGGTTGGAACCTGAGTTCCAGCAGGCCCCAATACTGCAGGCTGAAGGTTCTCTGGGGTTCTAAAAACACTTGAAAGGCTATCTAGGCCACAAGGAGTGCAATTCCTGGTCAAATCCTGTTGCTATCCTGGGCTTAGAGCCAGTGGACTTGGGGGTGCATGCAATCTAGTGAGACACTAGCCAAGGTAGCCAAGGGAATGCAGTATGGCTTGAAGGTTCAGGAGAGACTCTTTCCCTCTGCTTGTGGAGAAAAGAGTAAATAGAATTTCATCTTGCAACTTGTATACCAGCTCAGTCATAGCAAAATAGGGCACCCAGCAGAGTCCTGAGGTCCGCATTCTAGGCTCTAGCTCACAGACAAGATTTCTAAACACACCATGGACCAGAAAGGAACCCACTGCCTTGAAGGGAAGGACCCAGACCTGGCAGGATCCATCACCTTCTGGCTAAAGAGTCTTTCTGCCTGAAGGTCTAGTAGTAGCACAAAGGTAGCTAGGCAATATTCACCATGTACCTTGGGTGGGATCCAGAGACATGCCGGATTCAAGTGCAACCCAACACATGCTTAGCTATGCTGGCTATGGGGGAAGAACATTTATGCTTGAGAAAAGGAAAGGGAAAAGTTAAGAGGACTTTGTCTTGCTGCTTAGGTACCAGTTCAGCCACAGAGGGCAGAGCACCAAGCAGGCTCCTGGGGTACTCAGTTCTAGGCCTTGGCTCCTGATGGCATTTCTAGACCTATCCTAGGCCAGATTAGAGCCCACTGCCATGAAAGGAGAGAATCAACATTCACCATAAGCTGACTGAAGAGTCCTTGGGTCTTGAGTGAATAACAGTGATAGTCAGGCAGTACTTGTTGCAGGACTGGAACAGTGGTGGCAACAGGGACAGACTCCTCTGACAAAGCAAAGTGGAGAGACGAGTGGGAAGGACTTCGTCTTGCAGCTTGGTTACTAGCTCAGCCACAGCTGAATAGAGAACCAGATAGACTACTAAGGTTCCCATCTCCAGGCCCCAGATCTCAGATAGCATTTCCAGACCTCACCACCCTGAAGGGAAAGACACAAGCCTGGCTGGAGTTTCCCCCTGCTAACTGTAGACCTTTGGGACTTGGTAAAGATAGGGGGTAGCCAGGCAGTGGTCACTGTGAGCCTTGAGCAATTTGCAGAGCTGTACTAGCTTCGGGTCTGATCCAGTGCTGTCCCAGTGGTGGCAGTCACAGGGGTGCTTGTGTCACTTTTCTCCCAGTTTGAGGCAGCTCAGAGAGAGAGAGAGAGAGAGAGAGAGAGAGAGAGAGAGATTGATTGATTCTATTTCTCTAGGGGAAAGTAAGGAAAGAGAACAAGAATCTCAATCTGGTAATCCAGGGAATTCTCTCAGATTTTACCCAAGAACACCAAGGCAGAACCTCCACAAATATGCATTAGGGTACCCCCTAAAGCAGATACAGCTGCAGTCACCAAAGACTTAAATCACAACACCGAAGTCCCTTCAAATACCTGGAAAACCTTCCCAAGAAGGACGGGTACAAACAAGCTGAGACTGCAAAGACTACAAGAAATACCTAAGTCGTCAATGCCCAGACACTGACACACATCCATAAACATCAAGACCATCCTGGAAAACATGACCTCAACCAAATGAACTAAATGATGTACCAGTGACCAATCCCAGAGAGACAGAGATATTTGAACTTTCAGAGTATTCAAAATAACTGTATTAAGGAAGCTCAACTAAATCCAATATAACACAGAAAAGGAGTTAAGAATCCTGTCAGGTAAATTTAACAAAGAAATTGAAATAATTAAAGAGCATCAGGAAAAAAATTATAGAGCTGAAAATGCAATTAACATACTGAAGAATGCAACAGAGTCTCTTAGCAGAACTGATCCACAGAAGAATGTATTGCTGAGTTTGGAGACAGGCTAAAAAAATACATAGTCAGAGAAGATGAAAAAAAAAAAAGTAGAGAAAAATGGGGTATGCCTACAAGATATGGAAAATGCCTCAAAAAGACAAATCTAACTGTTTTCTTAAAATAGAGAAAAAGAGACTGGGGTAGAAAGTTTTTTCAAAGGGATAATAACAGAGCTTCCCAGACCTAGAGAAAGATATCAATATTCATGTACAAGAAGGTTATAGAACACCAAGCAGATTTAATCCAAAGAAGACTACCGCAGGGCATTTGATAATCAAACTCCCAAAAGTCAAGGACAAAAAAAACATAAAAAATAAACAAGGATTCTAAAAGTAGCAAGGGAAAATAACAAAAACAAACTATGTTATGTTACAAAATATGTTTTGTTACAGTGTATGGCAGCTGACTTCTCAGTGGCAACTTTACAGGCAAGTAGAGAGTGGCATAACATATTCAAAGTACTTCAAGAAGACAACGTTTATCCTAGACTAGTACATCCAAGAAAAATATCCTTTAAACATGAAGGGAAAATAAAAACTTTCCCAGATAAACAAAAGCTGAGCTACTTCAACACCACACCTGTCCTACAAGAAATGTTACAAGGAGTCCTTGAATCTGAAAGAAATGATATTAATGAGCAGTAAGAAATCATCTGATAGTACAAAACTTATTGGTAATAGGAAGTAAACAGAGGATTACAGAATATTATAACACTGTACTTACAGTGTGTAACCACTAACATTTTAAGTAAAAACCTAAAAGATGAACCTGTCAAAAATAATAACTGTAACATCTTTTCAAGAAATAGTATAATAATACATAAATAAAAACAACAAAAATTTAAAAATTGGAGAAATGAAGTTAAAGTGTAGAATTTTTATTAGTTTTCTTTTTCCTTGTTTGTTTTTGCAATCAGTAGTCGTCAGTTAAAAATAATGGGTTATATTATTTGCAAGCCTCATGGTAACATTAAATGAAAAAAACATGCAGCAGAAACACAAAAAATAAAATGCAAGAAATAAAATAATACCATCTAAATCTTCACTAAAAGGAAGACAAGAAGGAAAGAAAGAAAGAAAGAAGAAAAAAAACAAAAAACAACCAGCAAACAAATAACAACATGGTGGGAGTAAGTTCTTTTCAATAATAGCATTGAATGTAAATGAACTAAACTCTCCAAACAAAAGACAAAGTGGACAAAAAATAAGACCTCACGCTCTGTTGCTACCGGAAACACAATTCATCTATAAAGATACAAATAGACTGAAAATAAAATAAAGGAAAAACATGTTTCATGCAAATGGAAACCAAAAAAGAGCAGGAGTAGCTTTACTTGTATCAGACAAAATAGACTTCAAGAAAAAAGCTATATAAAAGATAAAGAAAGTCATTAAATAATGATAAAGCAGTCAGCTCAGCAAGATGATATAATACTCATAAATATATATGCACACCACACTGGTGTATCTGGATATATAATGCAAATATTATTAGAAAACAAGAGAGAGACCCCAATACAATATTAGCTGGAACCTTCAACACCTCACTTTCAGCATTGGCTAAATCATGCAGACAGAAAGTCAGCAAAGAAACAACGAACTTAATCAGTACTATAGACCAAATGGACCTAACTGATATTTACAGAACATTTCATCCAGTGGTTGCAAATACACATTCTTCTCCCCAGCATATGGATCATTCCCTAGGACAGACCATATCATAGATGACAAAATCAGTCTTAAAAATTCTAAAGAATTGAAATCATATCAAGCATCTTCTCTGAACACAATGAAATAGAACTAGAAATCAATAAGGAGAGGAACTTCGAAAACTGTAAAAATACATGGAAATTCAACAATATGCTCCTGAATGACCACAGGGTCAATGAAGAAATTAAGAAAAAAAATAAAAAAAAATTTGAAACATACAAAAATTGTAACCCAACATAGCAAAAACTGTGAGATACAGCAGAAGCAGTACTAAGAGGAAAGTTTATAGAAATAAGCACCTACATCAAAAAAGTAGAAAAACTTCAAATATTCAACCTAATAATGCGTCTTAAAAAACTAGAAAAGCAAGAGCAAACCAAACCCAAAATTAGTAGAAGAAAAGAAATAATAAAGATCAGAGAAGAAATAAATGAAATTTAAAAAAAAAAAAAAGAGCAATAGAAAAGATCAACAAAGTGAAAAGCTGGTTTTTCAAAGTAAGATAAATAAAATGTACAGATCATTAATAGGATGAAGAAAAAAAGAGAGAAGACCCAAGTAAATAAAATCTGAGATGGAAAAGCAGACATTACATCCAATATCATAGAAATTTAGCACATTGTTAGAAGCTAGTATGAGCAATTCTATGCAAATAAATTTCAAAACTTACAAGAAATCGATATATGTCTAGATACATATAACCTACCAAGATTGAACCATGAACAAATACAAAACCTTAACAGACCAATAACAAACAGTGAGATAAAAGCGGTAATAAAAATTCTACCAATAACGAAAAGCCTAGGATATGATGACTTCATTGCTGAATTTTCCCAATATTTAAAGAACTAATACTGATCCTACTCAAACTATTTCCAAAAATAGCGGTGGAAGGTATATTTCCATACTCATTCTATGAGAACAGTATTACTCTAAATATTACTACTAAAAATAGAACAAGGCACATTAAAAAAAAGACAACTACAGGCCAATATCCTTGAGGAACATGAATGCGAAAATCTTCAGTAAAATATCATGTGATGAAACAGCACAGTAAAAAGATCGTTTGTCACGACCAGTGATATGACCAGGGATGGAAGAATAATTTAACATGTGCAAATCAATCAGTGCAATACAACATATCAACAGAATAAATAAAAAAAAAAAGATAATTTTAACTGATCCTGAAAAAGCATTTGATAAAATTCAACATCTCTTCACAATAAAGAAAAAAAAAAAAAAAACCCAAACTGTTTTTCAAATATGATCCTCAAGTATACTTTAAAAAATATATAATCCTTAAAAAACATTTTTCTTATATTTTTCCAAATAAAAGATCATATTATCTATAAGCTGATCATATCATATATCATATCATATCATATCATATTATATCATATATCATATCAACTTGTGGATGATATAATCTTATATTTGGAAAAATGTAAAGACTCCACCAAAACACTATTAGAACTGATAAACAAATTCATTAAAGTTGCAGTATACAAAATCAACATACGACAATCAGTAGCATTATATATGCCAACTGTGAACAACCAGAAAAAGAAATCAAGAAACTAACTTCATTTGTAATAGCCACAAATAAAATAAAATACCTGGGAATAGGTTTAACCAAAGAAGTTAAAGATCTCTACAATGATCTATAAAATATTAATGCAAGAAACCGAAGAGGACATCAAAAGATGGAAAGATATTTCATGTTCATGGGTTGGAAGAATAAATATTGTTAGCATATTCATGATATCTAAAGCAATGTACAGATTCAATGCAATCTTTTTCAAAATACCAATAACACTCTTCACAGAAATAGAAAAAAAAATTCTAAAATTTATATGGAACCACAAAAGACTCAGAATAGCAAAAGTTATCCTAAGCAAAATGTATAAAACTGGAAGAATCATATTACCCGGGTTCAAATTATACTACTGAGCTATAGTAACCCAAGCAGCCTGGCACTGACATAAAAAGCAGACACCTAGATCAATGGAACAAAGCAGAGAACCCAGAAATAAACTGATACACCTACATTGAACTCATTTTTCACAAAAAATGGCAAGAAAATATATTTTGGATATGATAGTCTCTTTAATACATAGTCCTGGGAAAATTAGATATTCACAAGCAGAAGAATGAAACTAGACCCTTGTCTCTTACCATACACAAAAATCAAATCAAAATGGATTAAAGACCTAAATATAAGACCTCAAACTATAAAATTACTAAAAGAAAATGTTGGGGAAATTCTCAGGGACAATGGACTGGGCAAAGATTTCTTGGCTAATACCCCAAAAGTACAGTCAACCAGAATGAAAAAGGAGAAATTGGGTCACATCCAGTTAAAAAGCTTCTGTGTAGCAAAGAAAACAATCAATAAAGTGAAGAGACAATCTTCAGGATGGGCAAAAATATGAGCAAATTACCCATCTGACAAGGGATTAATAGTCAGAATATATAAGGAATGTAAACAACTCAATAGGAAAAAAATTAAATGATCTGGTTAAAAAATGGACAAGAGATCTGAACAGACATTTCTCAAAAGAAGACACACAAATGGCAAAGACATATATAAAAAGCACTCAATATCATTGATCATCAGAGAAATGCAAATCAAAACTACAATGAGATGGCATCTTACCCCAGTTAAAATGGCTTGTATCCAAAAGACAGACAATAAGGAATGCTGGTGAGGTTGTGGACGAAGGGTCTTTCCTACACTGTTGGTGGGAATGTTATTTAGTGCAGCTACTAGGGAGAACAGTTTGGAGGTTTCTTTAAAAACTAAAAATAGAGCTACCATATGATCCAGCAATCCAACTGCTAGGTATATATCCAAAAGAAAGGAAATCAATATATCAAAGAGATATCTGCACTTCCATGTTTATTGCAGCACTATTCACAGTAGCCAAGATTTTGAATCAATCTACGTATCCATCAACAGACAAATGAACAAAGAAAATGTGATACAGATACACAATGGAGTACTATTCAGCCACAAAAAAAGAATACAATCCTGTCATTTGCAACAACACAGATGGAACTGGAAGTAATTATGTTAAGTGTAATAAGACAGGCACAAAAAGGCAAACTTCACATGTTCTTATTTAGGGGAGCTAAAACATTAAAACAAACTCATGAAGTTAGTCAAATAAATGACGGTCAGCAGCGGCTGGGAGGGGTAATGGGGTGTGGGGAGTGGGAATGGTTAAAGAGCTAAAAAATATAGTTAAACAGAATGAATAAGATATGGTATTTGGTAGCACAACAGGATGACTAGAGCCAACAATAATTTATTGTATGTTTTAAAATACCTTCGAGTAAAATTGGATTATTTATAACACAAAGAAAGGATAAATGCATGAAGTGATGGATATCCCATTTACCTTGATGTGATTATTATGCATTGTATGCCTGTTTAAAAATATCTCATGTGCTCCATAAATATATTTGTCTACTTTGTACCCACAACAATTTAAAATATAATAATAAAATAAAATACAATAAAAAAATGGTCAAAGTCATATTAGGTAAAAGCAAACAAGGTAAGAATGCTCGTGGTAAGAATAATAATTCTGTACAAAGCAGAAATCAAGGCAGAAATCATTAAACACACAAACAAAAAGAGCTCGTTTTCTGTTTCATAACGCATAATCCACCATGAATATGTAACTGTCAAAAGCTTTATGAATCAAACATCATAGCATCAACATGTTATGACTTAGTTTTAAAGTCAAAAATGAAATAAAATGAAGAGAGAAAAAAACAGAAGTAGAAAACATCAAACACATCTTTTTTTTTTTTTAACCAACATGATGTTGGTATAAAAGTGTAGATAGAAATCTGTTTTTTAAACACACATAAAATATGGATGTATTTTTTAAAAAATACATAGAGAAGTACTATTTATATAATAATAAAAGAAACATGGAATTAACCCCAGTGCGCATCAATGATAGACTGGATAAAGAAAATGTGTTGCACGTATACCATAAAATGTTATGCAGACACAAAAAAGAATGAAATCAGGTCCTTTGCAACAACATGGATGCAGCTGGAAGTCATTATTCTAAGTGAACTAAAAGAATCAGAAAACCAAAGACCAAATTAATTTCGAGACAGGGTCTCACTCTGTCACCCAGATTACAGTTCAGTGGCACGATAACTGCTTACTGTAGCCTTCAACTCCTTGGCTTAGGTGATCCTCCCACCTCAGCCTCCTGTATAGCTGGGACTACAGGCATGATCCATTACACTTGGCTAATTTCTTGTATTTTTTTGCAGAAATGGGGATCTCCTTATGCTGCTCAGGCTGATCTTGAAACCCTGGGCTCAAGTGATGCTCTTGCTTGGGCCTCCCGAAGTGCTAGGTTTATAGGTGTGAGCCACTGCACCTGGCTATTTTTAATTTTTTGGAGCTTTCTTGAGAACTGTTTTATGGCTCAGCATAGGATCAATATTAGTAAAGTTTTAGGGATAATTGAAATAATATATAATCTATTGATTTAGGGCATAGTAGTTTTAGGTAAAATATGTTAATGAGATTATTTGTATCTTCATTATTCTTACCATTTTCTTTTTGTTTTGTCAACTCATACAATACATTTATTGAAGTTATGTTATTAGGTGCATGCACATAAATTGATTGATGTCTTAATCACTATGAAAACTTTTTTCTTAGCAATTATGTTGCATTAAATTCTACATTCTTTGATACTATTCTTTGAATAGTATAGTTACGTAACTTCCTTTTGGTTGTTATTTGCTTGGTAGTACATACGTTTGTTTTTTTTTTTTTCCTTTTCCTTTTGACATTTCTGTATAATTATATGTAAAGTATGTCAGTATATGCTATAGTTCAGATGTTCATTTTTCTACATCCAGTGTAACAATCTTTGTTTTCTTTTTTATTGCAATATTTATTCTATCTATATGTATGATGATTATTCTATATCTATGTATTTCATATTCAAAAAGTAATTGATTTAAAACATAAAACCTCTTCAAAAATTATAAATCTGGGGTGCTCTTTAGGTAATATTGTTAATTTTCGGGAAAATGAGTAATATGACAAAGATTTTTGTTTTATAAATAACTGCAGGATTAAATACATTTTTTATTTACCATTTCGCTGCAAAAAGTAAATTATATTTTATATCATAATTAAAATAATAGGCGATTTGGAGTCTTCTTCCAATGGTGCTAGCATACTCATCCACATTTGTAAGGCAAGAAGTAAAGAATGGTATGCATTTTCTTGTTTGAATCCTTCAAATGTACTATTGAATTCTGCCTGTGTAATTCTTCGTTGGTGTATTGTGCTCGCTCACAGCAAGTTTGGTGTTATGGAATATCATTTGATTCTTCAACCTCTTTAACTTCATGTAAAAAAATATTCTTTCAACTGTCTCTCTTATGTGGCAATAGAAGGAAATTAGAAGGTAGAAATTAGATAAGCAATGGATACAATGTTGAAAGAGTGCTACTGAAAGAAGAGCATATACTATTGTCAAAAAAAAAAGAAGGAATAAAGTATGTGTCAATAAATGTGAGCCCCTTTCAAGACTCTCAAAAGTCCGATTTGACTGAATTAATCTATTCAGCCACTTAATTTTGGAAATATATTGTTGTACTTTTTAATACAAATTTACAGGTGATATTAATGTAATGTTCTTTTCTAGCTTGTGATGGAGTTAATAAAAAAAAGTGTCGCAAATCTAACAATCATCTACAATAATAGATGAATTGGTATAGATAATTAACATATATACCTATTTAATCTTCACAACAATCTCATTGAAGTTGTTTAATTATATCTATTCTATATAGAGAGAGAAAGTTTATAGAGGTTAAATAAATTGTCAAAGGACCAGAATTGAGAAATGGTGAAGCTATCATTGGAAATAATTGGTTTGTTTGTTTTACTTCAAAAAATATTTCCCCTTTTCTCAATTCCTGATAGCTACTACGCAGGTCATAGGTGATAATCAATGTTCTATTCAGACTCTGAGAAATATAGG
Source organism: Papio anubis (assembly GCF_008728515.1). NCBI lineage: Eukaryota > Metazoa > Chordata > Mammalia > Primates > Cercopithecidae > Papio > Papio anubis. The sequence continues at coordinate 22,088,159 of NC_044982.1, forward strand.
AAACACAGAGTTTTTTTAAAATTTTTGTTATTGAGATAGAGTCTTGCTTGATTGCACAGGCTGGAGTGCAGTGGTGGGATCTCAGCTCACGGCAACCTCTGCCTCCTGAGTTCACAGGAGGCTGCCTCCCACTTCAGCCTCCTGTGTAGCTGGGGCTACAGAAGCACACCACCACACCTGGCTAATTTTTGTACTTTTTTGTAGAGACAGGGTTTCACCATGTTGCCTAGGCTGGTCTCAAACTCTTGGCCTCAAGTGATCCACCTGCCTTGGCCTTCCAAATTGCTGGGATTACAGCCTTGAGCCACCGCACCCAGTCACAAGACAGCATTGTTAGGGATGAACGTGGGAGTAAGGCAAAGTAGAGTAGGATAAGTAAGTAGTCCTGGGAAGTAGTAAAAAAATGCAACACTAGGATAAAGAAAGAATAATATAAAAAGAAAACTTCTACTTTATTCTCAATTCTGCTTCTCAAAGATGGAAGCAGGAGGAATCTCTTCTCATGAAAGGAAGTTGTTAAAAGTCCATTGAAAGCACAAGTGTGTTTATTATGAAAGATAGTTGGCATTTCAAATGAGATGAAAATTAGGTATTAATTTCTTTGTTTTTCATCAAATATTTGTTGAGCACTTACTACATGCAGGGGCTCAGCTCAATAAATGGTAGAGATGCAATGGTTGCCACTACGATCACGGAGCTTGGTTTCTCAAACTTAGATACTAGCTGTGGATGCCAGCATGAAAATGGCCAAGTCAATCAATGGAACAAGTGTTTTGATAGAAAATTTAAAGGTATCTAAAACCTGGCAGCCAGTGAACACCTTATGGGCAAAGTATTGATGCACAGGGTATCTAAGAGATAAATAAGAATAAGCTTGACACAGGACAAGAGAGGATAATTGAAGAAAACAGGTCAGAGGAGAGTATTCTGGGAGAAGGATAAAGACTTCACTACAGCCCAAAAGAAAGAGAAAACATGGAGTGTATTCACAGATCTAGATGTTCTTCCCAATGATCAAGAGGATCAATGTTCAACCAAAAGCAGAAAATTCAGAAAGAGTGTTTCTCCAAGTGCAAGTCAAATTTGAGTTATTTCATTTTCCCTCTGAATTTCTTCACTATTATTTATATCATCTACCCCTCCACTCCCCATCCCCCAAATTTTTTTATTTAAAAAGAATACTCTGTTTCAAATCTGCTTTATTTATAATTTGAGAAGTTTTAAAATTTTAGGCCAAATTTAGATTTTGCTAAATGGGGCAGGAAATTGTTTATAATAAAAGCATAAAAGACATTTTATGATTACGTGTAAGCCAAAGCAGGTTTGTTTTAGGGAGTAGAATAAAAAAACAGTGAAAAATACTAGCAAAACTAACCCTTTTTTAAAATTGTTCATGGAGAATCAGCTAGAAACGACTAAAGTAACCACTATGAACAGAATATAAGTCATTACCTGGTTTATTTATCATCTACACAAGAATATTGTGAGGCAAAACTCTATGAATGCTAGTATACCTTTTCAATATAATTGCCCTAGTATCAACCGCTTAGTTTCATAATTCCTTTTCACTTATGTTGAAGCTGATTAGACCATACGTGGTTTTAGCCCAGATTTTGGTAACATTACTAGTTTATATAAACCTTACATGAATCACACTTAAAAGTACCAAATAAAAAGTGAAGTTACAAGCAGTTTGGTTTGGTTTGGTTTTCTTTGTGCATAGTTGTGTGCATGTGTGTAAATAACCATTTTATTGTTTTGAGACTTTAAAGTGTTCACTTACATTTCATAAAAAATATCAAAAATTAGGAAAGTTCTCCTAAATATTTTATTTTAATTAAGGAAGCTTAAGTATGTCAGAAAGTAGATGTTTGAGGAAAAATTACAAATTCATTGGGGTTTAGTTTTAAATTAGGTAAGTGTAACTTGTCATATTGAGCTGTTAATTGTATATTAACTTCTTTGTTTGCAAACTTCTACATTTTACCCTTTTTACTCAAGTGGAATTACTTGCTATAAAATTACTGAATAAACATTTAAGATGCCAACTTTGTCAGTTTCTCCTAATTGACATGAAGTGCCATGTCTTGGTAATGCTTGAAACACCCGCAGCCCAGAGCTTAATGATTCTAGTATAGCAGAAACTCTAGGAATATGTGAATGGTTTTGTTGATCCACCCAGGAATTAATCCTCTTCTATTTTTCACAAAGGAAGTAGATTCAGTAGGGTAGGAAAGGCCTATGGAAAGTCACAACAAAGGAAAGGAACTGAGGCTAGAAAATATCACATTACAGCTCCAACACCTCTCTCTATGTATATCCTGTATCCCTTATGGGACTTGGAGAAATGTCTAGAAGGTTGTAATAGCTCAGATGAATCTTAGACTGGTCAGATGTAGCCAGGAGAAGAAAATGGAGATGCAACCCAGGAAGAGAAAGACAAGTAAAGTGATGTAGATGTGGGTGTCTACATAGACCACGTTGCTTATTGTTGAAAAATACGTAAGAGGGAGGAGTAATGCAAATTAAGGGTGGTGAGGCTGTCTAGGATGTTAGTTGTAATGTTAAGGAGAAGCAGTCTTCTCTCTACATTCCTCTCTCACACTCCTGTAAGACCTAGCCTCTTCTCCGCTCACTAGAGATTGTGTTGGTTTGACATTCTAAACATTTCTCAGATTTATTTCTTGCTCTCAAGTCTGAGACCATTGCTTTTGGTCAAAGCATATTAGATTATATTAGATCACACAATCATATATCCTCATAGTACCTTCCTCTTCCTTGAGCCATATCCATCATTTCTTATTAGAATCCCTGGTCAGCTTCTCCAAGTCCTCCAACAGCCCAGCCTAAGTCTGTCTTGCCCACTGAAATATCCCTTTTGGCAAGCACTGTTCATCACACAGAGTGAATGATGAATAAAAATTGATGGAGTGAATGAAATCCTTACCTAAACCTTTGCAATACTCTCCCATCTGCTCTCTTTGACTTCAATTCATCTCCTGTTTCTTCCATCCACCATTCTGCAACAATGGCACATAGGAGAAAGACACTTGCCTTATAAATAAATATCATATATTCATACACAAATTTGAACGTTTATTCACAAACATTTACTTAAGAAAGATTTCTGAGTAGACTCCCACAAAGATGCCTGAAATGGGTGCCAAATTTTTTGGCTCTTTCAAAGAGTTATATTTCTAATTTCTATATTTCTCTGTGTAAGGAAATTTCGAAGCACGGCCCCCAAATTTTGAACTAAATTTGTCCCTAAGTGTATTTTATTTTGTTTTTATATGACTTGTGGTGATTTGAATTAAGGAAATGACACTAGATACTGATTTCCCTCTTAAATGTACTTAATTTTCGAAGATTTCTAGAGATATTTTTTTTTCTTTCCTTTAGCTTGAAGGAAAAAGCACACATACACATTCTTTGTGTCTCTGACAAGACAAATGTCAACAAATAGATTCCCTAATGAAAACAAAATGATCTGTTTCTCCTCTCGCATATTTATCCAGGGGTAATTCGTTGGAAAGATATGACTCGGGATCCTGCACCAAGTGCATTTTGAATTCTAATCCTGACCATGTCACTGACTTAAATATGGCTCTCATTTCTCATGTGCCTTAATCTCTATGGCTACACAATGAGTAATGTTGCAGGGTCCTGATAAGGATTTCATTGAGACAAAGAAGCACCAAAGACCAAACATTCATCATGGTGTGCTGTGTGCAATGGCTGTGGTAGGTGGATGGATGAGAAGTAAATGAGCCATCACCTCCCCATTTTCATCTAAAAGGGGCTCATTGCTTAGTTGACCAAATGGACATATACAGATTCTTCCTTTATTCAAGGAACATTTGTAGAGTATGTCCTATGTGCCAGACACTGTCCTAGCCACTGGGGATGTGGCACTGAGACAAAACAGAAACAAGTAATCTCTGCTGTCAATGGAGCTTCAATTCTAATGAGGGGGAATAAAGGATGGAAATACAATAGAGTATGAAAATTTTAGGCAGGTGGTTAGAGAAGGCCTCACTTAGATGTTTTGTTGTTGTTGTTAATGATTTATTTATTTCTTTTTCTGAGACAGAGTGTCACGGAGTCTCACTCTGTTGCTCAGGCTAGAGTTCAGTGGCTCAATCATAGCTCATTGCAGCCTCAATATCCCAGTCTAAAGCAATCCTCCCACCTCAGCCTCCCAAACAGCTGGGACTACAGGCATGCACCACCATGCCCAGCAAATTTTTAAAACTTTGTAGAAATATGGTTTCACCATGTTGTGCAGGTTGGTCTTGAACTCCTGGGCTCCAGCAATCTGTCCACGTTGGCCTCCCAAAGTACTGGGATTACAGGCATGAATCACTGTGCCCAGTTGAGATGTCTTTTAAATAAATACTTGAAGGAAGCAAGGGAGCCAATGACACAGCTCCTTGAGGCAAAGAAAGTTTGAGGCAAAGAAAGTTTAAGGCAAAACTGACAGCACATGCAAGGGCCTTGAGAGTACAAGCATTTCCTGTCAGGAACAGCATGGAAGCAAGTGTGCATAGAGTCTAGGACTAAAACAGTGGTGTATAAAAAGCATTTTACAAAGAGAGATCATGGTTGTGACAGGGAAGATTTTCCATAACACTTATTAAATGAGTGTCTTTATTTTCTAAATGCCCTGGCCTGATAAACCTGTAATTACAAAATATGCCCCCATTTTGTATTTATACCAAAGTGACAGAGTACCTGTCACCCTTTTCCCTGTCAGAATATCCAGATGATTATCAGATATTCAACTCTTTTAGGTTGTAAGGTCATTTTTGATGTCCCAGGAAATAGGTCTCACACATCCCCTGATACTATTCTGTTAGCTACGGTCACACTGAAACATTTGTCCTGCCTTAGCTTGCTTTTCTATTCCTTGTCCCAGTCTCCATCTGGAATGCCACTGCGTGAATATTTACTGCTGAATCTGATGATGGAGAACATAAATGCACATGTGGAGAGCAAGCTTAGGTGACATGATAGGTGAGGATAATGGGCTATCTATTCTCTCTGGCACGTAGGATCAAAACTGTGCACTTACCAGTGGTGTTAGGCTGTTCTTACACTGCTATAACGAAACACTTGAGACTGGGTAACTTGTAAGAAAAGAGATCTAATTGGTTCATGGTTGTGCAGGCTGTATAAGAAACACAGTAAGATAGGTGCAGTGGCTCACGCCTGTATTCCCAACATTTTGGGAGGCCAAGGTGGATGAATCGCTTGAGCTCAGGAGTTCAAGACCAGCCTGGCGAACATGGTAAAACCCTGTTGTCTCTACAAAAATACAAAAATTAGCCAATTGTGGTGGCACACACCTATGGCCCCAGCTGTGTGGGAAGCTGAGATGCAAGGATTGCTTGAGCCATGGAAGTGGAAATTGCTGTGAGCCGAGATCGCACCATTGTACTCCTCCAGCCTGGGTGACAGAGGGAAACTGTCGTTCAAGAAAAAAAGCAGCATAGCAGCATCTACTTCTGGGGAGGGCCCAAAAAGCTTCCAAACATAGCAGAAGGCAAAGGGGGAGCAGGCATATTGCATAGTTAGAATGGGAGCAAAAGAGTGTAGGGGGAGGTCCTACACAATTTTAAATGACTAGACCTTATGAAAAGTCAGAGCAAGAGCTCACTTATCACCAAGCAGATGGACAAGCCATTCATGAGGGACCTGCCCCCACAACCCAAACACCTCCCACCAGGCCCTATCTCCAACACTGAGAATTATTTTTCAAAAGGGGATTTGGGCAAGTACACAAATCCAGACTATATTCTTATTTCACCTTGTCCCCCTCCCCAAATCTCATGTCCTCACATTGCAAAATAAAATCACATCTTTCCAACATTTCTCCAAAGTCTTAAATCATTTCAGCATTAACCCAAAGTCTCATCTTAGACAAAGAACATCTCTTTCACCAAAAACCTGTAAAATCAAAAGCAAATTATTTACTTCCAAGATAAAGTGGGGGTTCAGGCATTGGGTAAACATTTCTGTTTCAAAACGGAGAAATTGGCTATAATAAAGGGACTATGGGTCCCATATAAGTTTGAAATGCAGCAGGGCAGTCCTTAAATCTTAGAGCTCCAAAACAATCTCTTTTGACTTCATGTCCCACATCCTGGGCACTCTGGTGTGAAGGGTGGGCTCCAAGGCCTTAGGCAGCCCCACCCCTGTGGCTTTGTAGAGTGCAGCCCCCACAGCTACTCTCGCGGGTTGGAGCCGAGTGCCTGCAGCTTTTCGTGCTGATGGTGCAAGCTGCCTGTGGACCTACCATTCTCAGGTCTGGAGGATGGTGGACCCCTTCTCACAGTTCTACTAGGAAGTGCCTCAGTGGGGACTCTATGTGGAACCTCCAATCCCACAATTGCCCTCCATCCTACCTCTGTTCTCTGTGAGGGCTCTGCTTCTACAACAGGCTTCCTCCTGGACACCTAAGCTTTTGCATATACCCTCTGAATGGAGGTGGAGAACAAGCCTCCTTAACTCCTGCACTCTGTGCACCTGTGGGCTTAATACCACTTGGAAAATGCCAAGGCTTACAGCTTGCATCCGCCAAAGTGGTAGTTCACGCTGTACCTGGACCCCTTTAAATCCGTGCTGGAGGTGGAGCAACTATGATGTGGGAACCAGTGTCCCAAGGCTGCACAGGGGAATGGGGTCCTGGGCTTGGCTCGAGAAGCCATTCTTTTCCTCTAGGCTTCTGGGTCTGTGATGGGAGGTCCTGCCTCTGAGATCTCCGAAATGCCTTCTGGGTCTTTTTTTCCATTGTCTTGGATATTAGCACTTGGTCCTCTTTTAGTCATGCCAATATCTCTAGCCAGTGGTTGATCCACAGCCAGCTTGAATTCCTTTCCCTAAAAAGCTTTTCCTTTCTCTGCCACATGGTCAGGTTGAAAAGTTTTCAAAGTGTTACTCTGCTTCCTGGTTAAACATAATTTCCAACTTTAAGTCACTTCTTTGTTCTACGTATGACCATAGGCTGTTAATAGCAGCCACACCACTCTTGAACACTTTGCTGCTTAGAAATTTCTTATTTTAGATACCCTAAATCATCACAGTGAAGTTCAAACTTCCACTAGAGCTCTAGGGCATAAACAGAACACAGTGAAGCTCTTTGCTAAGGCACAACATGTGTGATCTTTGCTTTAGTTCACAATAACTTCCTCATTTCCATCCAAGACCTCATCATCCTGGACTTCACTGTCCATATTACTATCAGCATTTTGGGCACAACCATTTAACAGTCTCAAAGAAGTTCCAAAATTTCCCTAATCTTTCTATCTTCTTCTGAGCCCTCCAAACTCTTCCAACCTCTGTCTGTTACTCAGTTCCAAAGCAGCTTCCAAATTTTCTGTGTGTGTGAACCAGAGCAACTCCATCTTGAACAGGAGCTGGGTAAATGAGCTTGAAATCGACTGGGCTGCATTTCCAGATGGTTAAGGCATTCTAAGTCACAGGGTGAGAAAGGAGGTCAGCACAAAAAAACTGGCCATAAAGACCTTGCTTACAAAACAGGTTGAGGTAAAGAAGTCAGCTAAACCCCACAAAAACCAAGATGGCCACGAGAGTGACGTCCGGTGGTCCTCAATGCTGCACTCCCACCAGCGCCATGACAGTTTACAAATGCCCTGGCAACATCACAAAGTTACCCTATATGGTCTAGAAAGCGGAGTCCTGAATAATCCACCCCTTGTTTAGCATATCATCAAGAAGTAACCATAAAAATGAGCAACCAGAAGCGCTCGGGGGCTGCTCTGTCTATAGAGTAGTCATTATTTTATTTTTATTTTTATTTTTTTTACTTTCTTAATAAACTTGCATTCACTTTACTCTGCAGACTCGCCCTGAATTCTTTCTTGTGTGAGATCCAAGAACTCTCTCTGGATCGGGACAACTTTCCTGTAACACCTGAGACTGGGTAATTTGTAAGAAAACAGATTTAATTGGCTCATGATTTTGCAGGCTGTGCAGGAAGCACCGCAGCATCTGCTTCTGGGGAGGCTTCAGGAAGTCTCCAATCACGGCGGAATGCAGATGGGGAGCAGTCACATCACACGGCAAGAATGGGAGCAAGAAAAGAGGGGAGGTGCCACACACTTTTAAACAACTAGATCTTGTGTGAATGCAGAGCAAGGCTCACTTATCACCAAGGAGATGGCCCAAGCCATTCATGAGGCATCCATCCTCATAATCCAAACACCTCCCACCAGGCCCTCCTCCAACATCAGGGATCACATTTCAACATGAGATTTGGGTGGGGGAAAATATCCAAACTTTATCACCAATGCCTTACAAATTTTCTCAAGAGTCATTCAAGCAAATATGATCCTAACCTCCCTTTTTCTCCATAGGAGTTCAAAACTAAGACCTGGCAGTAAGGTGGGTAATTGTCTCTTCCTAGCTTTGCTTTATTCAACCCACCTTCACCAGTTGTAAAACATACGCTCCCAGGTGTATTATAAGTATTGTCATACATGACATCATGGGCAGGTGGATGGAGAAAGAGTGGGATTTTTATTGTTCTAATGCTATCAGTCAATCCCCAAATCTCTGCAAAACCAAAGTAGTTAGAAGATAACTAGACTGTCTTCCAAATAGAGAAAACAGTATGTGTAAAAACATTTTGGTATGAAGATATAGACATTATTTAAGAAATGGTGTTTGGGCTGTGACCAAAACATAAGGGATGTAGAATGAATCACTAGAGAGAAAGCCATAAAGGGAGTCTCGAATCATATTATAGAGACATTTAAGGGATTTGGATTCTTCTTGTAGGTAATAAATGGTTGTAACAAGAAAGAGATATGAACACATTTTGTTTTTTAGAAAAGTGCTGCTGCTGCACAATGTCCTTAGGTGGAAGGAACAGGGGAGACATTGAAGTCAAAGGGAGCAGATGGAAGGTTATTGCAAAGGTTTAGGTAAGATTTTCCTTCATTCAATCAATATTTATTCATCACTCACTCTGCGTGCGTAGCTGTGCTTGCCAACAGGGATAACATAGTGAGCAAGACAGATGCGGTGAGAGCCCTTAGAAGGCTGGATGAAACTGACCAGTGATCCCAATAAGATGGGATAAATATTTTCAAGGAGGAGTAAGATGCTAGGAGAGCCTATGGCGGCATGATATAACATGGTCTGAGAATAGCTTGACCAAAGGCATTGATCTCAGAATTGAAATAAATAAATTCAAGTGATGTTTAGAATGTCGATTCAACACAACTTCTAGAAAGGGGAGAGAAATTATAGCAATGAGTCACCCAATTCTGCTGCATCTGCTGTATCTCTTTTCATTTAATTACAAATTGCTCTCATTCTCAAATTTTTAGATATTTCAGAGCACAAAGAGATGTCTGCTAAAATTAGAAATCTCTGTCCCAGGGGTTTAGGTACAACATGTGTTCAAACTTCTTTTCTAACACATTTCTCAGTAATATCAGGTTCTACACAGACAGGCTTAAGACTTGGGATGAATATACATAAGCAATAAATGTATTTTGAGCACTTATGGTTCTAAGAATTGGCTCACAGGGAACCAAATAGATACGCATCTTTGTTCTCATGGAAATTTTTCTAGGAGGGAGGGAAAAACTATAACAATAAGAATTAACTTGTGCATTTTTTGCCATTTTAAATATTATGAGGAAAACAGAGAAAGATAATGGGAAATCTGGGATGTGAAGGATTGGATTTTAAATACAGTGGTTGTCTTATTGAGAATTTGGAATTAAAGCAAAATCATAAAGAACGTAGAGGAGGGTTTCACCGGAGTATATGAGGGAGAGCTGTCAGATGGATGGGAGGCTCATGGAGTCAGCCTCCTGGGTTCAGAGAATGAGGAGAAAGCCAGCAAACTGAAGCTATAAGACTGAAGGCAGAGCAGTGTGTGGAGGGACACTGATCATGTAGGATCTTATAGGCCTAGTGCAGATTTTGGATTTAACTTTCATACTGGGAGCCATTTGAGAATTTTTAGAAGAGGAGTGACATGATGAGATTCAGTGTGAATAGCATCGCTATGGCTGCTGGGTTGAATATAATCTGCAGGGGCAAGAGTGAAAAAAGGCCAATTAATTAGGAGAAACTTTAATTACGTAAAGGCATTGTTTTCTTAGACTTCACATGCTGGGATTCAGAAGTTTTAGCATTGTGGACTTTTCAAGTAACTTGTCATTTGTTATTAACATCAAACCTATGAAGCCTGGAATAAACACTATAATGATATGAAGAAGTAGATACTTCATAAACAGCTAAGCATCTAGGAAAACATGCCACAGTACAAAAAGAACTAGATATCATTAAAACCATATGAATGTGATAAAAAGTTATTTCCAAGTTGCTCAGATGCTTCTACATCTATTTCCTACTCTAGTATTTTATACAATGATAAGAAGAAATATAGCAATAACTTAGAGACAGCTGATCGGAATTTTTTTCAGCCAGTGTTTGCTACTTCATCATTTAGGTACTATCTAAACCAAATTTTTAATTTTGCAGAAAATTAAGATTTTTTTTCACTTTGAAGGTTCTGTGATTCTGGAATATGTGGCAAATTCTAGAGAAAAATTACAAAGCATGATATTCTGTACTCATTAAATTTGTTCCATAGCAATACAAATATTTGATTTTAGTATTAAAATTTGTTCAGCATTTTGGGAATAGAAGCTGCATTTGCTTTTCAAAGAGAAATAATATAAAACATATTTTACAGGTATAACACACAGTGGGTGATTAACAAATATCTGTTCTCTTTACTTTCCTTTATTATAGAACTTTGACAGTTAGTTGTCATATCAAAATCTGCAAGGCTTTCTTACTATTCCAGGCCTCTATTTTCTTATATCAGCTGTAATTTTTCTTTTCCAAAATATTTTGTGAATTCCTAAGTGTATTGTTAAGAATTAGATCTGGCTACAGATTATAAGACATCTCCAAAGAACAGTGCCTTAAAAAAATAGAAATTTACTTTTCTTTCACGTTGATGAAATCAACACTGTTGTGTTGTCAATGAAATAAGAAGCTCACACTTCTTTATTCTTGTTGCTTTGTCATGTGTAGCTTCCATCTCCATTTTAACCTCATTGTACAAAATGCCCACCAGAGCTCCAGTCATTTCGTCCGATATAAAGCCATCAGGAAGTATGATGGAATAAAGAAACAGAGGCAAATCAATTTTCTCATTAAAAAGGTCCCCACATGACACTTTCATTCATAACCATTTGACTAGAGCTTAGATTACTACATTTAACTGCAAAAGAAGCAAATAAATGATCTAGTTTCTTTGCAGCTACATACCTAGCCATAAATGGGAAGTTGTACTAATCTGTAAAAGGAAAGAATGGATATTGGGTCACAACCCAATGATCTGTGCCAAAATAAGTAATCCATGTTTTAATTGTATCTTTATTTGCTTTTGCCTTTGATTGTAGCAACTGATCATCTGACAGATTTATCAGCCAATGAGTAACTAGAAAGGGCCCTTAAATATCTACCCGAAATTTACAGGGAAGCTTATTGAGCTCTGTGTAGGCTCCTTGTGGACCCTTTGCTGGAAGGTGAAAGCAGAGTGGTTCTTTCAGGAAAAAGCAACACATGACAGAACCAAATGCACTAGGCCAAGCCCAGGCTGGAATGCAGAAGGGAACCTCTGACTGGGCATGTCAATTGTTGAATCACAAGGGAAATCTTGAAAAACAGTTATATCTAGTGACACTAGAACTATGACATTCCCATTGATCATAGGCAGTGGCAGGAATCTCCCCAAGTTATCCATATCTAAAACATTGTGGAGCAAAATTAGATGAGTCACTTTGCCAGTATCCCACCTCGCAGAGTGCTTCTAACTAAATCAGAATGTTGTTTCTATCAGATTTTCTTTATCTAGATGGCAAAGTGTGACAGAGTGACAATTTTCAAATTCTTTTTTTTTCTTTTTTTATTTGAGATGAAGTCTTGCTCTGTTGCCCAGGCTAGAGTACAGTGGCGTAATCTCAGCTCACTGCAACCTCCACTTCCCAGGTTCAAGTGATTCTCCTGCCTCAGCCTCCTAACTAGCTGAGATTACCAATGCTCAACACCACGCCCGGCTAATTTGTGTGTTTTTAGTAGAGACATGATTTCACCACGTTGGTGAGGCTGGTCTTGAACTCCTGATCTCAAGCCATCCACCCGCTTTGGCCTCCCAAAGTGCTGGGATTACAAACATGAGCCACTGCACCCAGCCTTTTTTAAAAAATCTTATTTTCATGATAAATAAATATTTTAGGGGAAAAGGGAGGTGTTAGTTGCCTTATTTGTATGCAATTTGCTGACGAGAAGAGATATTTTGAAAAATTGAAAACAAGTTTACGGATACTTTGTTTTACATGTTTCCAGAAAACAAAAGCCTTGGCCATAGTAATGAGTCTGGGGTGTCATTCTGGGCTGGGTGAATGATAAAGGAGAACCATCTGCCTGGCCTCTGAACTAATGCTTACACAGATTCAGATAGAAGCTTCCAGAGCCATAGGTTGATCAATGATTAAATGCAGAGGAGATGGTTAAAAATCAGATTCAAAGATATGCAGCCATTCTCAAACGTTCATTCAAGTAAAAAACGATCTGGAGTGTTTTATAAAGTGTGGAGTCCTGTGTGCCCCACTACCTAACCACCTGAATATTTGAAATTGGCATATTTAACCAACATGCATGGGAAAAACTATTAAATGGAAGCCCTGAAAAATATCTAAGGAGAAGTTTGTATAGGAAAAGTGAAGATATGATTCTAGGGAACTATTTAAGCCACTGTGTGTGTGTGTGTGTGTTCTTAGAGGGAATTCATGATATTTCCCGTTCTTTCTCTATCAATATCTGGTACAGAATGAGGCTGAAACTCCAAAAATTTAGTAATTAGTATGCTCGTGGTATTATTCTATTAATTTATTGACTCCTTATATATACATTAAAAGTTAAGTGCTAATATTATCCATAAACTAAAAATCATGAAAAACAGAAAAAAACAAAATAAGATACCAATAAGTCAGGTCACCAACCTGAAGTCACAGATTTCACACATGGTAAATGGCAGAGCTGTGAAAAGTAGCAGCTTATCTCCAGAGCCTTCCCTCACTTGGCTAGGCTGCCTGTCCCCACAGTGTTCACTGACACTAGAATTCTTGGATGCAGATGCTGAGAGTGTTAGATGTCACTGAAATTAGTTAATTTACTAATTAATCATTTTTGACCATGTACTGATGTTAAACACTTTGCAGACACAAAGGTGAATGGCAAACTCTTTGGTGGGGAAAACATAAGTATATCAATCATTAAAGCCACTCAGCGATCAATGCTATGGGACAGAACGGGGTGGGGCATGATGGTGACATGGAGAAGGAACACCTACCTCAGATCCTGGAGAACTGGGAGGGATTCAGAATGTTTACCCCCCAGAGAAGATGAAGATGGCAATTCATAAAGAATGAGCATGAGCTAGCCAGGCAGGGGATGGAGAAACCATGGAGCAGCATGTGGAAACATGTGAGAAGAATAGAAGAGCACAGAGTATTTCTGGTGCTGAGAAGAGTTAGGCACTCTTCTGGTGCTGAGAAGAGTGGTGGAGAGAGAGACGATCCAGAATAGAAGGAAAGATGCAGAGACCATGAAGGTCCTTGCTTTTCACGTTAAGGAATCTGGACTTTGTCTTCGATGCTATGGAGATATTTTAAGTGCAGATTCAATTGCAGAAAGTTCAACCTGACAGCACTGAGAAGAGTGGAATGAGAACCAGGCCTGGGGGATATTCGCGGGGAACAGCTTAGGGGTAAACAGGTCTCAGCACAAACCGAGTGAAGGATGATGAGGATGTGAGTGGTAGTGAGGATAGGGTTTATAGGGAAAGAGACTACACAGCGTTTCCTGAAACATTTCATTAAAATGGTCCTTTGATCATATGAATTTAAAAATGGTGACTCCTGCATCAAAGCTTGAAATTAAGAAATATGTTTAATTTGCGTAAAGCAGTATTCTCCAAATTACCAAAGACTACTTTTCCCCTTCTTGTCTCCTCCTTCTCCCCTTCCGTCTCCCTCACCTCTCCCTCCTCTCTCTCTTCTACTCCCACTTTTCCTTCCTCATCTTCTTCTCCTTTTTCTCTCCTTCTCCTTATTTTTTTGTTTTAAATTTTTCTTGAGACAGAGTCTCACTTTATCACCCAGGCTGGAGTGCAGTGGTGTGGTTACAGCTTACTGCAACCTCGAACTCATGGGCTCAAGTAATTCTCCTGCCTCAGTCTCCTGAGTAGCTGGGACGACAGGTGTGTGCACCATGCCTGGTAATTTTTAATTTTTTTTTTTTTTTTTTGTAGAGACGGAGTCTTACTACGTTACCCAGGCTGGTTGCAAACACCTAGGCTCAAGCAATTCTCCCTCCTCAGCTTCCTGAGTAGCTGGAACTACAGGCACATGCCACCATGCCTGGCTAATTTTTTTAATGTTTGCAGAGACAAGGTCTCATTATGTGGCTCAGGCTGGTCTCGAACACCTGGTCTCAAGCAATCCTTCTGCCTCCACTTCCCAAAGTGCTGGGATCACAGGCATGAGCCACCATGCTGGCCGTTTAAAATGTTAAATAACACCTATTAGCAAAATTCATATTCCTTGGAATACAACGAGGTAAAAATCTAGAAATGAGGGTTATTTAGGAGTTAAAATCTTCAGGACCTGATGACTCTCTAGTACTGAGGATGCTGTGATGAACAATAGTGATGATTTTAACAGAAAAATAAGAATGCAAAAGGTAAATTTGGTTGTGATGCCACAAGTAGGACTCAATTTTTGACATGCTGAATTTAAGATGCATGAACAACATATAACTGGATATACCTGAGTCCGTTTGGGTGTTCAAAATATTTCATTTCAATTTTGAGAGCTATTTTGATGAAATCTATTTAACTCTATCTACCTTACAAACATACATATGCAGATATGTATTTATTTGAGGCACATTCTACATGTTGGAATTAGAAATTATTTAGCAGGTGTATGTAAAGGGCCAGCTTCCCCAAGAATTGCTTTCTCTTGTTACTGTCTGTCTGTGTACATACATACACACACACACACACACACACACACACACACACAATTTTAATGAAAGTAATTGTCTTTAAAAATTTAAACCTCAATTAAGGAAAACATCTTGTATCTTCAATAAGTTAAATTTGGTAAAATTCATGTAATAAACTTTAGGGAAATATTTTGCACAGGTAAAAAATAAAGAAAAAAATACTGTTTATTACCATTCCTATCACTCAGAAGGAGCCAGTAATCTGTCAGGGTGATGTCAACCATGAGAAATTCCAATTCTGAATAGCAATCTTTTGAGAAAGATAAAAGTAATGGAAATATTGGCTCAAAATTGAAATGCCCCTAAAATGATGAAACATTAATGAGATGGATATCATAGAAAATAGGGTTTCACCTGAGTAGTCCCAAGAGAACAGGTCAAATTGCGTATCCAGACCAAAGGTAACTTTACAGCTTTTCTTGAAACAATAATTATACATATTTGTTTAGGAACTCACCTAACTCAGTAATATAACTCAGTCCAGAATCATATATATTTTAAAGTCCAGAATCAGCTAGAGTTGACTAGCTATGAAAGAAAATATTTGAAGACCAATTAGCACAGAAATGAGGCCTCCTCACGGATATATTTGAAAGAATTGAAAACACAAATATTAAACAGGAGTTCTTTGGAGACAAAGTGGGCAGTTGTTATGAAACACTAATTTTGATAAAGTTCTGAAATATTTGTCTGTGTTTTCTATCAACAGAGAACCTACACATTATTATAAAACCCAAAACATTAGGATAAGTGCTATTTTATTGGTTATTAAAGTCATATTAGGTGTTTTATGACATTTTCTATATCTAAGTATAATTGAGTTTGTAAAATAGTAACTTGTATTTGCAGCACTAATAAAAATGCATATTTTGGGGGTAAATTCATAGACCTAATTACAGACAAAGTGAAATACCAGAGGGCACCCTATGTCCACAGACTTAAACATGATTTCTAATCACAGATTTGTCACTCACCAAACAGTCAAATGAATCATCATTTGTCAGCCAAATTATGAAATGTCCCTGAGATGTTTTTCTCATCTGCAAAGTAGAACGTGTGGCCCAGACAGAGATTTTCCAGTCTTTGCAGAAGGAATAGCTAACAAAGTTTAGAAAAATGCACATTTCCAGAAAACTCCCTTCGCTAATTCAGGTGAGCTTGGAAATTTTTTTTTTTTAATCATGGCTTAATGAATAACCCAATTTTAAAAATACTAGAACAGTTGTCAAATTTCTCCTTTCCACATTTTATAGTGTTATCAGAAAGAGGTTTGCATTCAGACTCCAAGGGAAAGTTCTTAGACCTCACACAAGAAACTATTTGGGGCAAGTCCATAGAGTAAAATGAAAGCAAGTTTATTAGGAAAGTAAAGGAATAGAAGAGTGGCTACTCCATAGGCAGAGCAGCAGCATAGGCTTCTCAACTGCTTATATTTACAGTTATTTGTTGATTATATGTTAAACAAGGAGTGGATTATTCATGAGTTTTCTAGGAAAGAGGTGGGCAATTCCCTGAACTGAGGGTCCTTCTCCTTTTTAGATCATATAGAGTAACTTTCTGACATTGCCATGGCATTTGTAAACTGTCATGGCACTGGTGGAAGTATCTTTCAGCATACTAATGCATTATAATTAGCACATAATGAGCAGTAGGATGACCAGAGGTCACTTTCATCACCATCTTGGTTTCCTGGGTTTTGGCCAGCTTTTTCACTGCAATCTGTTTTATTAGCAAGGTCTTTGTGACCTGTATCTTGTGCCGACCTCGTATCTCATCCTGTGACTGAGAATGCCTAACCTCCTGGGAATGCAGCCCAGTAGGTCTCAGCCTTATTTTACCCAGCCCTTATTCAAGATGGAGTCACTCTGGTTCAAACACCTTTGACAATAGTGATGGTTTAAAATACAGTATAGCATTTAAAAGAGTGGAAGTGGTGAACAAGGAATTATTTTCTAGCGTACTCCTTAATACTTTCTACAGAATAGGTTGAAATTGTCTTAGAATTTATCTTCAAATGTTTACTGCTAGTTGCAGTGGTTAAAACATAACTGATTTGGAGGTGAAAAGTCCTGCTCATCACTTGTTCTGGAAGCACAATGCCACCAACAAGGAGTGCACACAAATGTCTTGCATCCAATCACCTTTGATCCTGACAGTCAGTGTTGTACCATGTGCGGTTGTAAACGTATAAATTATTAGAGCCCTGAGTGAGAATAGTTTGGCAATATGGTAAATGATTTGAAATGCACACACTCGTTGAGTACATAATTCCACTTGGAATTTAAACTAAGAAACTAATCAGGCCAGAACACAATGAGCAGATATAATGAGTTGGAGTAATTTATTATAGCAAAAAATAGTTGGAATTAAACAAAATGTACAACACAAGATTTAAATCAGTGTTTTCTAAATAACCTGGGGAGCTTGTTCAAAATAAAGATTCCTAAGACACATTGCTGGAGATGACTATATAGTAAATCCAGAATAGGACTCATTATTATATATTTTTAAACAATCCCCTAGGTGAGTTTCGTGATCTGATAAATTTTGGAATCATTACATTTATTGAATGATATTAAGAAATAAAATGCTGTATAACAATTACAATCATGATGTTTATTTTTGTATTGTCATGAAAAGCTAACAAGATATATAATAACTTTTTAACAAATGGTTAAACTATCCAAGTATCCTGAGCACCTGTTTTTGTTAAATAAGGTATATTTTTATTAGAAAGGTCTGGAAGGTGTTAGTATTGTTATCTCTCTTGGGGATGAGGAAGGCATTTTTTATTGTTTTTGTTTTGTTTTTCCTATTTACCTCTCTCAATTGAACTTTTCAAGCAAATAACTTTCATTGCTGATGTCACTTTAAAATAAAAAGGAAGAAAAGAACAAAAGAATGGGGGTGTTGGGCTGTAGTGCTGGGCTGGCTGTTGAGTTTGGAGGACAGAGGTTAATTTTGAGTCTCATTAAATGCAGGGTAATGAGATAGTGAGCAGAGGTGCTGGACACTTCACCTCCTTCCCGGGAGTTTGCTGCAGGCAGCTCCTGCTCTGATTCTTCCATTTACATTTGTGTGTTCTCCTGTAAAGTCAGCTCTGGGTTTATCTGAAAATGCTTTTCCAGAAGCAGTTGGAAAAAGGAGTTCAGCTCTATCAAAATAATAAGGTTCAGCTTGGTTTCGCTAAATTAGTACATTTTAATAAGAATTTTAATTTTAAGTGAATTTAATTTCTATATGGCAGTATCTAAAAATATATTTACCTAGCCCTTTGCCATTTAAGCCTGTTTGCATTTGCTTAGACCAGAGCAGAGACATAGACTAGCCAAGCCTCACTTAGCCCTACACAAAATGACCCTAATTACACAGATTCAAAAGAATTGGGATTATAGTCCATTTCAACTGAACATTTCTTTCCTCAAGAAAGAATAGAAAGAAGCTTATTTGCATTAAAAAGAAAGACTTTGGTGGATTTTATTTTCTACAGCCCATTTTTTTTTAAAACATACAGAATTATAGCCAAGAAAATGTAAAGATGAGTGAGACTCTTCTGAAATGCATCTCTTATAAAACAAAATATTTTGGCAAGTTGCTTTTAGGGTGCAGAGATTAACTACATACTCTTTTGTGAAATGCTTTGAAGATAAAAAGCATTTTCTAAAAACTTAGCATTATTATTCGAATTATTTTTTAAGCGTTCATTAAGAAAAAAAGCGCTGTACATATTAACCAATTTAATAGCAAGCGTCTATTTCTTTCATTTTAATACAGAAATGCAGGTGACTCAGTCTTGAAGCATGTCCTTGCTCTCCATATGGAATTCAGTTGTAGCTTAGTATTTTATATAACTTGTGGGCATTAGGTCAGGGCTGGAGAATAAACCTGAGTACAGCTTCTATGGTAAATTTACAGTGTGTGACTCCACAACTTTGTTGAAATAGCTCAACTCATATTCTCTGAAAGCTTAACACTTTTTAACCTCATGGTTCAGTTGGGATTGGAGTCAATATGCACACGAAAAAGTTTATCTCTTAACATTAATTTTTAGAAGACTAAAATAATTAAGGGTCAAGGGGCATTAGTTTTAATGGAAAAAAATAGAGTCGATATGAATCTAATCAGCTTTTCCTCTCTTGTAGTCAGACTAGCACACAACTTTCTTCAAGCTCATTTCTTCTCCTCTCTGCAACTGATGTTGTTCCAAGAAAATGATTTTCTGGGATAAAACAACTAGAAAAAATGTACATTGTCGTATCAACTACAATTAATATGGCAAATATAACGATTGGTCCTAAAATCACTAAATGAATACTATGACCATTGCAGAGATTCATTATGGCTACGAATCAGTGTGGGAAGAGGGTGTTGGTGAAATTAATTCATACCAGGATATTTCCACAAAATACTGGAGTAGCATCGACTACAGTAATCCCAACAGCAAAGAGTTGGGCTACACTTTTTAAGAATTCATGACTTCACTTTTTAGGTAAGATTAGAAAGAATACATTATTTTGCTCAAAGTGGACACCTAAAGAAAGTGCATTTCAACAAGCTATGGAAGATCAAAACAACTTAATGATGTTCTAGTGACCTGGTCTATAAAATTGGGATACACTGAAACATGATGTTTGCTCCACCAGAGCTCGCATGTCAAGAATCTTATGGGTTACCTCTGCTAGGATGAATTTCTGTGCATATGCCATGTGACTAGGAATAGTTTCATGATATTAATAAAAAAATCAGTGTAAGTGGCAGTCAAATAGAAAAACAAAGGGAAAATGAAGGATCTAATATTTTTAAAGTAAGAAAGGATGGCCGGGGTGAGATGCCAGGAGAAACAAACCATTGCCTAGGTAGGGTAGTAGTAAACATGGAAGTTCTACGTACTTTTCTTTTCCAATATTTATTTAGTGCACATTTACTGGTGCCGGCCTTATGCTAGGACAGCACCAGGAATTGAAAGATCAAATCCTCTGCTTATAGTTAAGCTCATAAGAGGGACACACACACGTGTGTGTACACATGTCTAAATATACTAATATATGACAAGTTTTAGAATTGAGACAAAATCCCATTGCTTGGAGTGTGCTAAAATAAGAGTTACTAAACTCTTCAGGGGGTTGAGGAAGACTTTAAGGGTTTTAACATTTTAGGTGACTTTTACAATCTGCATAAAAGCTATTTTAAAAACTTCATTTGATGCCTTTTTTATGCATACAGAAAACAGCACAGATTACTTGATGAATTTATAGAAAATGTACCCAACTGTGTTAAATACCACCATGATCAGGATAGTAAACATTACCAGCACTCCAGGAGCCTCAAGAGTTCCCGTATATAAATGTTCCCTTTCTCCCAAAAGATAACTCCTATTCTGACTTCAACATTTGTCAGGTGGAGAAAAGAGATCGGTGGAGAGTAAAAGAATCTAGGCAGAGAAAATGCCTCCTTCCCATATCAGTAGATAAGAAATGGAGATAACACATACTGGAAATAGTGGGCATGTAATGCGTGTGGGGTGGGGGTAGGATAATCCATGGGCCTAAGAACAGTTTGAAAAATAGTAATGTTGTGCTTATTTTATTTTATTTTATTTTTTAGAGAGGGAGTCTCACTCTGTCGCCAAGGCCAGAGTGCAGTGGCACGATCTCAGCTCACTGCAACCTCTGCCTCCCGGGTCCAAGCATTTCTCCTGCCTCAGACTCCCAAGCAGCTGGGACTACAGGCTAATTTCTTTTTTATTTTAGTAGAGACGGGGTTTCAACATGTTGCCCAGGCTGGTCTCAAACTCCTGAGCTCAGGTAATCCACCCGCCTTGGCCTCCCAAAGTGCTAGGATTATAGACATGAGCCACCTCACCTGGCCAGTATTTTATTTTATTTATAGTTTATCACACAGTGAAATAGACTAATTTTTTTGGTGAAAAGTTCTGTGATATTTAGTAAATGTAACCACCATCGCAATTAGTATTTAAAGCAATTTCATTGGTTTCCCATACTTGCCTTACACTCTCGCTTTAGAGTCATGAGTTCCCCTGGTCTAAAACTCTTATGAATCAATGGTGAGTCCTTCACTACTATATTTTGACCTTTTCAAGAATGATGTGTAAGAGGAGTGTTACAGTATGCAGTCATTTGAGCACAATACATTCGAGATTCATCCAAGTTATTGGGGATATCAGCAGTTCATTCCCTTTATTGTTGAGTGATATTTCACTTAACGGATGTACCACAGTTTCTTTATCCATTCACTTAGTGGAGAACATTTGGGTTGTTTCCAGTTTTTGGTGAATATGAATGGTGCTGATATAAACATTCCTATACAGATTTCCATGGGAATATAAGTTTTACTTCTCTAGGGTAAATAATTAGGAGTGAGATTGCTAGATGATGAAGTGAGTACTTATTTCACTTGATGAGAAACAAGTAGTTTTGTGAAGTCATTTGGTCAGATCTACTTCATGTATTTTGAATCTCTGTTGCTAGGTACATATACGTTTATTATATATTAATTGTAACATCTTTTTGTGAAATGACTCTTTTATCATTAGGCAAGAATCCCTCTGACACTAGTAACACTCCTTCCTCTGAACTCGACTTTGTCTGATATTAATACAGGGGTGGGTGTGAGCTTTCATTCAGGTTTGCCTGGTACATTATTTTCTCTACGTTCACCTTTATTCTAATTATGTAATTACATTAGAGGTGAGTTTCTTGTATACAGCATATAATGGAGGCATTTTCATCCATTTTAATACTCTGTCTTTTTAGTTAGCATGTTTAGATATTTAATGCGATTTTTGCTATGTTTAATTTGAAGCCTACCATTTTATTATTTGTTTTCCACTTGCACTCTAATTGTTCATTCTCATGCCTTTGGGGAGTTATGTAAACGTTTTTTTGTCTCCCATTTAGATTTTCTAGGGCATTTTTTCCTGCATCATTTTTAATAGTTATTTTCATGGCTGCTGTAGAGACCATAATATATAAATTTTTAACTTTTCACATTCTACCTAGAATCAATATTTTACCATTTCTGATGGGAACGTGAAACCTTACTACAGTTTGGGTCCTTTTAACCCCTCCCCTTTATGTTACATATTATATCTCTGTACATTTAAAAACTCCATGAGGAAATATTGTAACTTTTGCTTTCTTCAACTGTCAAACATATCTTAAGGAACTCAAGAGAAGAAAAATAGTCTGCTAGATTTACCTAGATAATTACCATTTCTACTGTTCTGCCTTCATTTCTGAGGTTTCAAGTATTATTCTGGAATCACTATGCTTCTGTTTGAATAACTTCCATTAGCAATTATTTTAGAGCAGGTTTGATTTCCTTTACTGAGAGAATATTTAATTCACCTCTATGTCTGAAAGATATTTTTGCAGAATAGTGAATTCTGTGTTGACAGTTTTTATTTCAGTATTTTATAAATGTCATGCAATTTCCTTCTGACTCATGATTTCTGACCAGAAATTTGTGGCATTCAAATCATTGCTCTCCCATAAGTAATTATTTTTTCCTCTGGCTGTTTTCAAGGTTTTTTTAAAAATGTGTCTTTACTTTTTAATTATGATATGATTAAAAGGTTTCCTTATAATGTGCATTAAGTGTTTCACACAGTTTACCTCTTGATTATTTACTATCTTTTATTTTTTCTGCAATTGTTCCCTAGATAGAAATTTTGTTTTTGTAGTGAGATTTCAGTTATTTGAAAATGAGAGCCAAAATTTTGTTTCCTTTTTATCACAAAACAATGTAGGTACTTGGTAAAGGCATATTCATTAGAAAAGAATTAATAAATACATGAGCAGGACATATCTTGGCAGAGAGAGGAGTGAGGATCTGCCTTTAATTGAACCCAGCATGGGCCGAATGAACAAAATACCCACATTAAGCCAGGCAGCAAAGTACTGGCGGCAGGGAGAGATAACAAAGATTAAGTGTGAACCAAGTTCAAATACATGTAGAACATTCTTTTAGTCATAGAGTTTTTCTTTGGCTATTAAAGGATAATTAGTCATGGCTTAGAATATCCAAGGAACCCCAGACTGTGGCTATAGATACTAAACAGACAACACGCTGGCCACTTATGTTTTACTTTGTATAGTATATCAGGGCAAATCCTTCTCTCTTTAGTTACTCTCAGACATTATAGTGGTACCATTAGCAGGGTCATCTTGGAACAGCAAAGAAAAAGGAAGTTTTGTGCCCAAACAGAAACTAAAGTTCTATGATTCTGTTTTTAAAAAATTGATGCTTCTTTAAATGATATAAAAGGACAAATTTTCATTCAGTCTTCTGTGTTCCCTACTATTTTCCCTAGTATTCTGAATTACCTGTTTTAACATTTATTACTTTGTCTTTATCTTTTCTTTTCTTTTCTTTTCTTTTCTTTTCTTTTCTGACACAGAGTCTCGCTCTGGCGCCCAGGCTGGAGTGCAGTGGTGCGATGTAAGCTCACTTCAACCTCTGCCTCCGCCAGGTTCAAGCGATTCTCCTGCCTCAGCCTCCCAAGTAGCTGGGATTATAGGTGCATGCCACCACACCTGGCTAATTTTTTGTATATTTAGTAGAGACAGGGTTTCACCATGTTAGCCAGGATGGTCTCGATCTGACCTCATGATCTGCCCACCTCGGCCGCCCAAAATTATAGGAATTACAGGTGTGAGCCACTGCACCCAGCCTCAGACATTCTTTAGAGTTAAGAACATCTCTTTTGTCTTTTTAATCTCATCATATAACTTAATGCCTGGTATTAACAAATGAATGAATATATTTATGGAACAAATATTGATTCAACAGAAAAATGCCAAGGCCCTGTGTTGGGCATTGCGATTTCAATAGTTAACTAGGTATACAATGAGATTTGGTTGAACCAAACTTTATTTCAGAATTTATCTATACATAAAGAATAAACAAATAACATATAAAAATGCAAGTAAGCAAAAATAATTATACAAATCAGAGTACTTTTCAAACAACTATGAAATATCAAGCACTAATTAAGTACAGAAGAAAACATTAATTATATCAAAACAGTTGTATCTTCATCATTAATATTAAAAAAGAAGTAACATTAAACTAAGCAAAAAATGGAAAAACAAGTTTTTATCTTTATTTCTGTCCTTTAAGAAGTAGCTACTATTAAAGACAGTAGATATTGTTTTTCAAAACATGGACGCTGGAGTTAGACTGTGTAGGTTTAATTTCTGCCTCCCGTGTGTAATTTGTGTGACATTGAATAGTACCGTACATTCTGCATACCTT
Organism: Papio anubis; assembly: GCF_008728515.1. NCBI lineage: Eukaryota > Metazoa > Chordata > Mammalia > Primates > Cercopithecidae > Papio > Papio anubis. The sequence continues at coordinate 22,112,561 of NC_044982.1, forward strand.
AGCTGTTCCATCTGCAAAATGGTGATGATGGGTGATGGTAACAGTACCTAGCTCATAAAGTGCAGTGTCGTGGGGAAGGTTAAAATGGTAATACATGTAAAGTGTTTAAAATAATTCCTGGCACATAGTAGGTGCTCTCTAATAACTTATTATATACTAATTAATAATTTTTCATTTCTGAGTAAGTGGATGGAAGTGGAAGTGGTAAAAAATGAAAAAACTTTTCTTTATTTTGATGTTATTTATCTTTAGAAAGATTCACTAGACATAATTAAAGCTTCAATGAAGGACCACATAGATATGAGATTTTAAAAATAATTTTATGATGGGGTAACAGGGATTGGATATGTGATTCAGAATTATCGCTATGCATGGTGTATATTTGAATTAATTTCATATATACAGAGAGGCAATGGAGTCTCCCAATAATGGAATTGGAGTGGTGTAAATGATTGTGTTTCATATATCTTTAGACACATGCTAGGTCTGAAGATTAATTGATGGGGGAAATTTCAGGACAAAATTATAGGGTCCTCTGAAGAGAATTCTCTCTTAGAGAAGAACTCAACACAAGCTGGAATCAGCGACAGAGGTTGAAGATCAGAGTAGGATAACGGTATGCGCATTGTGTATTCATCTTTACTTGAACCAAACTCTATCTAGCCACAGAACACAGCACACACACCCTAGAGGAAACATAATAGGAAAATGCAAAGCTAAGAGCTCTAAAACCTTGATATCTAAGCGCTTGCCATTTCAAAGCTTTGTATAAAGAGAAGGGAATTTTTTTCCTGTTTAAAGGGAGGTTCAAAGAGAGAGTATGAGCAGTGGCCACCAATGAACCATCGATTAAATGCAGCAAAGAGAGGTAAGTTAGGAAAATGTGCCCAACAGTAAAAACCAGTGAGAGATGTCAGAGGAGGCTTCAAGGCAGGGAGTCTTTAGCAGTGCAGGTGGCAGCTTGGATGGAGCCACTAGAGCATGACCCCAAGGTGACAAATGCCAGCCACGTGGAGGAAGGCCAAGGGCATGTGGATAAATAATTTAAAGTTAGTTCAGCGGAAGAAACAGGGTGAAGGAAGCATGTCCTGGAGCAACCTAGCAACAGAATAGTGACACCAAGGGATTATGAAACATCAGCACAGGGGTCAACTCAGGCAATTTTGTAATCACTTGCAGGAGAAGGGAATACACTTGTTCATGAATGCACTATAATTTCCCTGAGAGCATCTCCAGTTACCACAAAAAGAAAGGAATCTGGAAGAATGTGTGTGTGTGTGTATGTGTGGGTGGGTGGGTGCATGATCATGTAGGGTACTGAGGTTCTACCTCCCGAACCAATAAAAGTTGGGCATAATATTAATATTATGTTATTTATGTCCACAGGCTAGAAAGTAAATGATGGAGGTATTTGGATCGTAGGTAGTAGATGACTAGAACAATCAATATAAGGCATAGAATGGATCATGTAATGCAAATTTACCACATCTATGAATAATCCTCTAATTGGGGAGAAATCCTATGATACCTTCTGCCTCCACTACATAGGCTGACGGAAATGGTGGTGTTGGGAATACACACTCCTCTGCACCCCTGGCAACCAGAGAGTCACGTTATCCAAGCACAGATATTTAGATGCTCTTCCTGGGCTTCAGACCTTGAGATGATATAGAAGATACAGCTTTGGTTGGAGAATGTTTCTCTGTGTGGAGGATAAAGAGGAACGGCGATCTTCAGCCCCGGAAGCTGTCCCGGAGTGTTCAGGGATAACAGCACAAAAATCAAGGCTCAAGCAGAGGATTCCTTTTGGCAAGGGCTTTAGCATAGCCCACCATCTTTGGCCCCTGGAAAGCTTTGTTCTTCAATCTTTCTTTTGATTTGGGAGCAATTACCTATCCAAAAATAGCCTTTGACTTAATTTTGTCAAAGTTGTTTTATTTTGTTTACAATAAAGAATCCAAAGTGGAGATGTATAAACCTTATGAATCACTTATTTGAGCAATTATAACAGGAATAAGAGCCTATGTCTTATTTTTTGGGCCTTAATAACCATATTAAGGGAAAAATCTAGACATCTTCTTATTTTGTGAAAACAGCCCAACATGAAGCAGATAGTATAATGTAGACCAGGAGTCAGAAAATGTTTATTATATATGTGATGATTAGAGCAAAATAGTCAATATTTTAGGTTTTGCCAGTCATGTGGTCAATGTTGCAACTAGGGAACTCTGCCATTGTGGTGTGAAAACAGTAAGAGACCATATGTTAATGTATGAACATAATTGTGTTCCAATAAAGCATTATTTATGGAAATAGGTAGCAAGCAAAATATGACCTGAATTGGGCTGACCCCTGATCTAGTGGAATAAACATGGGCCTTAAAAATGGATAGACCTATAAGATCCTAAAATTTCCTCATTCATAAACAAGCATCATAATACCTCATGAATTTCCCCTGAGGATTAAATTTAAAGAGAACACATATTTTTAATGCACTTTGCCTTGGTTTACACATGTTGTTTCATAAAAAGTGTATCATGCATTAGAAGCTCAATGTGTAGTTATAATAACTATAATATAATTATATATAATATTAAAATACATAATTATATGAAAAATTATATTTAAAAATAATTATATAATTATATAAAGATACTTTAAATGCAATATAAAATATAAAAATATATATTTATATAAAATATTTTTAAAATAATTACATAATTATACAATAATTATAATATATCCTAGAAGGAAAAGTTAACATTAATGTGTCCACAACACATGCACACACACACACTCACTCAAGCATTCACATTACTTCTCAAAGAATAATGCTCTTCACTAGAAACAACCTCCAGATAATACTCTTTATCCTGTCCTTAACTGAAAAAGGCTACTATATTTTTGTTGCTGCACCCATAAATAATCCTCATAGACTCAAAATACTACATTTTTTCAGTGTGGTATTTCAGTAAAATACCACAGTATTTCAACTGTTGACTGTTCTAGCTATTCCAATACTGATTCTTTCACATATACATATTAATTGGAGATATGAAGGAAGATGTGAGCTCAATTTACCATAGATGTGAATAAGGAGGAAATGTTTAAAATATGTTCACAGAAAGGGCTGGTAACAGCAACTAATTAAAAGACTGTGGAACCTTGGAAATTCAACAGGTTTTTGATTGGCTCCGTTAGTGCCTATTTTATGCAAACTACAGAACTGAAAAAATGCGGGTAATGGATCCGTGCTATTGAATTTATTGAAAAATTTTTACTGGCTAGTACCATCACTTGTAATAGCAAATTATCAATTACATGTTCAATCCACAGTCAACAATGTCTTCTAATGGCTTTTAAAATAAAATTCTAGTAGCTGTCTGTCAGCCTCCACCCCTGACCAGGGCACTAATGGCACAATGACTTAAAAGGTTATCCAATATTTATTTAGTATGCGTGATGTTTAATTTTATGTGTCAGTTTGGAGGATATTTTTGAATGAGATTAACATTTGAATTAGTGAACTTTAAGAAAGTAGATTGCCCTCCATAATATATGTGGGCTGATTAGTTAAAGCTCTGAAGAGAACAAAAAGGCCAGCTTCCCAGAACAAGAGAGGATTCTCCGGCAGACTGCCTTCAGACTTCGTCTACACTACTGGCCCTCCTGGGTCTTCAGCTTTCTGGCCCATATTGTAGATTTGGACTCCTCAGCTTCTATAATCACATGAGTCAATTCTTTACAATAAATCTCTTTCAATGTATGTAGATATATGTATATATAAATACACATATTATATATGTGAATATATATATATCATTTATACATATATTCATATATATATGAAATAAAACTAACCTTTTATTGGTTCTGTTTCCTATTTATCTGGAGAACCCTGACTAATACAATACCTAACAAAGAAATTTCTTTCTACATAATCTGCTTCATTTAATTTGCATGATAAACATGTACAACATAAAATAGTATTGTCATCCTAATTTTTTTTTGTTTCTTTGTTTTTTATAGATGGATATACTGATGCATTCATTGGATAAATATCTGGGACATGCAGCTAATAAGATTTGGAGCTAGGATTTGAAGATAGACACTCTTATTCCAAACATATCTGTCTCACCAAGTAGATGTCATTGTTTTAAAAATCAGAAAGTTGAGGATGAGGAAAGATAAGGAATGCGCCCATCATCAAACAATTAGCAACTAGAAAATCAATGCCTTTTTGATTTCAGATTTCATACTAACTACTGAAATGGATTGCTAATGACACACTTTTAAATGTAGAATCTGAATAAAGCAAATTTTATGTGATATTAACATATGCTATATTTAGTGCTATAACATTACATACATATAATTCAATTCTGATAGTAATATAAAAAGCAAAATATAAATAAAATATTTCCATTGTTAGGCTTCAACTAATTGTTATTAGTCTAGGCAGGTAAACATCAGAAGCCTTTGCATTCTATTGGGACATCAGTATTGTGTCCCTTTATAATTGCAGGCCTGCTGAGAAATACTGTGACCTAGATTTCCATTAGGAAGGAAGCCAGCATCTATTAACAAAATTTTCCAAATGTCTCAATTGTTACATACTTCTGACATTGAGGTGAAGGCAAATTGTTAAGAAAATGACTTTTCTTATAACTTCCTCATATACTTAATGGAAAGGTTTTCCTGATTTTTGAGTTGATCTGATTTGTGCTTGGAAACTTTATTATGTGACTTAGTGAGGGGTGCTCAGAAATAATAGAGTTCCAACAACCTTCACATCCAGGTTCTTAAAGCTGGGATGCTTAGACAAGATGATAAATGGTATCAGATTATAAAATCTCTCTTTCAGTGTGGAGATGGGTGGGGTTCTGTGTTTAATTATATTCCTCTGTCTCTCCCCAAAAACAATATGCTGAAGTCCTAGCCCCTTGTACCTCAGAATATGGAGCTGATTTGGAAATAGATTCTTTATAGAGGTAATGAATTCAAAATGAGGATATGAGAGTGGGCCTTAATCCAATATGACTGGTGTCCTTATGCCAAGGGGAAATTTGGACATAGACACAGACATACACAGAAAGAAGATGATGTGAAGACACAGGGAGAATCCCACATGAAGATGGAGGTTTGAAACTATACATCTACAAGACAAGGATCACAAGAGATTGTCAGCAACCACCAGAAGCTAGAAGAGGAAGGGAGGATTCACCTACAGGTTTCAGAGGGAGCATGACCTTGCTGATGCCTTGAGTTTGCACTCCAAGACTCCATACTGTGAGACGATGCATTTCTGCTGTTTTAAGTAACACAGGCTGTAGTACTTTGTTATGGCAGCTGTAGGGAACTATTACAGCAGGCAAATACATCCTTTTCAGAAAAGAAGTTCATACCATTAATTATATTCTTCAGGGATACTTGATCCAAAAAGGATGAGAAGTCATTGTCTTTATTTTTTATTTATTTATTTATTTATTTATTTATTTATTTATTTATTTATTTATATTTGAGGCAGAGTCTCGCTCTGTTGGAGTGCAGTGGTAGGATCTCAGCTCACTGCAACCTCCGCCTCCCGGGATCAAGCGATACTCCTACCTCAGCCTCCCGAGTAACTGGGATTACAGGCACATGCCATCATGCCCTGCTAATTTTTGTATTTTTAGTAGAGACGGGATTTCTCCATGTTGGCCAGGTTAGTCTTGAACTCCTGATCTCGTGATCTGCCCTCCTCTGCCTCCCACAGTGCTGGGATTACAGGTGTGAGCCACCGCGTCCGGCAGAGAAGTCACTGTCTTACAGCGATCTGGAGAAACACCTGGCCGTATACTTAAATCATAACATTCTCATTTTGCAAAATATTTCTGAGGTCTCACTCCAAGCATCTGAGTCTGTCTGAAAGGGCTTCGTTGTTGTCTGCTTTAACAAATTACAAATAATTAATCTTACAATAGGTACATTTCACAAGCGAAAGAAAGAAGCGGGCTTCTGAAGAGGCTTGCAAATAGTTAACAATTGAACAAGTAACAGTTTGATTTTAATTGTAACATCAACACAACATCATTTGTAAACATTATAAAATATAGGACGTTAGTTAGAAAAATGTATAACCACTCCCAATACAGCTCTTAAACACTGCTTATTTGTATCTTAGGTTATTTCCTTTGGGATGGGGCTGGTGCTTTCATTAAACAGCATTGTTTTGCTGGGCTTGATGTCTGCAGAAATGTTGTTAGACTAGAAGAGTCTGGCTGTTCGGGGGATTCTAGGCAGGTGATGCTCTAACCCTTCACTTGATCAAGGATGGGAGTAAAAAGGACCTGCAAGGTGCTCCAGACACTGTGTGGATTAAAAAAGGGAAAGAACTGTATAAACTGCTGGGTATGAGGAAGATGGGAAAATACAGAGAAATATCGTAGAAAACTGTTTATGGATTTTGTTCATGTAATGGACTGTGATCATTTATGCCACTTCCTATGGGAACTACAATAAAGATCATTTTATATTCACGCCTGTCCTCATTTCACCTTGTTTACGTAATGCAAGTCCCTGAAACAGGAATTACTGGGTCAAAGATATTAACATCTTTATGTTCTTGATACATATTTTCAGCTGATTTCTGGAAAGATCGTTCCATATTATATACCAGCATTGTGTAAAAGTGCTATTCTCAAAGTGGCTTAAGCAGCATTGAGAATTCTTTTCTTTAATGTGCATTAATTTAAGAGGTAATAAATAGAATTTTGTTGTCTATATTTGCCCTTTTAATTAGTAGTAATGCTTAGGGTTTTATTCTTATTAGCCATTTTGTTTATTTGTATAAGAAATGTTATTCATCTTCACTTCCCATGTTGCTTTCTTGAGCTATACTTTTAAGTTTTGTATTCTTTTTTTAAATTACAAAATTATGTGTTCATGAAACTCTCAAACCATATAAAAATGTGTAAATATAATACCACTGCCTTTCAATCTTATTCCTTGGAGTACCATTTCAATAACATATCCTTGCTCATACCTATACTTGCATAAGCATATACAGGCTGATAAAAGGGTATATATGTTGTTATTTTGTTTAGCACTGTAGTATATACACCACTCTGCAACTTGCTTTTTACACTTAATCTTTCAGGTTGATCCTTATTCTAGATCAATTACCACAGACATAACATTATATATATATATATATATTTAATAGCTATGTATTATTTTTGAAAATAATACACTAAAATGTTTAAATCATTTCTCTCAAGGTGGATAGTTGAAGTCTTTTTAATTTGTTCATGTATTTGTTTATTTTGGATCATGATAAATAATGCTGAAAAACCAAATTTACCTACCAAATAGACATACAGCACAAACACATAAACATTCTTGTAAGCGCATGCATATTCTTATACAGTATTACTTTTAGTTCTGTAGCTTAGGTTCCCTCAAAGTTCAGGTGTAAATAAATGATGAGGACTCACCTCGCCCAAAAGCCGATGATTTGGGGTGGTATTAGGGAGCCTGAGAGGGTATATTTGTTTCGGCAAACAAATGGCAATGTTCTTTACAGATTTGAAGAAATTTGGGCATTTCGTGTGCTCTCTCAAAGTCATTGTTGGTGTTCTACAAGAAAACCTTTAAAGGCTAAATAGTGTAATATAACAGTGCTATGGATTTTGATTTCTTACTTTAATCTTGGAATCTAATATTAAAAATATGTTTTTTGTTGGAAATAACAAAGTAAAAAAAAGCGGCAGGAAGTGGGACAGGACAGAATACAATTTTCTTTTAGTTTTGCAAAGTCTGGATTTTTGGCTTTCCTTAGAACTTTGATATACTGCAATGTGAAGAAAATAAATGAAGAGTATATCTAAAGCCAATTCCATCTCCAGTTATTTACCATTTAAATTACAGCAGTAGGCAAGTTTCCAAATTAGAAAAATGCACTTCTGATCAGAGGATAAAAGAAGGGCAGTATTTAAAAGTGGATTTTAAAATAGGTCAAAGTAGCTATTCTGACTAGCTGAGACTTGACCAATTTTAAACACCAAATGTGGTCATTCAAAGAAAATACTGTGGATTTTGCAGGGTAGATCCGAATAGAAAAAGGCTACCTTCACAGAATAGTTGAATCAATCACCCCTAAGTACATTGTCTGTGATTTATTTTATTTTATTTTATTTTATTTTATTTTATTTTATTTTTTTGAGACAGAGTCTCGCTCAGTCGCCCAGGCTGGAATGCAGTGGCATGATCTCAGCTCACTGCAAGCTTCGCCTCCTGGGTTCATGCCATTCTCCTGCCTCAGTCTCCCAAGTAGCTGGGACTACAGGCGCCCGCCGCCACACCCAGCTAATTTTTTGCATTTTTAGTAGAGACGGGGTTTCACCGTGTTAGCCAGGATGGTCTCGATCTCCTGACCTCATTATCCGCCCGCCTCGGCCTCCCAAAGTACTGGGATTACAGGTGCGAGCCACTGCTGCTGCTTGTTAAAAGGACCCGAGATTCAGTGTGCTTCAGCAACTACCTGGAGTTCTGGTGCAAAAACATGTTGGCCGAAACTCTGATTTGGTAGGTCTGAAATGGTACTCAGTATGTATGTTTTGATAGCACTTCTCAAATTACTGTTATGAGCAATTCTGAATTAAGAACCACAGTCTAAAATGTTTGTAGTAGTAAACTCCCCAGATTATTTGAATCAGAATCATCCTAGGGACATGCTAAAATATACATTCCTATGTCCACTTCAGATTTCAATTCAAAATGACAGGACTAAGGCTTGAGAATCCAGACTTTGTACCAAACCACCCTGTTAATGACATTGAAGTTTCTAAAACACTAGACCTGCACAATCCAAGAATAGCGTTAAAGATATTTGACTTCACTACTCTGGAGCAATTGTAAATGAGTTGAGATATAACCAAAGGCCACCATAAAGTGTGAACACTGGTTGTAAGATTTAACAATCTGATATATCCAGTCAAAAAGAAACATTTTAAAAAGCTAAATCTGCTTGTACATTACTGGATAGGAGTACTGTTTGTTTGTTTGTTTATTTATTTATTTATTTATTTATTTATTTATTTATTTATTTTTATCAGTGACTCTATGACTTTACTACTTATTAATGATCCAGCTGTCTTCATGTTAAGATCTTATCAGCATAGCCACTAGGCATCTGGGTTAAGATTCTTTTTGGTGCAAGTTAAAATAAAGCTAGTGAGGCCAGGTGCGGTGGCTCACACCTGTAATCCCAGCACTTTGGGAGGCCGAGATGCGCGAATCATTTGAGGTCAGGAGTTCGGGACCAGCCTGGCCAACATGGTGAAACCCTGCCTCTACTAAAAAAAAAAAAAAAAATACAAATACAAAAATTAGCCAGGCCTGGTGGCACATCCCTGTAATCCCAGCCACTGGGGAGTAGAATTGTTTGAACCTGGAAGGCAGAGGCTGCAGTGAGCCGGGATTGCACCATTGCACTCCAGCCTGGGCAAAGAAGCAAGACACTGTCTCAATAAATAAATAAATAAATAAAGCTAGTGAAAAGTAATTTGAAGAATTAATTTAAACAATTTCAGATGATGTTGAGAGGAATTGATCATAACGATAACAGAGTCTCCTATGGAAACTTTTATTCTCATGTCAAATCTCTGAGAGAGAGTATTTGGGCAAGGATTTCACCCCTGATCTAATCATGTGTGTAGGAAGACTAAATTAGAAATACGGCAGCTGGGGCCATTCTTGGTAGTTCCCAAAGCAGAAGAGATGAGTTTGATTCTGAACGAGGGATTTAAGAAATATGCTGATGAGACCCATAATACTGTGGTCAAACTGAATGTTCAGAAATGTGCGTGTGTGTGTGTGTGCCTTTTTAGTAGAGATGGGGTTTCACTGCGTTAGCCAGTGCACGCACACACACACACACACACACAGGCTATAACCTGTATAACATGAGTGTGGCTTGTTATCTCAAGACTCTGTGTTCTAAGGGATTTGTATGCCCTCTTTACCATGTACCTAGAAATAAATTCTAGATAGTAATATCAGGCCTTTTATTTGTGTTCCATGTTGTGATTTGGTTGTGATTATTTCCCTGACCTTGTAAATGCCTCAAGAGTGGAGATTTAAGAGTGGAGATTCGGTCTTGCTTAACAAGTACAACTATCATAATGCTTGGCACATAGGATGGACTCAAAGGTAATTTGCTGAACAATTTGGTTACAGGGTCACCCAAGTTTTATCTACAAACTCTTCAGATCTGCTTAGGTTTCTACTATAGGAGATTATCTGTAGCTATCAGCATTGATATTTCATTGCCTCTTTTTGACATCTGCTTGGTGGTAGGATAACTTTTTCTATGCTTTACTTAGTTTTCCAACAAACTTTTGAAACCTGTCTACCTTTCCTTCTCATTCACTCAAAGAACAGTTTCTAGGAGATGCCTTGGAGTGTCTGGCGTGTTCTTGGGGACTGACTTGACACCATTTCACGTAATTTCCATAACTCTTTTTCTTTCAAGGATTTCTGCTCTCATTAACCATCTGCCCTATAATCACAATTCTTAGCCCTCCCAGTTTTCCTAGATAGTAATTCTTAAACTGTATAAATGATGGGGGAATCTTGCAAAGATGCAGATTCAAATTTAGGAGCTCCTGGGAAGTGGTTGGCTATCTGCCTTTCTTTCCTTTTTTATGTTTTATTTATTGTTATTAGTATTTATTTTGTGACAGGTTCTCACTCTGTTGCCCAGGCTGGAGTGCAGTGGCACAATCTGAGCTCGCTCCAACCTCCGCCTCCCAGGCTCAAGCAGTTCTCCTGCCTTGACCTCCTGAGTAGCTGGGATTACAGGTGTGTGCCACCATGCCCAACTAATTTTTGTAGTTTTAATAGAAATGGGGTTTTGCCATGTTGGTCAGGTCTGTCTCAAATTCCTGACCTCAGGTGATCCACCCACCTCGGCCTCCCAAAGTGTTGGGATTACAGGCATGAGCCACTGCACCTGGCCGCTATCCACATTTCTAACAAGCTCCCAGCTAATGCAGTTGCTGCTTGTCATGAACTGTGCTTTGAGTAGCAAGAGTCTAAGGACCCTCCCCTGCCCAAATCTCTCTCTCTTTCCTCATCTTAAAGAATCTTAAAATCTATATATTTTGAGTGAGGAGAGTCTAACACAGCTTATTTTGCTGGACAGTATCAATTTACATCACTGAATTTGCTTGCCACTGTGCAGTTGACTAACCAGTGAATCACTTCGTTTCTTCTCTTCACACACTGTAATGGGGCACTTTTCTTATGCTCTACCTCCACCCCTGCAATCTCTTTTTCTTCTTAAGTGGTGAAAAATAAAATGCCTTTGTCACAATATATTGCTAGGAAGTCACTGCCCTTTGATAAAATAATGTTATCTCTGTGGGTTTTCCACATTTCCCTCTTAGTCATTTGGAAACAAATGAGATTGAGTGTGTAGTTGTGTATAGAGTGCAAACCACCTCTGACTAACAAAGGAACATCACAATGATGAAACTGTAGTGACCCCAATCACTTCATGAGCTTTCCAGGTGTACAAACAGGTGACACATGGCAGTAAACACAAGGGATAGCTCTCCACTACAGTGTTGAGACACACAGTATATCAAAGAGAGGTAAGAGGAGTGTTCTGATTACTTTGTTAGTAATGCTGGTAAAATGCATCGAACTTTGCAATGAGTTTATTTTTAAATGTGTTCCAATGAATTCTAGCTCAGAATTTTGTCTATTGGATGAACTCATGCTAATTAATTTAGTTATTTACTTTCTAAACCTTTCCTTGAGAATTTATTAAGAGTGGAATTTGTCTTGGACTCCGGAATCATGCATATATGATTATCTTATGCTTTTTTTTTGCTGCAGGAGATAAAATATAATTTCTGGTCCATAAATGCCACACAAGTTTATTTTCTCCATTAATATTTCTAGTTATTCAGATCCAGCCCACATCTGCTTAAGCAACCCAAAAGGGAAAGTTGTACATTTTTCTCTACAAATATATTCTTTACACTTTTGAGATATTATCAGAGGGAAAGTTTTCTTTATCTTGGGCATGCTCTATCTGAACAATCATAGGTCTTCTCCAAAGTGCTTTCATCTCTACTCAATTAGATTAACATTTAGCCTTGTGCTTTATGTCAGGCTCTGCTCACACCCCCAATTCATCCCAAAGACAGCTATCATTTGTCTTCATGGCTATTTTGAACCACACTGATCTCTTCTATCTCTGAGTTTATAAAGTTTCACTACTTAAAATTTCAGGCAGATATTCCATTGTTTTCTATTTGTCTTACGTTTGTTAAACATAATTTTTCTGAATAGATGATAAGTACTTTGAGGGGAATCAGGTAATGGATATGTTCCCTACTGGGGTAGGCCCAGAACTAAACCATAATAGGAACTCCATAGCTTGTGATTTGTGTCATGAATATCAAGTGACTGGAGTTCCATTTTTTGAAATGAATAAACAGAATACATATAGTTTTCTACTCAGAGAGAGTGAGCTGATTAAAAGTAAAATGGATGTAAAGGTGGTACTTTACCTCCGTTCCTTGTTTGCAGTGTATATACTCAATTCAGGTTAATTTGATTCTTTTCTCTTCTGGTTTATTCTCTGTCTTCAATAGAGAGTAAGATTATTCACATGTACTGATTTCAAGCACTTTTGAAGTAATTTCTCTGACTCAAGGCAGAACAAGGAATTCAGTGATGCAAAAATATGACTGCAAGTTCTATTCAATTTATTTTATTTTTCCCATGAAGAGTATAGATAAATTTTTTTGACAGAAAACTAAAGGGCCTTTATTCCTTCATCCCTCTCCACTAATTTTAAATAACACATAAAGAAGACATTGGAAAAGTGAACCTTCTCAATTTGTGAAAGAGGATATAAGGGGATATTTACTTTCAGCTGGATAATTGTAATCTCAACTAACCCCCAAGAAATGGTTTCAAGAATTCCCAATGCTTGAACTCTTTTACAAAGAAAACATGAGTGGGACCAGCAAAAAAAGGGAGGAAGCAGAGTTCCTATTTAGTGGAAAATGGCACACATATGCCTTCTAAGATAATCAACTTCTACAGTACCAGGGAAGAGTTCTTTTGGTGTGTGATTTTTCTCCTCCTCCTATTGTTCTTTCTCCTTCTTTTGGTTTACTTTGATTCCTAGGATAAAGGAGTGACAAATGAATTCAGATTGAATGTGACTGTAACGACATGTTAAAAGATCACAGCTCACCCTGTTTATACATTGAAATGGAGGACACTTTACCACAGCAGAGTTGAAGAAACTTTCAACCATGTTCTTAACACATACAAAACTATCATTAGAACAAACTAAATTTGGGATATCGTTTATGCAAGGAGGCTTCTCTACATTTACTGAGTGTGTCTGTTGAGTTGGAGTTGAAGGAATCCAGGTTGTCCAGCAGAAATGCAGCTATGGGGCAATCGATTCAACTACTTAGAAGTGTTCAAGCAATGAAAACATGAACTTTCAACAAAGCTTAAGTGTCTTGATTCAGAGTTTGTTTTCTAGATTACAGAATATTTCAGTTAACGTGAAGTTTGAATGTCTGCATAAGGGTATTTTCACAATTAAGCTCAAACTCTTTAAGTTCACAAAAATCCTCTTAATGGATAGAAATGGCTTAGAGGTAAAGATGGACTATACCAGGAAAAACAGGGAATTAATTTGCCTTCTTTTATGAATAATTTTCTTTACTTCTAATATGTCTATCAAAGATATACAAATACCTTGCTTTGTGTTTGTCTTTTGTAAGATATGTTTCTAGATGCTCATTGGTCTATTTTTTCTTCTGTGAGCAGAAGTTTAAACCTTGTAGGAATAAAAACTTCATTTTATATTAATTTTATGGCATAGATTACATTAACAGATAGGGTGTATGTGAGTATGTGTGTTAGTATTCAATGTAAAATACAGACTTCCATATCTAAATGCTACTGAAAATTGTAGTATGGTAATCGCTGTCTAAATATTGGATCTCCTTGTGTACAATTCTTACAACTGTATTCAAATTTTGTATATTCAGATTCATTTCCCAAAACCCTAAGAATTTTCATTCTAACAGATACAAGCTATTCTTATTTAGAGTATTTAGAAAAGAATAAAATAAATAGTAGGGAGTGGTATGAACAGAATATGGAAGCAAATTTTTGAGGCATGATCAGGGTAAGTCTTTTCTATAGTAACACTGGGAGAGATTCAAAGTTAAATTCTGTGTGGTGTGGTGGCTCACGGCTGTATTTCCAGCACTTTGGGAGGCCAATGAGGGTGGACCACTTGAGGTCAGAAGTTTGAGACCAGTTTGGCCAGCATGGTGAAACCCCGTCTCTACTAAAAATACAAAAATTAGCTGGGTGTGGTGGAGGGCGCCTGTAATCCCAGCTACTCAGGAGGCTGAGGCAAGAGAATTGTTTGAACCCAGGAGACAGAGGCTGCAGTGAGCTGAGATGGCACCACTGCCTTCTACCCTGGGTTACAGAGGGAGACTCTATCTCAAAAAAAAAAAAAAAGTTAAGTTTGATCTACAACCAAACTGTCATGCTTGTAAGGGAAGAAGATAGGACAATTTTAATAAGCTCTGGGAGAGTTCAGTAGACTCTAAAACACTGGAGCCAATTTCTGAGTCAGCAAACCAAAGATTTGAAACACTTAGTGGATGGCAGATGGGAAGAATTGTCTATGTCAGAGGTTCTGCTAGTCTCTGTTTCAGGTGCTCCGTATTCATTACCCTTTTTAACCTTTCCATCACATTTATAAAATGGGTATTATTTCTGTTTTATATATTTAAAAAGTTGAATTAACAAAAATGAAATTAAAACATTTAAGAATGTATTTGTATGTTTGGATATAATGACAGGCAAGCAAAAAAAAAAAAAAAAAAAAAAAAACCAATGACATATAAGGCCTCAGTCTTGAGAATAGGGGAATATTTTTAAAAATCATGTCTATTTGACAGCTTCCTTTTACTTTAGCATTAGTTCATTCCTTGAGTCAGTGTTCACCAGGTTTCACTAACTAACAAATAGTGACTGGTTGCAATTCTCCCTTTGTTGTCATAGTTAAGAGCAGTGTTTGGGTCTTAGGCAATAAGTAAGTTAGTTGTTTTAAAATCTGATTACTGGAAAATAGTTTCTAAATAATTAACCTTTAATATGTTAACTTTTACTTTTTAAAGTTTTTCTCATAGTTTTATTTACCATATTTTCATAAACTATAGTGAAAGATTTAAAGAGGCAAAAAAGTAAGGGTACTCCTTGTATACATCATCATGTTATATTCTCACAAAACTAGAGATGTGGGGCATATGTCAATATAATAAATAGAAGAATTAACAAATATAGTTATTAGGTGCCACACTCCTCTAAGCACTCTACATATATTAACTTATTTAATACCCACAACACCCCTTTGAGGTAGGTATTATTAGTACTTTAGTTTGACAAATGAGTAAATTAAGGCACAATGAGGTCAAATATTTTGCCAAAGATTGTAAAGCTGGTAAGTGGCAGAGTAAGACCCTCTGATACCAGAATCTGCATTCATATGTATCATACTATGATTTGCAGCTTCTCTAAATGCATAGTAATCCTTGCCTCTACCAGATCCTCAATGGCCATAGCTGTATTTTTAAAAATATTAAAATACTATCTGCCTTACTTTAATATTTAGATGAAAATAAGGATGTGAAAATTCTCGAGAGATGAGAAAAAGTAAAGTACTATGGTTTGTAATCATATAAGCTGAGAGGGAAAAACATATTTCCTTTTATGATATTACATTCTGCTACCTCTCCAAAATAGCAAATTCTTCTCTAATCTGTTTTTTTATACAACCTGGATACGTTTAACAATGTATGTCTCCAGCAAAGTAGTGATTAAATCATCTAGAAGCATTTCCTGAGCATCTCCTATTTTGAAGTTACAACTTCATATATTAATATAAAGATAAGTTAGAACAGAAAAAAACAATGATTTGCCAAACTGAAATTAAAAACTATGAAAACATTGATAACAATCAGAAGATTGTACTCTAAAAAATCCAAAATAATGTGTCTGTCCAAGATTAAAGGCCAAAAAAAAAAAAAAAAAAAAAAAGAAAGAAAAGAAAAAAGAAAACTGAAAAACAAGAGGCCCTTAAGAACAGAATAAACGATGTGGTAAATCCATCAGTCCAGGCCTAAGACAGCTTGCTGGGCTATGATGAAAGTAATAGAAACCGAGTGAGAGTGAGTATCTCACATTTCATGGTTCACTTAAAGCCCTTAAAGGAGATGATCAGGATTAAACTAACAAATATCTTTTAAAAACTGATTGATAGAAGATATGTCATGAAATCAAGAAAGGTCAAATGATGAAGGCTCCCGACTTTCATCGAATCAGCAAATTCCAACTATCCATCCATGCAACCTGAATTAGTAATTTACATTGGCATATAAATTAGGTCATTTTTACTGGCAATATCATAGTGAGTATCATGTTGTAATTGCTGGTAACAACAGAATTCCTTTTAGGACTAGTATTTATTATTATTGTATTCACGTGATTTTACTCTACAGCAAACAGTCTATTGCTTTTGATTAATCAGAGAGTTGTATCTCTGTTTATCTGACTGACTAATAGGAACCTTTATCAGTAAAACACCTTTTCCAATTAGCCCTGGTCTGGAAGATACAAGCCAGACTTCCCTCAATGGGAAAGACTGTCACTGAAATCAGTTTGAACATTTCACGGAACCAGTAATCCTGGTAGAATGTGATGGCTTTCCATTATATGAACATTTGAAGCCAAATAAAATACCTTTGAAATGGATTGAATAGGTCAGATTCAGAACTAAGCTTACCAAGCATCCCTCTAGCCTAGGACTGAGAAATTTCCCAGGACATGTGGCTTTCAGTGCTAAAACTGGGACAATCTCAGGCAAATAGCATCAGGTAGTCATGCTATGAACAGTATAGTCAAGTTGATCCACTAAAGCTATGTCCCTTCTAAGCACTAATGCCATCTGTTTTTAATCATTGGTCACTGGCATAAAACTTGCATCTTTCTGTAGCCATCAGCCACAATTTTCTTCCAGTTCTCTCAGAAATGCTGAGCATTATGGTTTGTCATTGTATAGAAATAGAGAGAGAGAGAGAAAAAAAAATTCCAGTTGTTCATAGACTCAATCATGCAGAGTGAGGACAGCAGAAAGAGGGGGGATGTTAATGGTCAGTTTTTCTCATAAACAACATCAACCAACCTGTGTTTTCATGACTATCTTTTAGAATGTGAGACTGACAAGATTAAGGAATTAGGGTATATATTATCACAAGCATCAAACCTTGTTAAAAGCTAATCTTCATGATTAACAGAATTTTAAAATTGGCCAAGGATCAAGACTTAAGTCAAAGTAGGACCAGTTATCTGATGTGTTGCATGGTGTAGACATGGTTGTCTGGTCCCATCGGGGTACAAGCAAGCTCAGGCATCAATCAGCTGAGTAGCTGCATAAATGCTAGAGGGACAATTCTTTAGTGACAACAAAGGCCAAGTTAAGAACCTAATTTCTCAAATTTTGCAAATGGATCCCCTTCAAGGTAAGTGATTTTTTTCGCCACTGGGAGACCAATAAATCCAATTCAATTTTGCGCTAATATTTGCTGTTGACATTGACATAGTTAGCAAACGATGAGAAACTAATGGTCATATTATGACAATCATCATTTTAGTTTTCTCTAGCGAGGAACTATATGGCGATGCAAACAAGAGATATGTCTATTTCCCCTAATGGTCATGGCTCATTGTGACTGGTTACATTAAAATGCTTTGTACTTTTTTTAAGGTCAGTGCTTACACCTCAAAGAAAGTGGTAATAGAGCTCAATATTCCTATAGTAGCTTAGGGAAAACTGATTCTTATAAAGTTTCACAGGCAAGCTTAATAAAAATTGCTCTATTACTCCATTTCCCTTTAACAGTAGAGAACATTTCTTCCATAGAATTATTGTAAAAAGGTTGTATCAGCACTTTACAGGTTGGGATTCCAAGGTTCCAAGAAATGAGGTTATATTCAAGGTTACCTGTTTCTGCAGAATGACTAGAAGTCATGTCATTTGAATACATAAATGTCATTTATTATGCCGCAGATATTTATACTTTGGTCTCATCTGTAACCAACTGATAGTAACCTTGATGCCAGATCCAGATTTATTATTATTAATACACTTCTGTGTAAAAGTACTGACTATAAAATTAAGTGGGTTAGTACTAGGAGTATTTGACAGCCTTTTGCTAAATTCGAAAAGACCACATGGCAATATACTTCCTGCTAGACAGCTGTCCCCATAAAAAATCTGCTCTCACAAGAAGCATCCTTGTTGACCATCTGAATGACCCACTTGTGTCTGGGCAGAAATCCATTCACTCTAGAGCCAATACATTGCTAGGAAGCAAAAGAAAAACTGCTCTTTTATACTCATACTTTACAAATAATAATAGAGACATAAAAATCTGGACTTAATTAGTTTAAATTTGATATCCTTAATCATCAATAAAACAATAAGACAAAAAAGATGTGATCATTTCTTGAACATTTTCCGTGATATCTTCCATTTTTCTAATGGAAAAGAGCTTTGCTTTTGCTGGTTTCTTTGTGAAAACAGCAAATTATGAGGAATTCTCTTTGATTATTATAGATTACACAATATAAGAATTCTTTGCCTCAGAGGAAATTAACCTTAAGTAACTTACGACAAATGTATAAAAAGAGGTAATGTCAGCCTCATGCTGTGAAAACAGGAAATAAGCAGTTCGGAAAATGACAGACATGGCTAAAGAGTGGCTGTCACAATTCTTTGCCATCCTAGAGCAACTATGCAGACTGCTCTTGGAAACTGTGCTGTCTTCCTATTTCAGAGAGTTATGACTATCCTGTTCAAAAAAGTCTCTTAATATTAGAGTAAATGTAGAAAATAACTGTTTTTTTTCCAAGATACAGTTAGCCCATTGTCTTTTATTTTATTTTGTTTTATACACTGAGGACTTTTCCTAGGCATACCATGTTACTCAGTTCAAAAAGCCTAGGTGAGGAAAAACGAACATGTTGTGGCTTGATAAAAAGATAATGAAGAATACTGACCTAAATTCAGCTGGTAATTCTACCAGTTATGAGGGATTGATAATTGATATGTTATTTATCCCTTTCGCCTAGTCTTCATGTACATAAAATTAGTTAATGTCACTTCATATGGTTGATAATTATATTTAATCAGAACATGTATAGGGTGCCTGGCACAGGGCCTGCTCCCAAAAATATTTGCTTTATTTTGGCAATTCACAGTTCAAATAATATAGGAAATCTCTCGACTTATTGAACCTTCTTGCCTATACTAACTTCTTAAAGATGTTTTCCCTAATACCCAAGCAAATAAATATTTCTCCTTATTATGAATGCTAATACACTCATATTCACTTTGACATAAAATATACTCATGATAGCCTGACTTATATTACTGTTTTGGTTTCTTTTTGTCCATTTGGGAGTCTTCTTCCACAAGACCATGTCCGTTTTGCGGGCACGAGAACTATAGTTTATATTTTCACGGAAAATACCTCACCCAGCTTTCATCCAGCATAAGATTGTTTTGTCTTTAATTGTAACATGTTTGTTGAATGAATAGTAGAACCGTCATCTTAGCTTTGGCACAAAGTGATAGGAATAATAGTTGAGGAAGTTTTCACATTTTTTATAGATAAAAATATACCCCAAAGTAATGTTTATAAACCATTTAAAAAACCTCAAAGTCAATGTAACAAAATACCCACATACAAAGGATTGTAGGGGCATTAGAATCCTTCTTAAATAGGATGGGTGGCAAAGAAAGGACTAAAGAGCGACCCAAATGTAATGCCAAAGGAAAAAGAGTTCTGAAAAAGACTGATGAGTTTTTTGGGATAGGGTGGTTGTAGAAGGGTCTTTATCCCCCTTTTTGTGAGAATGCAGGTTGGAGCAACGATTAGCATATTGTTTTCCAACTGAAAAGGTGGTAAGATAAAGTGGTACCAGAGAGATGCTTCCGGTTTCAGTAAAGACAACTTCTCTTAATGTTCATTTTCACCGTGTCTCCAAAGGGCCTCACTTTCTCATTTGGGAGCTCAGTTTTGTGTGTTTCCTAGCCAGTTGCTTTTCGTCAGGCACTAAAAATCACTCTAAAAGGGGGATTTTTTGCTTCTCATGTGAGGTTTCTTGAGTTCTCCATGGAAAACTCAATACATTTAATAAGTAAATATAGCTTAAAGTGAGAATCACAAATGTCAGCTGCTTTCCTGAGAATGCATCCCAACTGGAGCGTGTCCTTTCAGAGGTATTAGTAGCTCGGCATTTCAGTAGTTCCCTTCCCTTGAGCTTTTACAGGCTATTGCTGCTTTTAATTACCAGCAAGAGTGGAATGTGAGGTAAATCAGGTTGTCTCCATAAACCAGCTTCTGTGGCTCTGTAGCCATTCTAATTGGTTTGGAGACAGTGTCATGCAACCAAGTACACATAGAGCACGCCTAGGCAAACTGGCCATATGGAAGAGGACCTCATACTTCCCTGATTGTGGGACATTGATAGAGTAATCCTAAATACTCTAATTAGTACTCCGTGCTTTCATTGGGAGGAGAGTGAAAAAAAAAAAAAAAAGCAACCAAAACCGGAAGACAGCTGCTACTCTCACGAATTTTTTTCTTTCCTCTCTCTTTTCTTGCCACTTTCCCTCCCTCACTCCCTCTGACTTTCCATATGCTTTTTTTTGAATCAGTAACTAAAACATTTCCCCAGATTTTACAAAAAGCAACAAATTGCTTTTTCTTTAGAGGACTTTGCCAACTATTATCACAGCATTGGTTATAAGTTTCTTGAAGTCAGCCTTCAGATACCTTGTCCTTTTCTGTCTATATCTAGAAATATATTTTTCAATATCATTGTTATTACTAGGATAATGTGCTTGTGTATCAGTTACATACACTTCCTGAAAGACTAGGCATCTTACCCAAATATAAAAACAAATGTTTACTGTGGCATTGAAGATATTTGTTAATCTGCTTTTCATCTCTAACACAGTATTTGGGGACGATAGCTATATTTCCAAAGTTAAACTATCCTCTGGGTAATGTTAGAATCCCTGAGTAAATGTATAAACCTGTAGTTTTCTTGTTTCAAATAATTGCGATATTTGGTATTTATCAAATAGACCTTCGAAAAGTTTGTTTTTAATCTTGATTAGTTTTTACAAGTGAGCATTCAATGTTTTTATGTGTATGTGTTTTAACGAATCAAACAAAATTAAGTTCAAATATAAACTATAAATTAATAACTTTAATTTAGAAAATTCTCTAAAATTTAAATTCCTAATACCCAAATAACATGAATAGCACTTTCTTCCTTTTAAAATTGATATGAGTATATGAAATTACATATTTGGGCTACTTTTATAAATGTTATAAAATTATATGTTTTTGAGTTATTTTTATTTTTCAGCCATAAAAGGGTTCTAAATTGAATCAGCGTTAATTATATTTAAAATTATAGCAGATAAACGTGATTCATTTCTAAGACATTTTGTGATAACCCAAATCTTTGTAGATAGATACCTCTTAATTTTCATTCGGAATTATTTTTTCTAGGAGGATACTTTTTGTCAAATCTTGCGATAGTTGGCTATAATGTCAAAAAATTTATTTTGCAATTACCAAAAGTATTAATATCTAAAATTAAATACTATTTTCACCTTTACAAACAAAACAGGGCGATTTTTACAGGTTATTTCAATTACAGTTTCTCATTTTCCCGGCTAATATTGTCTAATATTTTCACTTCAACTTCTGTTTAAACCTCAATAGAGTCATTGTGGCTATTTTCACATGATTTTACTGTTAAGGATTATTTGGATTCATTTATATTGTTTACCAATTTATTTGATGATCCATTTATTTGAGGAAAGATTACATTCTTCCATTTGTGTCAAATTTCTTATATTGAAGAATCTACTTTGGTGCTTGAAGTATTGAATTTGTAGGAGTAGTAAATCTTGATTTTTGTTTGTCCAAAAATGTCTTAATTTTACTTTCGTTCTCCAGTGATATTTAAGAACTTCTGGCAAGACTTTATTTAATGGTGGGTCTAAGATTTAAGCAAAGATGGGGGTAGAACTTTTTTTCTCTTTTTCTGAACTACGTATCAGGCAAGTGTCTCAAACACACATTTTTCATTATTATTATTATTATTATTATTATACTTTAAGTTCTGGGGTACATATGCAGAATGTGCAGGTTTGTTACATAGGTATACACGTGCCATGGTGGTTTTGCTGCACCCATCAACCCATAATCTACATTAGGTATTTCTCCTAATGCTATCCCTCCCATAGTGTCCCACCCCTCGATAGGCCCCAGTGTGTGATGTTCCCCTCCCTGTGTCCATGTGTTCTCATTGTTCAACTCCCACTTATGAGAGAGACCATGTGGTCAAACACACATTTTTTTTTTTTAGCAACATTGTTAGCTGTTTGCTGGGAAATTGTGCTACCAACACTTTCTCCAACATTATTAGCAACTGGCAGAAGCTAAATATTTGGAAAGTGCTCCATTAAAAAATATGAATATTAATTCATGGACAGATGAATTTCTAATACAGAAAACTGGACAAATTGTAACTGGCCTGTGTGTAGCAATAGTGATTAATCACTTGGACCTTTGCTCCTCGTGGCTTGATGTTTGCTATGACATTCATATTATTTTGAATTATAATAAGCCAATCCAATAATCATAACTACAAAAATACCAGCATGTAAGGTTACTATTTTCTCAGCTGCTTATAAACACAGCATATGTAGCCATAGTTGGTTCAATATCAGGCTATGTTGGACTTTTGCAAACCCATAGTTGTTGCAGATATATAATTGTGTGACAGATCATCCATGTCAGGTCAGGCTGGCTCAAATCTTTGATATGTTGATTTAATGATTCTATCTACAAATTACAATAAATGTAAATTTATTGAGTGGTTATGCTATCATTGCTTAGTACGTTTTATACAGTTCACTAAGACTGTAGACTGAACAGCAGAATGAAACTCATCCAACTACCTAAACTACACATTTCCAAAGCTGCAAAACTAGCTAATTCAACATAAACTTCACTAATTAAACAGAAAATGCTGATTGAGCACGTTCTATGAGCAGACACTATTTTAAAGATGCTATATGTACAGTAATTTAATTCTGTTAATCACAGGACCTGGGTAACATTGTTAAGTATAATTCTACATTTTTTTTTCAGTGTTTTGTGATTTAGCAGTGGTCGATTTGAGAACTGTAGGAATCTAATATCAGTTTATGGTTTTAACCCTATTTTATTACCTACTCCAATTTCACTAATAACTGATTTAAACATTCGTATTTTGTGGGAGATCGAAGTAAAGGGGAGTAACCCATGACTTCATGCAATTATTGGTATGAGTTTTTACACTTACTTTCTTTTCACAAAAGAATATCCAACACCTTGATGGGGGCTAGAGAGAATTGGAGAGATGAACATATGTCATTGTACTACAGAAGTGAACATTATGCTCTGATTCTTTTGATCAAACCAAATGAGCCAATTCCACTTTTAACTTCCTTAGAAAAAACTGCAAGTTTCAAACTACTTGCCGTGTTGTGGAATTGTTACTGGAACAATTACTTTGGCATTACAGTAGCAGTTGTCAGAGAAGCTCCTTCCAAAGCATCTGCCATAGATGATTCATACCTTCCACATTTATAAGAAAAATGTTGTTTTTCCTTGCAAACAGTTGAGAAAGTCCTTGAGCGGTTTCTAACTCATTTCGGCAGATGCAAGAGGCTGATTAAATATACGAAATGTGACTTCTTTTTCTGAACACCTTTGAGAATCATCCTTGATAAACAATATCAGTGGCTGCCACACAGGCTAGTCACATGGCAGGAAAGCATTTTTTACAGCTCCCTCTGCCCTCTCTATTAGAAGCATCAGAGACCTGAGTTTCAGTTTTTTTCATCTCCGGGCCTTGATGGAGCAGACAATGGCAGTTGTGCCAGAATGTATGATGGTTTAATGATGTTCAGAATTGCTTCATGGCCAAAAGCCAGAGACAATAATCCTGGATATACTGATGATTTTAGACTCCTGGAATGGAAAAGGGAGGGCGCTGATTTTTGACATATTCCTTCTCCTTTATTCCCAAATCTCATGCTATTGTGGGTTTTAAAATAAGAGTTATGGGTGTTTATTTTTGAGAGGCTAAAGGCTTATTGATGCTTGTACCTCCCCAGGTGAGGTGTATACTGGTATGCATTTGGAGGATAGTGGGAGTTTTCAGCACTTTTTACAAATCTTGGGGACACATGTTTTTGTATAGCCTGAGGCTAACAATATGGAACAAAACGATGGTGTCTGGAGATGGATTTAATTCCCAGTAAAAAGGAATGTTCAGACAAGCATTATTATTACTTGATTTGTGGTTTGTGTGCATGAAAATTAAACTGATGAGTAGAGTTTTTTTTTTTTTTTAATTTTAGGATTGGTATTGTAACTACTTGAAAGTGCAGTCTATATTCTGACATTTAAAAACACACATATATAAATTTTTTAGATACAGAACACATATTATCAGCAGCAAATTTATTTACTGAAATTTCCTGAGGAGATTTAGCACAATATTCTTGAAATATCAATATTGCTGTTCATAAAAATTTTGAAAAAAATGTTTTTTTGTATTTAGCAAAATTGTAATACATTTGCCACCTAGAATATAAAAGTACATATGAAAAAAAGTTATCTAGAAAAATGTTTAATCAAATCATATTGACAGCAGTAAACCCATGAAGTCAACGATACTTTGAGAAATGCAGATAAAGTATTGGGCAAAGTTTTGTAATATATTTTTTGCAATATTGAAGCAAAAACCAAACTACATTTTCATGATTTTTTTGTGGTAAGATGGAAGGCCTTATCTTACACAAGATGAACTTAATTATCAGTTGCATTAAAAGGAGAAAATGTATTATTTAAATTCTTATGTACATATACACATGCATATATAAAGATACGCACATATTTGGTATCAATTTTATAAATGTAAATAGGGTTAGAAAAATATCTGCAAAATATTTACATTTACATGGGTGATAACACTTTCAGAAACTATTTTCAGTTTTCTATATTATTCTCAAGTTCTATAATGATTATGTATTACTCTTAGTAATAGCTGTGATAGTAGATTTTTAAGGTGAGCTTGAATATGAAGAAATGTCCCATTTTTATTACTGGAATATAAACTTTAAGAATGCAGATAAAATCATCAAATGTTCACTAATAGTATTTATTCTAGTCTTTGGAAAAAGGTATAAGATACACCTTATATGACATAATTTGGAATTATTTTGATAGTTTCAGATTATAAAACAATTTTTTTAACTTTTTAATGTGAATCTTGGACAATGGACACTGACATTTTCATCTAAACTATAACCATTTTTAAAATTTTATTATCACTGTTGTTCCAAGCACACTCTCTAATTTTATTCAAATGTTTGGAGATACAGCATTTTAAAAACTGTGTATGATGTTGCTACTAATAATTTTTGTTCAAATACATGAATTCTCATTAGTAAAATATGCTGACATTACCCCGCCCCCCATTCACCCTGTAGTTGTATATCTGTGATCTGCGGAATGAAAGGGCTTGCATTAAAAGTAATGGCAAGAACCGCAATTACTTTTGCACCAACCTAATATTTCTTTGTAAAGCCTGTTAAAAAAAAAAATAGAGTTAAGTTGACATCTCATATGGAAGTCACTCCCCCAAGAATTAGAATTGTTACTAAATGCTAAGTTGTTCTGAATCATCCACACCTCTCTCTATGTATGTAATGTATATACACATACAAACACACATTTTTCAGATAAACTTCATAAATACTCCAACCTAATGCTACTTTATATTTTTTCTAGCAATTTTTTTTCACCAAACAAGGTTTTGCTCTCCAAGAGAAAGCAATTAAGAAAGTACTATCCTATAAAGACTTCAAAAATATTCTCATTATATTTTAAGATACTTTTGAGAAAAAGAAGCCTTTTATTATATTTTGGCATAGAGCAAATAAAAATATTATTTTTAATCTGTAGTGTGCCTATGTTGTGTTTGCTTGTGAATATTCAAGCTTGCTATAGAGGACAGACAGATAGGAATAAGATGATTTAGAACAGATAAGTAGCAATTGCATAGAACATATATGTGAACATAGAAAGAGAGGAAAGGACAACGAGATACTTAATATACATACAACACTATATATAAGAGGTGCTTACTGTCATCAGGCATTAAACATACATGAGGCACCTAAGGCGCTGAATATTTACGATGCACTAAATAGAAATAAGGCACAGGAGGCACCCAGTGATCAGGAGGTTTTAATTAAGCTTCCCATTGGTGATTTCTAATCGGGTGTCAACTGTCTCCTCCCTAAAAAGCACACAAAATTCAGTGCTGCTAGGCCAGTTAATTGGTGAGCTACAGCTCTGACCAGATTGACTTGACTGACTTTGTATCTCTCAGATAGAAAAAGTATATGTCGGCCAGGCACCGTGGCTCGTGCTTGTGATCCCAGCACCTTGGTAGGCTGAGGTGGGCAGATCACCTGAGGTCAGGAGTTCGAGACCAGCCTGACCAACATGGTGAAACTCCATCTCCACTAAAAGTAACAAAAATTAACCAGGCATGATGGTGCATGCCTGTAGTCCCAGCTACTTGGGAGGCTGAGGCAGGAGAATCACTCCAACACAGGTGGAGGTTGCAGTGAGCCAAGATTGCACCACTGCACTCCAGCCTGTGAGACAAAAAAAAAAAAAGAAAAAAAAAAAAAAATAAGGAAAAGAAGTAAGAAAGAAAAAGAAAAAGTATTTGTCTTTGGCCCCAAACATCTTCTACACTATTACAGAGACAGGACATCTGAGCATTGTATATCCCACTATCCCAGGATGCAGGTTGTGGGACCCTTCTGCACTGTTGTGTTGTGTCTTACATCTGCTAGTTTACCTCATCTCTTTGACCTACACTCTCTTAGCATACATTTCAACTAGGTTAAATAAATCATACACAACAGCATTTTATTTCTGTCTTGTGTTTCCGTCTTGTGACTCTAGGATATTTTGTTTGACAGTGTACTTGGACACCACTATTGTATCAAGGTTATTTCCTACATTACAAAGCATATTTGTGTTCCAGCTCAGGTTTTACAGTCCTCAAAAAAGTACTTGTTATATAAAAGAAATACCAAACATAGAGTTTTACTGCAATATCTCATCGTGCTCTAAAATAAAAGAGAAGTATGCTTTGCAGTATTGTTTTTCCAATGAATTATAGATGTTCAAGCAAAGAAAATTTAAGCTGTTTGGGATATGAACTCTGTGTGCCTGTTTTGGGGGTGGGGGTGGGCAATGGCACCTGGAGAAAAATGAGATTCTTAGGTAATCACCTTATAAAAATGTTCATTCAAATAAAACTAACTCCAAGAGACACTTGTATGTTTTGAGACGGGTAACTTGAAGACTGAAAGAGATGGTGATGATCCTAAAGCATAAGGAAACACAACCTCTTATATTTGAAGGGCTTGTCAGGAGGATTTAAATTTACAATTAGAGAATTCTTCTTTGACTTTTATTAGGGCTTTCTGAGAAGACTAATTGAGATCCCCTTGGGGAAATTTTATTCAGTGAGTGTCTCTACCTCTGTGACACCACTACATCAAAGGTAATAGAATTTGCACACTGATTGGATTGAACAAGAGCCTCTGTTGTCTGTAAGCTGAGGTGGTGAACTTGGAATATTAACCTTTCAGGCAACACAAGAATGTAGAATTCTAGTTTCATCTCTTCTAAAAATGTAAATAGAACTAAAATATTCACCCAGGCTGACCTGACAACATGTCAGTATGCAGAATTAAAAAAAAAAGAAAGAAAACCATTACAGATTGATGTATTCTATTTTGGATTCCAGTGAATTTCCAGCAAGTTCTAGGGAAAACTCATAACATTCTGTAACAAGGAGTTATATATCTGTAGACTACCAACTCTAGATTCTCTTATACATTTGTAAGAGGATATTTTAGAATAATCTTTCTTACACATATCCTATTTCATTTCAATTGATATTGTACTAATTCCAAGTTCATTGTCTGTAGTCTAGATAACAAAAAAACTACATATTAGATTATTTTATGCTCCTCTCTATGACCATTTGTTTCAGTTTTCATAATTTAATTATTTTATGTGAATAGAATATGCATTTAACAATGAAGACAGCCATAAGTAAAACAAATCTAGCACCCATGTTTTAAAAAATTATATGTATCTATTTTTAGATTTTTATACTGGAAGTGTATGTTTTATGTGTATTTGATTTGATTTTTAAATTAAATGTCTATTACCTTGTAAACTGCTTCTTTTTCATTTCATAGATCATTCATGCATTTTCATTTTGTTAACAGTATTTTTATCAGTAGCAATTTTTATTATGTGTGTGTGCCTACATATGTGTGTGTTTGTGTATATATATGCATATATTATGTATAATTTATGTAAATAGTCTCTAAGATCAGAACCACCACCTGCACAATTCTGGGAGTACCTATTTATATTATAGTTTCTGTGTATTGTTACTCTCCCTAAGAGTGAATGTAATAGACCTGCCTCAAATACATTTCTAATAATTCCACCTTTTCATTGTTAAATGACAGTATAATGAACATCTTTAAGAATAAGATACCTTGGAAACAACCCAATAAGTTGCTTGGAAAGAATTCTTACATTTGATATTGCTTGGACCAGGATGAAAATATGAAGTAATTTGATAACATTAATTTTTTTCATAAAGGTCAATTTTACCTCACCTACCAAATATGTGTGACACTTCCTTTGACCTTGAGCCTTCATTAATAAATGATATTATTATTAAAATAAATGTCTCTATTAGTTTAATAGGTAAAATAGAATGTTATTATGTTTATTATGTAGTCTGAAACTTTTCATGTGATTAATTTTACATTTTATGACTTATTTGATAAGTCTTTCATTTATGACCTCTGGCCATCTGTCTTTCAGAGCTTTTTAAAAAAAAATGTATTGTTTTTATTGCTTCTTAAATTTTTTTGTTCCAATATCTACTATATATTTTAAAATATTTTTTCAAATTCCAAGTTTTCTTTCATTTTTATACAGGTCAATGTACTGTTTTTAATCTGTGTATCACTCCTTTTCTGCACATTGGTTTATAGTCTTTTTTGAAGATTTTCAATAATATCTTACTTGATTAATTTTTGCTAAGAATTCAATAAATAATTAATTGAACAATAATATGTCCTTTCTGGGCTGGGTGGGATGGTTCATGCTTGTAATCCCAGCACTTTGGGAGGTCATGGCAGGTGGATCACCGGAGGTCAAGAGTTCAAGACCAGCCTGGCCAACATGGTGAAACACTGTCTCTACTAAAAATACAAAAATTAGCACGGCATGGTTGTGGGTGACTGTCATCCCAGCTACTCAGGAGGATGAGGTCGGAGAACTACTTGAACAGGGGAGGTGGAGATTGCAGTGAACTGAGATTGCGCCATTGCACTCCGGCCTGGGCGACAAGAGCAAAACTCTGCCTCAAAAAAAAAACAAAACAAAACAAAATACATACTTTCTGTTTAGTGATTCCCTCACTTACAGGAGATATGCCATTAAGTCTTTCATTATATTTAATTGTATCTGACTTTACTTCCCTATTAGTGTATTTACTATTTATATACAACTATTTAAAATTTTTTTTGTTATTAGTTTATAAACTGTGAGGTCAGGAGATCTATCTTCATACATTTCTGTAACTCATAGCTCAGAAAGGAGTATGTTTGCTAAGAATAATCACAACTTTAATAAAAATAGAGGAATAAACTCATTAACTAGCTTTAACCCAAAAAATTATTCAGAAAATTCAGAGAATTTGAAGAGTTACTAAATAATGATCGGTCTTTTAATAAATGGAGTCACGCAACCTATAAAAATACAGTCATATATCCACCTGGAACGTCCGCCAAATCATTTTAAAACAGTCTAATAATGTTTGGCTTACTTTTATGAAGTACATACTTATCACCTACCAAAAAATTCTTTATAGGTATTTTCTCTTTGTTTTGAAAATGATCTTCCAGAATAAATAGTATGACCCTTTTTTTGTCAGATGAGAACACTGAGGATCTGAAAACGATAAGTGACTTGTTTGGTGGAGTCAGAAATCTAATCACAATGACTACACTCATTTCCATGTAAAGGCTGTGTTCTCTAGTTTATCTTTATTAAAATTCCCTAGGAGGTATATATTTGAATAAAATAGTGTAACCAAAACGTTTCATTTATTTGAATATATTTTGTGGGCCTTCACTGAGACCCTGATGCTAGAAATGATTTGAAATAGCTAAAGTGAACTAGAGCTGTATAAAGAGCTTATGAATTCAAGTCCAGCCACAGAGACAATTTAGAAGCATCACAGAAAAATATCATGGTAATGAACTCCCTGGCTGAGAATGGCCCTTATTTTCTTCTCTAATGGAGTTTCAGTTCACTTTGCCCTGAAGAGACACAGAAAGTATAACTGTCACTTGGACTTTAAGTCATTCTCATTGATATTTCAATGATTAGGGAGTGATAAGTGAAACCTTCCCACAGCCATATCCCTGAAACGACCTGCTTCAGATAGCGCTGAATATTATACTTTCCCAACTGGAAATCCATTAAAATGAGACTGAATTGAGTGCATGCTGAGTGAAAATGATGTGAAAGTGAACAAGATAATAAAGAAAATCAGAAGGGTCCAGAGGCCTGTTGGAATGTCTTTTGAAGCTGCTGAATTTCTTGTAGTTGTTTGCATTAGAATTCATCAGATTTGCTAGAAAGAATGGCATTTGTTTACTGAGAATTCTTCTATTTCTCAATTAAGATATTAGTAGAAACAATCTAGAGCTTTGCATTCAATTTATCCTTGCTTCTTTATTTCTTATCCCTAAATCAAGCAGTTCTTAAAACTCAGTGTTCAACAGAAATGCCCATGGCTTCATTAAAATGAAGATTTCCAATCCTTGCCTACTAAGTTCCAAAGGAAGATAAAGTAGGGCTTAAGCAATAACACTGAATATATACATTTATATGTGTATGCGTGTGTATACATATTAGTAAATTCTAGGCTAATTCTAGTTAAATCACCCTTAGCTTCCTTTTAAAAATCTCTACTCACTGGGTGCCGTGGCTCACGGCTGCAATCCCAGCACTTTGGGAGGCCAAGGAAAGGGGATCATCTAAGGTCAGGAGTTCAAGACCAGCCTGGCCAACATGGTGAAACCCCAACTCTACTAAAAATACAAAAAAAATTAGCAGAGCGTGGTGGCAGTCAACTGTAATCCTAGGTACTGGGGAAGCTGAGGCAGGAGAATCGCTTGAACCCAGGAGGCGGAGGTTTCAGTGAACTGAGATTGCACCATTGCACTCCAGCCTGGGAGACAAGAGCAAAACTCCATCTCAAAATAAATAAATAAATAAATAAATAAATAAATAAATAAATAAATAAAATCGCTACTCCCCTTTCTTTCTCTGGAATGCAGTTTGGCTGAATCTGTGTCTCCCAAATGACAGTTCCTAAAACCTGAATAATGCCTTGCCTTACTGCTTCGCAGTCTGGTCTTTTACCTTTTCTTGGTTGACAATGGTTTGAATTCCTTCACTAAAGTCTGCTCAACTTCCATTAATTTTCCAGCTTGGGCTAACACTTCAAAATCTTTAGATTAATTCTATATGGGCATGAATGTGTACATTGAAATTAATGGGAGTTCTCAGAATAGATGAGGCAGGAGCAAGACCTATTAAATTTTGAGCATCGTGTCAGTGAGGGTTAAAGAAGATTGCCTTAGACTACTGAAAAAGAGGGAAGACAGAGAAAATGGATATCTGAATAGTGATTTATTGTTAGTAATAAACGTGGCCAAGAGACCAGCAGGCCCTAGAATTTATCTTACCCAGGAAATCGCAATGACAGTTCTCTCAAAACTGGTTTTGAGCAAAACCAAAAGCTTCCTGAAGAGCCAAGGAGAAGTATGTTCCATGTGTAGCTATGGAAAAGTAGACGAGTGGATCAGATGCTAGCTTTTGAAGAGTAAAACAATGTTAGGGAAGGAGAAGTGTGGCTTATGCATAAAGAGCTGTTTCTATGCTCTGTGGATAACAAGCGAAGATGAGGTTTAATACTTATACAGATGAGAATGCATATCGATGACATATCATGAAATGTAAAGACAGCACTTGTAAGTATTCAGAGAACACCTGCTCTGTGCCTGCCATTGGGGTGGAAGTGTCAGCATCTTCTTTGTGACATTTCCTAATCTATGAGTTCACGTTCAGCCTCAGACTTACAACCAACATGAAAAAGACAGACTGAGAAGCTTGCCTTTATATATACAAACAGTGATATATGATGGCACTTTGGGGCAACATTTGTTCTCTGTCAACACTTCATTGACGACTTAAAGTTCCTTTGTGTTGATTTTGGCAAAGAGAGGGCCAACAAAAGCTAAAACAATAGACTGAAATGCGTAATGCATTATCCTTGATTGTGTTACTATATTTGTTTTTCCCTTGTAGTAGCCAAAGCTGCTACAGAAGCTGAAACAGTTGAGCTCTTGTTAAGCTATCTACACAGTGCTTAAACAGTTATTGAAAAGCTAAAAAAAAAATTGTGTATTCAACCAGTTTCTGCCTCAGGACAAACGAATATTTAGCTCATCTTTACTATCACATTATTCCCAAACTAGAGTAGAATCTAATCAATTTCAGAAAGCTGAGTATAATATATAAATTGTCTCCAAAGTTATTTAAAACAAAACTTATTACTGATTTGGAATTGCATAGACATTAATTTAATTCTATATATTGGACAAAGGTTCCTTAGAAAATATAAGAAATGATTTATTTAAAAATAAGTTTGTATTAGGTTGAAAGGCCCCTAATTCAGTTTTTTAGTTTGAAAATCATTAATCACATGCATGTTTACTATACAAGGTTAATACGAACATAATTAAATATCTTAATCTTTTTAAAGGCGAATAAACTATTGAGTAAGATGAATGGAACTTCCCGTATTTAAAATGCAATTGTAGTTAGGCATGTGTTTTTCTGTCTTTGAAGAAAATTATCTTTTTTGACTCATAATTTCTTTGACACACAAGTTACACAAATTAAATTGATGTTGCACTAGGCTTTTTATATTGTGTATGGATTTTAAAATAAAGGAAGATAACATAAAAAATAAAGGTTGTGTGTGTTCCTTTTAATACATTTGAAAAAAAAGTTTTTAAAAAAGTTAATCACAAATTAAGTCCTTAAGTATTTTATGCATTAAAAGTCCCTACTGACTTCTACAAGGTGTGAACTTATCCAGATTGTCAGCTTTGTTAATAATAAAATGCTAAAAAAATATGCTAAATTGAAGCTATGATTTAATAGGTATGCAAATCAGGAAAACTCAAAATGTTTAAATGTGCAAGAGCACGATTTCCTATAAAAAGCACTAAGTTCAAAGTTACCCTCTCTTTTCTTTTTCTGGAAGTTATCATAATTAACTAAAAAGTCACAAGAAACATTTGTGACTATAACTTAAGCTTATTTTTTTTATATCCATCACACATAATGAGCCAAGGGACTTTTCTCAAATGTTGCGATTAGCATTCACCTTTTCATGAACCTTATGCTTAGAAAAATATCAAAAAAGAAAAATTTCAGGAAATGACAAAACACAACAATAGGTATTTAAAGTCTTTATGTATAGGGACCTTAATTATATCAACAATACAATCATCAGTGAACATTATTCCTCAGAGGATGCTCATGCTGCTTAATGGACTACAAGAAGGCTTTCAAAGAGCCAAACCTACTTATCAGCCTGGAGAAAGGTTTGCTGGGAATCGTTGCTTAATAGACACAGCTTTCTCCTTTGCCAGGGACTTGATTTTTCAACACATTTCTCTAACAGATAGTGCCTTCAGAAATACACAATTGTGTCCCATTGTGGAGGGTTGCAAAAATTGTGACTGTAGAATGACATTCTCAAGGACCACTGTGCCTAAAATCTAGCACTCAGTAAACATTTCCGACTTTCAGCTATGCCTTATCCTTCCTAGGCAAGCGTGGAAAAGAAATATTAACTCACATCATATTTTAGTGTGAATCTATTCAGAATTTTTTCTTTTATTAAACAAAAGGGACTGGAACACACTGGTGCTACTGAAGAGAGAAAAAGAGCAGGTGTCGGGGAAAAGAGAGTCAAAGTGCACTGAAAAGAGGAAGACATGACTCTATGGGTGTGCCCTTTCCGTAGTCCACAGTTTTGCAAATGGCTAACTCATAACGGAAAGACAAAATACTATATACCTTTATAATGACCCTGTATGAGAGGCAATGCACAGCTGTATATTAATGCGGATAATACTGCTGAACATTTGAAATAAATAATAGACAATAAAAATAGCTAAGTGTGACTCTCAATTTTTTTAACTTTTTTGTAACATAATATGGATATAATTATGAACACTAAAAATACACATACCAGATCCTTTCTGGTATAAGGCGTGATGTAGTTTTGTTTATTATTATTTCTTTCCATCTTTTCTCCCTTGCTCTCATCCCATACAAGCAGATAATTGACTTCTTTGTTGTCTCAAGGAGAGGTGTATGGTTGAGTAAAGAAAATAAGTGGTTAAAACAGTCGTACATCTGCAACTTATGTTTTTTTTAAATTTTTTGGATTATTATACTTTACGTTCTGGGGTACGTGTGCACAACATGCAGGTTTGTTACATAGGTATACATGTACCATGTTTTTTGCTGCACCCATCAACTCGTCATTTACATTAGGTATTTCTCCTAATGAACAGCCTGTATTATTTTTAATGTATAAGCCCATTGAAAAGATCATATAAAGTTTGTTAGTGGTAAAAATAGAGACAAAACCAGGGGAAAAGGGACTCAAACAGATTTGCCGAAGCTAAGAAAAGACAGCATTGAAGGACTCAGGTGGTGGAAACCCATGCCCTATTCCATGGCATTTCTATAGAAAGCTGATAAGCCTTCAAACAAGAACACCACATGAGCAGCTGACTTCCGCTTCTGGTGTGTTTAGCTCTGTGGTACTGCTACCACCTCCTCAGCACCCACTTACATAGACAAGGTAGTTCCTCTGACCAGATGACTGAGGAAAAGAGTAAGTTAGGTCTGGTGTATAGACTATAGACAGTATTGTGTGGCATGTGGCATCTGACATGTTCCAACTCTCCTTAAGGTCGTTCTTAAAGGACAATGAGAAGAAAAAAATCATCCAGTTAGCAGAACATCATGCAGAATGGAGATATAAACTGAGTAAGCAGTGATATAAGTCCATGAAAAATGACTGATTATTTTTCTGGATATTTAGGACAAGGAAGAAAAGAGTTAAAGGGGAAGATAATTGGTGTTAGAATATGAGTTTCATAATTGTGTTTTATTTAAATGTTAAACACACACATATGCACATATAAACACACACACTCAAAGCATCACTGTGGACAGTACTATCCAAAAATCCATGTGCAAGATGAACCTCTATGAATTTAAATTAATTTCCTCCAGCCATTCAACTGTTTGCACAAAGACTTCATGAACAAATATCTCTAGTGACAACAATGGATATTATACATGGATTCAAAAGCAGGGACTTCTAATGCACTATGGTTGACTTAGTAGGTCTCACTGCCACTGCTTGACGCTAAACGTGCCATTAACCATAACTGCTTCTGAGACCCCAAAGTTCTGTAATATCCAACTTGCCACCAATTGGTCACCTAGTGGCAAACTGATTTCAATGAAATACTGGAAGGGGGAGTACTTTTTCCCATCGGGGCTTTGTTTTCCCTTTTTCCCTTGCTTCTGCTGGCATCATTACTTGAAGAGTTATGGATGAGCTACCCTCTTGCCATGGTATCAACACGATATTACTACAGAACCAAGGAATTCAATTTAGGAAACCATGTAAGTTGATGGACCATGGCCAATGAGATTCACTGGTGTTATCATGTACATATTTATCAGAAGCAGCAACCTTATAGATTGGAGTTGTTCTGAAGAAGATTTAGTTACAACGTAATTCTAAGATAATACTACACTTGGGATTGGGATGTTTTCTGTCAGAAAGTAATACACGTTTTGAAGTAGTCTCTGCTATACCCAGAATATAGGCCCTACAGGGTAGAATTGAGAAGGGAGCTGCACTAATATGCCCAAGAGCCAACATACAAAATATCTGTTGCCTATCTCTGCAGTTATAGCTGCTGCTGTATTAGAGTTCTAGTAATCTAAGAAGGAACATTTTCACCAGAAGGAACATCTCCATTAGAAGAATAAAACAGCACACCAGAGAATTAAAATGTCACATAGCCACTCTTTACAATGGGTTTACAGAGAGGAAAGAAAAAAGCTTACAATGCAAACTAAGGTAACCGATTGATTGTAAATGTTAAGAGAAAATGAAGTTCAACTGTGTTTTACAGATATTCATACGATTCCATAAAATGCAAAATAATAATTTGCTAACCTCGTTTTCATTTTTTTTTCTTATTTAACTACTTCAGCAACTATTCCCGGAACACTGATCAGCTGTATCTCTGATGGCTCATCCTTGCTGTATTTCCTGGTTTACTACCTGGCGTATACTTTTGGCCCATGATTTCAGCAGGATCCCCATGGTCTATCAGAATAATGAGCAATAATTCTATGGACCATGTAATAGCAGAAGTGTCCACTTTTAAAAAAATGATATTTAAAGAGCCTTTGTTGCATTAAGAAGAGCAATGTGATATTACAAGTATTTACATGTTGCAGACATTTCTTAAGTTTATTTATCTTTCACATTTGTTTTTGGAACACTTTTTTTCCCCAGTTCATCAAACCTACTACATTTTTCTCTCTCCATTTTGGCTTGTATCTTTAAAACTATGTTTACAAAGTCTTTATTTACCATAAATTTATAAAAATATTTGTTATGCTTTCTTCTAGCATCTTTCCAAGCCATACAATTTCAGAATTTTTTGAATTGCCAGATAATGTGTAAAGCAGACATCTTCATTCCACACCCCATTTCAGTTCCATTGAGTAAAATAAATTTGAGAAAAGTGAAAAAAAGATGGTAAGATTTAATGTGGAACTATTTTGATTGAGGTTTATAAAATAACCACATAAAAATTTCAAAAACCCATTCCAGAAAGGCATTTTGAAGAAGAAGTCTGGATATCACCTTGGTTACCTCAAAACATTTTGCTTCCTCAGTTCCTACCACAAGAACTGCAAAGATGTACATTTCCTCTCCAGTACAGGACAGAGAATCTTTCCTACTTTGGTGAATTTGAATTGTAGGTGGAGCAGCGGAGACAATGAAGCTATTACTGTGGATAAAGAAAATAATGTAATTCATTGTAAACTTAAGCATAAGAAATTGCTTTCTCTAGATTTACCCAGGGTATCTGTGTGTGTGTGTGTGTGTGTGTGTGTGTCTGTCTGTCTGTCTGTTCTCTCTGTCTTCTGACAAGCACGATGTGTTATACTACCCATATAGGATGTAAAAAGCTCAATCAATATCATGCTTTTGATCAATCTTAATGTATCGTACCTCCAAACACATGACGGGCCAACATTCTAAATGCTCTTGTAGTTTAGGTTGCTGGCTTGTTATTTTCCTTTTTTTTTTTTTTTTTTTTTTTTTTGCTTAGTATTTGAGAAATAAGAAAGTACATATTTTTTAAAAGCTTCACTAAATGTCTACAATTAAAAAAGCCTTTTAGTCTCAGTTACCAGATATTCTTCTTCCACAAACAAAGTAAATAATTTTTCTCCTACCTATAACCTCCATCATTAAACACAGTAATATGAACTTCTTTACATCTTAATAACTGCCAGGCTAAATTAACAAGCTGCTAATGTTTTGATTTACAAATTGGAGGGCCCCTTTGGTTCTGCTGGCCTTCAAGAAGATTGAGCTGTCTCCTCTGTTCCCTGAAAGTAAGTAAATGACTGTTTATTCAGTCCCTTGATTAGAAGGCTGCCCTCCAGCCAGATAAAAGAGGTTCCATAATAAATGTGAGACTCTCATGTTTTGTTTTGCTTTCTGGATTTAGTGCTAAACATTAAAGGAAATTGGAGATTGATTTTTGTTCGGGGACCAGTGCCAGATAAAACAAGGAGTGGGCAAGCAGACTAGTTTGCAGACATGAGCTTCTTTATAATGAAGGGAGGATTTGAGTTTTGATTTAATAGCAACTGGGTTATTCCAGGTGTATATGATGGGGCGCATGCATGAGTGTGGGTATGTGTGTGCTTGTGCATACTTTTCAGCCTCAGCATGATTTCTTAATTCATTCTCTCTGATATTCTGTTGGTAGCTGTTGTCAAAGATCAAAACTAAATGCCGCTCACCCATTTCTTGCGTCGTTGAACCAAAAAGCTTCAGCTGAATTTTCTTTTCTTAAGATCAGTTATACAGCAATACTGCGGGGATCAAAACACACACATGTACCCACATAAGCACAATGAGATGAAAGAGGCTTCCATATATACATTATTTATGGGTATGAACAAGCTTTTTTTTCCTTTTTCTCTCCTGCTTCCCTCCCACTTTTTGGAGGCCTGTAGGGCTCTTCCTTTGCTGCATAAGTTTGTCATTTGGCAGGACGTCACAAATCAACTTCTTTCAATTCATCTTCTTCCTCCTCTTGCCTTAGGGATGATCTTGTGTCTCCTTTGACTTGCAATGGAGCTGCTCTGCTTTCTGAGTTGCTGACAAATTGGCCAATAATGGGAGTAATGGATGCAGCAGACTCTTGCCTTCCTGAGGGCAATTTACATGTCAGGCCTAAAGTGTCTCCTCTTTAGAATCCTGGGCCCAGAGGAGTATCCAGTTGCAGCTACTAATGGAGCTGCTTGTCCAAGTGCCTGAAGTCAATGGATCAATAAATGAAATTATCTTTATTGCTAAGAGTATATGCCACACTTTGAAGCATAGACAAAAGAAGTCAACAATGGGATGGACTGTGAAGGGAAAAGGAGAGGAAATAAACTGATAATGTAACTGACAATTGATATTTGGGTTCATATTCTCATATATTTCTAACCAGCACACCAGCTAACTGATGCACCATATGCTATATGATATATTCAACATAAAAACAAAAAAATGAAGGGAATGTTCAGTTCAGTAAGGTAGATCTGCAGGTTTTTATTTGTTAACTCAGGCAATCTTTTAATGAGGTTTTGTTTGGTTTTAGAACAAAGGAAATTGATGTCTATAATCTTCTCCTTCATTTGCAGGAATCCATCTCTAAACCTCCAAAACTCAGTGCTTTCATCATGCTTTCTCTTGTCAAATAGGAAAATGGTTCAATAATTTACTCAGATTACTGAAGACACACTAGCCTCAATGTAGCTCTCCTATAACGTGTCTATATAGAGAGAAAAATGCTCCAAGCAGGGATTCAGTAATTCATTTACTCATTCATTTGTCCACGAGATGAGAGAAATCAGGAATATAGTGGTGGAGCATGGTGGGCACAAATAGGATTGGCTTCCTTTGATTTCTGATTCCATTTCTCAAATGTTTTGCGTAAGACCATAATGTACGCATCTCAAATCATTCAATTAACATTATGAGCCTTCATGTTTTACGTCTTATTACTTTATTACAGACATTTATGACCTCCTCCCATGAAGGCCAGGATTCATTCATTCATTTCCTCATTCTGTAAATATTCATATACTGTGTACTGTGTTTCTAATGCAAGGAATAGGACTAAGGTTACAGTGGCTAAAAAAAGGCATCTCTGCTCAAAAGGAGATAATTTGGAATTGGTGTGATATTACTTGGGTGCATCTGTAATTATTTAGAACAACACCAGCTTGGAATGGGAAATTCAAAGATTAATGAAACTCACATCCTACCATGATGGTTAAAAGTATATATACAGATATGTAAACAAATAGTTACCTTAAAATGTGCAATAAATGCAAATCACAAAGTATACAAGACAAACATGTAATGCAGATTATCGTATTTTGTAATGTATACTTTAGTCCAGTTTGTATCTCTATTTTCTCTAGGTTTTTCTTCTCCTTTTCATTATCCTATCATGAGAAAACACGTCTAATGATCAACAGAAATGATCCTATTTTATCAATTCTCTTCACATATGCACTATCATCCTTTTGCATAATCAGTTAAACTTGAATGATAAGAAAAAGTTTTTTAGTACATCATTCTTGAAAGTTTATGAGACTTTCTGTTAAATGATGAAAATAACTTATTTTTCTAACTTTTTATTATTGTGTGACTCCCCTATTTCTTGCCCAGCCCGGTGGTTGGTGGACCTTTTGGGCTGCAGCATGCACATCATTATTTTCTAGCAACCTCAGCGGAGTTTCCTCAGGACTAGAACTATTACAGCTCTTAGGAAGTCATTCTTCTTTTAAAGTAGTAACCAAAATGCCTTCTTCTGGAATCCTTCATTCAGTTTTTCATGTCATATTCTTACCATTGTTTTTCTTTTAAAAATTAAAGCTAAACTAAACTACATACAATTCTATTAGACCAAATTATTATTCTTTCTTTCTTTCTTGTGGAATTTAATATGTCTTTTGGCATGCGATAACATATTAGAAAGTTTTGTACAAATGATATTTGCATACCTTTTATCAGACTTTGCCCTCATGAGGCAAATTGTCACTAGGATGCATATTCTCCATCCAATGGTGAGTTACAATTCTCTGGAGAAAAATACTATATATGTTTGTCACTGTTAATCGAGCATGTTTCACACTCATTAATGGAAACGGTCCAAGGCCAGTAAAGATCTTTTGATAATAAATTTACTATACAAACTTTTTTTAAAAGAGCTATTTCCCAGTAGCCTGAAGTGCTATGTAATTTCTTGTTTATTGTCTCAGAACTTTCTCTTACCATGACACTGAAACTTTGAAAATATGGGTTGTTTTAATTGTTTAAGCTTCCTTACCCAGTTGAATGTAGGAAACTTTTCTCATACCTAGATTCCTAGGACTTAGGACTCTTGTATAGGAAAGTCAAAATGTATATTAGGTGATACAAAGTAAGCTGGAGGCATAGCACCTGTTAAAGAAATGCTTTCCGGCCGAGCTTGGTGGCTCACACCTGTAATCCCAGCACTTTGAGAGGCTGAGGCTGGCGGATCACCTGAGGTCGGGAGTTCCAGACCAGCCTGACCAACATGGAGAAACCCCATCTCTACTAAAAATACAAAATTATCCTGGCATGGTAGCCCATGCCTGTAATCCCAGCTACTCAGGAGGTTGAGGCAGGTGAATCACTTGAACCCAAGAGGCGAAGGGGGCAGTGAGCCGAGATTGTGCCACTGCACTCCAGCCTGGGTGACAACAGCAAAACTCCATCTCAAGAAAAAAAAAAAAAAAGAAAGAAAGAAAGAAATGTGTTCCACAGGACTTCCAACATTCAGTTAGTAGGAGTGGATAACACTAATAAATATATGCTATGTCCCTATCCTTAAAAACCTGCCTTTTAAACAAGCAGAATGAAAGTGAAAGAGGAAGTAAATAGGGAGGGTGCTAGGCTAGCAAGGGGTCTCAACAGAGTTTAAACTGTGACACAGCCTTGATAGCAGGGCTTGGTGGTGGCCCTAACTATGTGGCTCTTAGACTGAGTTACCATAAAGGAGAGCTTTCAATTTTCAGCTGAATGAAAGAGGACATGTCTGATGTACTGCCCTCTAGGAAGATGTACTGGAGTTTTGTGCCAGCAGAGAAGAGTCAGTGACAATCTCTGCTGGTGACTCATCAAAAATGCCCTATAATAAGAGCAGAATCAGGAGAATCTTGTCAAAAAAGAGAGAACTTGGGGCAATTCGTAACTAAACACTGTGAGAAACCTGGAGACATCTCTCAGGGTACTGCTAGGGCACACTCTCTGGGGTCTCAGATCAGCTGGTGCTATAGTAGGAGGCTAAATAGACATGTTAATTTCAGTATTGGTTTAATGTGAACCATTTGTTCCCACAGACTGGAAGCCCCGGGAATATACACATATATGAAAAAATAGAAGGACTGTGTACTGCCAAGTGCTGCATTCAGTGGTGCAGATATAATTATTGGTTTAATGAAATGGCCAGCTGGCATGTTGACACTCTATTATCTGGGTGAACACCAAATAAACTTTCACCCTCTCTTCCCTTTAGCTCTAAGCAATCTCTATATAGATTTGAGGTTTTTCATTCAGATATGAGATAAGAGCCTAGGTGTGAATCCTTGTCTACGTTATCCTTGGAATAAGAAAGTTATAACACTTCTGTTAAAGGTAACATTAAAGAAAGTAATTGGATATATTTTATGCCCCCCTAATAATCCACAATTAGCATCTGAGTATGATTATGTACTTTTTATTATTCTTGTTGCTGGTTTCTGATGGAATATAAACCTTCAGTCATTAAAAGCATGAAAGCAGCAGAGTAAGTTATTTTCTCAGTTAAAAAAGGGGACATATATTTTTGGAAATAATCAGAAACCTGCAGTTCTCATAGAGCACTAAATTATAAATCTCACTGAAGAAGAAGGAAGCTTCTTAAAAAAGCCCCTGGCTACTTAGTCCTTTGTTAACCCTTATTTAATAATCAAGAGAATGAGACCGTGGATGGAGTTACCACGCAATGCCTTCAACTGGAAAAAACAAAACATAAAAAAAAGTCACAATGCCTATGTATAGACTGTCTGTGCTTTTCTCTAGCACACCTCCTAGTGTATTGCTTTGGTTTTCCAAAGGCAAACCACATTTGGAAAGCTGGTGACCCATTTACTTTTATGCATTGTTATATAAGTCCCCAAAGAACTGTTATGTTTAACTGTTATTGCAGATTGTATTTTACAGTTGCCCAAGGTTGTGTTAAAGAGGGTGTTTTTGCTCTTTGACTTGGACATGTTCTCTGAAATATGTTAT
Organism: Papio anubis; assembly: GCF_008728515.1. NCBI lineage: Eukaryota > Metazoa > Chordata > Mammalia > Primates > Cercopithecidae > Papio > Papio anubis. Next base: position 22,155,713 of record NC_044982.1, read on the forward strand.
TTTACTGATTCACAAATGCCTCACAAGCTGAAAGTTTTACTATCCATGTCACCAATAAACTATATTCCTTATCAGCCTTCATTACATTAAGTCCTGGACCTGAGATCTGGCTAAAACTGAGGCAGGAGAAAGATCTATTAAGTGACTATGTTTTGGTAACCTTGTGTTACATGTTATTAGATGAACACGTACTCCCTTTTATTTGGCAAGTTCCTGTAGACTGTCCAAACAACGAATCTGTTTTTATGAAGTTAAAAATATAGAGATTCAATTCTTTCTCTTATAAGTATGGATTAAAGAGACCAAAATGTGAAAGTAAACTATTTAACTTTATATATCTTATACTAAATTCATCTGATTAAAAAGTATGAAAAATGCATATATTATTTAATACATATTTCCTTTATATGCATGTTTCCTTTATAAGTTTTTGGTAATTTAATAGGGCTTTGAAGTATACTACCAAAGTTGGTCAATTTAGTAATTCTATGAGAAAAGTGAGGTCTAAATCTGCATCTTTGTCTTACACTTGATAGAAAAAAGATAGAGAGTAAAGGTAACCATTCCGTAGTTATACAAATAGTAAATGGTGGGGCTCAAGGTCAAATACTGGCCTTCGCCATCCCTTTCAGAATTTTCACATTTATATGCTGTGGATTCAGGAATCTTGGCAAATGTGTTCTCTGCCCTTTGTAAGCTTACTATTTGAGGTCACAAGGTATACACCTACAAAAGCTTCAAGATAAATTTAACAAAGTGTCAAGGTAAGCTTGGTAATTTCTGCAACTTTATTTTATGAAATGTCATAAATTAGTAATTTATTTCTTTGGAAGGAGCAGAAGTACTTTTAGCCATAGTTAGTGCATACTACAGATGAAATGCAAAGTGCTAAATAAACTTAAAGGCAATCCTTCGAGTACTCACGTTGAGACTATTGCACCTTAAAATGAGTAGATACAAAGGGCTAAACGATGATGATATATTGCAGTACAGAATTGTTTCTATTCATGATTATTGCTATCACTATAACTAAATATCTGCAAATTAACTTTGAAAACTCGAATGACTTTTACTCTTGGCCTCCATAGAGTCAGTCTATTTCTAAATTTGATGGATTTTATCCATGCCCTTGTTCATGTCCACTAGCATCCCCCCAGTTTAAGAATTTGTCCATATGTGATCACCCTTGTGATCGTTTCCTGCACAATCCACGTCCCAGTCATTCAATCTAAATTGCAAATTTCTCGGATTAATATTTTTGTCTTACTATCCTCTAGCAACGGATTCTCTAATTACTGTTTACTGACAAATGAATTGCTTTCTCCAAGTTTTCATGGCTTGGTACATGTAGAAAATGACCCTTATACAACATGATGGGGCAAATGGAGGCCATCTGGATGCATCTGTATGGGGCTTAGTGAAGAAATGTATTATTTTTATTTTACATGATTAAAAGGAAAATGAAATAAATAAATATAGATGATATTACACTTCAAATTTTAATAAAATTTTCAATATGATATTTTCAAAAGTTTAACTAAGAAACTTGAGTTGGCAATCCCACTGCTAGGTAGCTACCCAAGATAAAAGAGATCAATATATCAAAAAGACACCTGCCCTTGGATGTTTCTGACAGCACTATTCACAATAGCAAAGATATGGAATCAACCTAAGTGTCCAACATTGGTTGATTGGATGAAGAAAATGGGATTCACACACACACAAATACACACACACACACACACATAATGAAATACCATTCAGCCATAAAAAGAAATGAAATAATGTATTTTCTGAAAACTTCAATAGAATTGGAGGTCATATCTTCAGTGAAACAGGTCAGACAGAAAGACAAATATTGCAGATTCCTATTCATAAGTAGGAACTAGCAAATGTGTACATGTGGACATAGAAAGAGGAATAATAGACAATGGAGACTCAAAAGGGAGAGGATTGGGAGGGGGATAAATAATGAGAAATTACTTAATGGGTACTGTGTATGTTATTTAGGTGATAGATACCCTAAAAACTCTTACTTGACCACTATGCAATTTATGCATGTAAAAAAATTGTACCTGTGCCCTATGAATGTATACAAGCAAAAGAAAAAAATAATTAAAAATGCTCACGCCTGTAATCCCAGCACTTTGGGAGGACGAGGCCGGCGGATCACGAGGTCAGGAGATCGAGACCATCCTGGCTAACACGGTGAAACCCCGTCTCTACTGAAAATACGAAAAAATTAGCTGGGCATGGTGGCAGTCGCCTGCAGTCCCAGCTACTCGGGAGGCTGAGGCAGGAGAATGGCGTGAACCCAGGAGGTGGAGCTTGCAGTGAGCCAAGATGGCACCACTGCACTCCAGCCTGGGCAATAGAGCCAGACTCCATCTCAAAAAAAAAAAAAAAAAAAGTAGAAAAAGAAAGTTAAATTGGACTCTGAAATGATTTTAGACTTTAACCTGAAAATGTAATCAAAATTTTCAAAAATTGGTTTTGCTAGTTGTTTGAATGTCTTAATAGGAAATTTTATTCACATGTATAGGTAGTAGCAAATGCAAAAGATAACTTACTACCTTTTGTGCCCATTGAAATAAATATCTGCAAGTATTAACAAGATTTTAGAGTAGTCAATCTCTAAATTGGATTCCAAATGTGAAATCACTCTTTAAATCTATCAGCTCTTTCTTTTATGCTGCTGACAAATAAAATATCAAAGTTTGTTATAGGAATGCAAATAGATTTCGACTTTAAACATTTCTATATTTTGTGTTTCTTAATATTGATAAAATCTTTTAGTTTTAGGAACAATCATTCAATTATTCTGTATAATTCAAATTAAAAGGTTAGTGATATCTGTGAACATTTTAAATCATACATTTCCAGAATTAAATTTTTGCTTGAAATACTTAAACTATATCAACACATAATTATATACTTTATGAAGTTTTTGCATTAAAATATGATTATTCAAGGTGTTCAAAAATTTCACCAAAGTTAGCTGTTTTTGGAAACCAATAATTATTCTTCAACAGTCTGCAAAATAATAATTATCCACAATAATAATTTCTCACTTTTTTCAATTTTTCTTTTTAGCTCATAAACTTTTAACATTTTTTTTGTGTGTGCAGCAAAGGTGCTTTGTGTAAAAGAAAGGAAATTAATCTCATAGTAGTTATTAGCATAGAACTGAAAAAGTATCTTAAGTTCTTTAGAATCACCATTTTCAAATTTCATTTAATATAGAATGAAATGTTTGAGCAAGACTATGATGCTAAAGGTTTTCTCAGTGAATTAAATAACAAGTTATTTTTACCTTAGACTTTTCAGAATAAATATTAGTACAACCCATATAAGTAATCTTCTCAATCAAGACACTTTTGTGAGTAAATGGGTATTATTAACAATTAGGGTATTGTAAGAGTTATAAACAAGAACTGTCTTAGGTCAACTTAATACTGATTTACTAATATAAGTAACCTTTGCTAATATTACTAATGTTAATTTACATAATCCTCATAATAATCTGTGATGTAGGATGTATTGCTTTCCCCATTTAAAAATTTTGGGGCTGAGAAAATGTAGGTAGATCACACAACAAATTAATGACAGGGCGAGTTCTTCTCTTGGCAGTCTTGAGATGTGCGTACGTTAATAGGGGTCTTGGTAACTGCACTTTGCATATCCATGCATATATGCGTATAACATGTGTGGTTATGAGATAGATTTTTATAGTCCTATTGTCTAAAAAATGTGTATTTCCACTTGGATATTTGTTCTATGTAGTTTGATATTTCCATGAAGAAAAAATAGAATCTTGTTTTGAAATATTTATCTTCATGGATTCTAACTAGTCTAATCTTTTATTTCATTTTTTGAATCAATATGGCCATATGTCATTGAACATATCTGCAATGCATTATTCAAAATAGTATCTTTTCAATTTCTTTACTTAATTGGTCTCCAATACTAACCTGGGTATCAGTTTATGCAAGATAGTAGAATAAGCCACTCTGTAGCACGTGAGCATTATGAATTTTGTAATTACTTATGTGAGTTTGTGACTAGCTACTTTCGTATGATCTCATATTGCTGGAACTAATCTCATGAGAGTTATTTCTTATTTTGTACTTGCAGACAAGGTGAAAAAAAGGGTGAAAACCTCTTTTTTTTGTCCCATATAAATATTTTGTTTAGCAAGATGTTAGGGTAGTTAACTTAGCAATATTGTTCATTTCAAAAATATTTCCAAAAAGAGTAAAAGGTTTAGGCTGAGATAGAGAATGATAGTAAAACATGAATAATATAATATATAATATAGTATAATAATAATAATATAATCTTAATTATACTCTCTAATTCATAATAAACTTTTTGAGACTATTCTATACAGTAGATGACTTTATAGCTTCAATCAAATTATTGCCCACTTTCATGCTAAAATACAGACTTTTAATAATATTTAAAGTATCTATTATATGATAAAGGCAATTATTGACTTTTACGGTTTCAAAAGATTGATTTTTCAATTCAGGTGTTTGGCAGATGTCTTTGGTGCCTCACATTACATTCCTAGGGCACAATTTTGATTTGAACCACAGCTGCAGGACTACAGGAGAGGTTCCACTTGTAGCTAAGCATACCTCACTCAGGCAAGGTGACACCTCAAACTTACCGCCTTATGGCTTTCTACCTCAGGATCTTTTTCAAAACAAGGAAAACCATTTAGATTCAAGACCACTTACACTGGGAAAGCACAGGAAAGTATCATTGCCATCTTCTAGGGGCCACCTGCAACCAGTGGGGATTGGGGAGCAGAAGGTGATGCCTAGTGTCCCTCCTTTGGATAGACAAGCTAAAAGGACTCTGGTGAAATGCTCGTGAGACCTTGGAAGAAACACGTCTTTGCAGTCCATAGGGACAATTGAACTCCACCATTTTGTACAGACTTGTCTCTTTCCCTGTCTTACTCTCTACACTCCCTCATACTTACCTCCCGAAATCACCTCCTCTGTAAACTGCATGATCTCAAGTTCTTGTTTCTTTACTGCTTTTTTAAGAGTATCATAGGAAAGCAATATATAGATAATTTTAAGAATATTTTAAATTGATTTGCACTGACAATTTTAAAGCATTAAGCATTGGGTAAACAAAATATAAAATTGAAATGCTATTCTCCAATTAAATTTCTCAAAATTGTACAAAATAAAAATATTATTTATATGCACATATGATAAAGATCTTTTAATAATAAATGTCTAAATTCTGAAATATCCAAGTTCTCTTCATTGAAATATTTGATTGTATCTTTCAATCATTATTTCTGAATTAGCATTTGGTTAGTTTTTAACAATAAGTGCAAAAAAAAACTGATAAAGACAGATGTAAGAAAGGCAAGGCTAGAGGAAGAAAGAGGTAGGAAAGGAAAAAGGAAAGAAGGGAGGGAAGGACAGAGAGAGGGAGAGAGGAAGGAAGGAAGGAGGGAAAGAGGGAGGAGGGAGGGAAGAAAGGAAGGAAGGAATGAAAGAAGGAGGAAAGGAAGGAAGGATGACTAATTTTTTATTTACATCACTTTAAAATAGTCATTTTAATGAACATACTACAATTTATTGATCGACATTATTTTGATGGCTAGTTGTTTTTCTCCAGTTTTGTTTTTTTACCCTAACTAAAATAATGCTGTTAAAAATACCATGTGTCCTGATATTTTTGGGTGATTTTTCTCTATTGGAAAGTATAATTCCTGTATATAAATATGTTCAAGTTTCTTAGCTAAATTTCATTTTTTACTAATACCATCAGTAGTTTATGAGTTTGTATTGCACTCTACTGCTAAAACGTTTAGTATCGTCAGACTTTAATTTTTGCTAACCTGGATGGTTGAAAATGGGATCTCATTAATTGATTATGTCTAAAAAATTGAGAAGCTTTTCATGTGATAATTAATATTTAGTATTTTTCTGTGAAATATCTGCTCTTATATTGGCTCACTTTTCTATAGAATTGATTGTCATTTTTATTATTGCTATGTACAAGACATTTATTCTGAATACTAGTCTTTGATGATAAATTCAAACTCCTAATTTTAATTAGTGAAATTAATCAATATTTTTTCTAAGTTCAGTTCATACCTTAGCTTTGATTAATATATTTTCTTATGTTTTCTTCTAGAATTTTAAACTTGGCTTTTTATACTTATGCCTAAAAATTTTGTGCATGACATGAATTATTATTCTGGTTACATATTTTAATATACTGATTTAATTTGCCCATAAATTTATACTAAATAATGTATTTCTTTTCAATGATCTACAATGCCACTCCTTTCATGTCTCAAGTTTTGATATTATGTTTGGTTTTACTTCTAAACTCCCTACTCTATGTATTGAACAACTTATTTATCCCTGAGCCAATAACATACCTTTTAAAATTTAAATTTTTTTGAAAGGTTTGTAATATGAAATGTAATAAATCAAAGCCTCTTGATAGTTAATCCTTACTAACTAATCCTTAATAATAAGGTTCACTAATAAGTCTTTGCCATTCTTAGTCATTTACCCTTCCATATAAAATTGAGCATTGGCTAACCAAGCTTTTTGGTTTCTCATTGTAATTACACTGACTCCATAAACCAAAAGGCAAGGATTGGAATCTTTATCATATTGAATTTTGTATTCATGAAAATGTTATAGATATGACTCTGTTAATTCAGGCCTTCTTTAATACATTTAAGTTTTATAATTTTTATACAATACTTAGTTATTATATTACATTTATTTCTAGTACATTGTGGTGCTTTGGTAAATGATCCAAATCTTTTTAATTACATCTTTTTAAAATTACAAGATGCAATTTAAATTAAATCTATTTTTTGCTCAATGTAGAAATGCAATTGGACTTTATTATTTCTGGATTGTGATTTTTTTGTCTATCTTGCTAAACTCTTATTACTTCTAGAAATTTGTTTATAGACTTTTGGTATTTTTCTATGAAGAAAAATAATATAATTTGCAAATATTATGTATTGTTGGACAGAACACTATCCTATTTTCTCATTGCATAAAGGGTGTATACAATTACTCATCTGCTTTTAAGCATTAAGTATCTTAATTATTTTTCTTATCTTCTAAGAAGGATAGGAAGTTCATTGGAAGCACATATCATATCTTCAACTATTTTTATATCAGATTCTTAATGCATATAGAAAAACACTTTGTATATAGCAGAAGAAAAACGGTATAAAGATGCAAAAGTTTCCTTTACCAGCAAATTAGAGTTTCTTATATTTACCTTAGAATTTGATGTTCTCAATGATTTAACTTCAACCTACTTTTTACGTACTATGGATTTTTTCTTCATTTATTATCATATTTAACCTCAAATTAATTGTTGCTTTATGGTTTCAACATTTCAACTCTCCTGATTTGAAGGTTTAATATTTAACTTTCATTAATTCTCTCTCTACTTAAATTACTTCCCTGGAAATCAGATAAAACTTCATTATATTTCTAATCATCCAAATAATATAAAACTATTTAAAGTAGCTGGCAGCAATATCTCAGTTGGAGTTCATATTGATGATTGGATATAGAGGTATAACTGGCATTTGAAGATTTCTAAAAAATTTGATACAATTACAGATTTGAAGTAATTAGCTAGATATTAGTAAACTAAATACCAACTACAGTTTACAAAAACACAATAACAACAAGACCATCTTTTTCCTGATGCTTTGAGTTTTGCAAAATTTAGGAAACAGTCTTTATGTATCATAGCTTTGATAATTTTCAGATCTTTACTTTCATATTATTTCAATTCATGATTGTGGCTTAATTTACTTAAAATATACTTACAGAATATGCTACTTTTATGATTATGGAAAGATACAGGTAAATGTTTCATATCTTTAAAGATACACTTTTTGATTGAGACAGGGTCATTTAAAAGTTAATTATTTAATACTAACAAAATGCTAAAAAAAAAAAAAAGCAATGTTATTCACTGTGAAATGTGTATTGCTACTGATTCATTGTAACACACGAGATTATCCCACATTTCTGAGAACATATGTTATTTTCTGAAAAATGTCTTCTTCATTGTAAATATTTAATCATGTTTTATTTCCAGTGTTAATTTGAGAAGGTCATCAGGTAAATATGCAGAAAAGAAGCATGGAAGTGTTCACTACTAAAGTTATTGAAAGCTTAATAAGAAATATTTTTAAGACACTTATTGCACTTGAAAATGTTGTCTGTATGCTGAAAGCCTAACTTATCATTACTAATAAGTAAATTAATGAAACAAATTAATTAAAAATAATACAGTTATAAACAACGCCAAAGTAATAATATTTAAACATAGCGAAGAAAGTTGTGAACTTAAAGTAACTTAAAAGTAATGAAAAGTCATATGTATAAAGTAGCATTTGAAGGCTCAGATGACCATAAGAAATAAAGATTACATAAAAGAAGAAATGTCTAGAAACTTCAATTTCCAAACATCCAAACTTTAATCCACAAACATCTAAACTTTGGTCTATTTATTTCTCAGAATTCATTCTGTTTGTGTTAGTCTCATGAGGAAAGACAAGGACAAAATACAAAATTTGAGGAAGAAGCAGCAATCTTATGGAGTTCCTACAATGCAACTTTTGTAAAACGTATGGAGATATTATCATTGAAGGTGGAGATATAAGAACTAGGTCTCATCAGATTTACGATTTAATCAAGCAATAGTCCAATCAATACATAAGTTGAGACAGAAACAATAATATGTAGACCTTTGTCAAATGTTCCAGGGAACTAGCTATTTAGAGTGTTAGAAATGCATACAAACATTTCAGTGTTTACATAGGAATATCATTTGCCCTTTTGTCTAATAATGGAAAGGTTGAAGTTCAATGTGCCAAGCATAGCAACGAAAGGTAGTCATTATATCAGTAGTGATTATGCAGGATGGCATCTTGAGTAAGAGAGACAGATTAAAGTATTAGGCAACTATTGGTAAATGAGGAGAGTATAGAATGAGACTGAAAAAAATAAGTAAGTAGAAGAAGGACAAATGTCTCAACTTTAAATTTTAGTGGTATACATTTCTGTTTTAATTTGCACAGCCTCTCTAATTTGTTCAATTAGATATAAACACACATATACACAGTTTTAAAAATAATCATAGGATTTAGTGGTGATTAATAGATAGGTCATGTGACTTTAGTCATAAAACCACATAGTCCAGGAAAAAAGGAGCTCTTTAGGGAAAAAAAAAAAAATCGGTTTAGAATGACTTTCAAATTAACCATTCCTTTGCATATACTTAAATTCAAATAACAAATACATTCAGAGGCCAAAATGTTGGCATAGAATAAAATCATGTTCATTTATTTTTTGTCTGCATCTTAGAATTAGAAGGCATACAATTAAATATGTTGAATGTAATAAATTCATCCATACAACTGCAAGTCTCCAAGTACATTCTGTACCTGTCATACAGTCTCATTTTCATGCAAAGTCTTTCTAGAGCCAAATAAATAAAGACTTAGGTGAAAATAAAGAAGTAGATAGATCAACATCTTGAAAAAGAAAAGGGAAAAAACAGTGTTAGAAGGGTAAAAAGTTCAAGCTCTTAGAGAATTCGAAGTTCCTGGTTTCTATTACATATTTTAGTATTATTATTTTTTCTTTGCGTGTCTGTATCTGGACCCCTCATAACCTCAAGAGTTAGAAAGAAAAAGAAAAAGATGTGAGCTGTAGTTATATAGGAACATCTCCCCCAACCTCACATTTACAGCCCAAATCTAATAATGTTTCATAAAAATATCAGTTTTCAGATTAAAACAGTAATTTTTAAGGTCAAAAAGAAAAAGTCTACTTCAGCATATTTACTATTAAATACTTTTAAGTTACTTGAGAAAAATCATGGAAACCTTCCAACTCTTCTTGTCACTATCTTGTGGCTTTCTGTTCTTTCTTTGATGTATAATGGAAATTTGGCAATGTTTACTGAGGACGCTGACACTAAGAAAAATAATACTGTGTTTCCAAATACTGCGTATGTTGCTGCCTATATGATATCTGGAGATCTTTATTTATATTTATCTTTTTACAGTAACTTTTACAGTTTCAATTTTTAGCTGTTTATCATTTGTTGTTAATTTTAACTTATTTTAACAGGGTAATTACAGTTCCTGAATACCATAACCATTTCCATCATCATTTAGATTAGGAATCTGGATTAAAAGTATTAGAATTCACCTGTCCAAGGATCTGAAATGCCTGTGTCAGTCAACAAAAAGGTACTTAGAAGTTCACAGGGTTATGCCAAGTACTTGTGTTAGTACAGACAGTAAGGCACATTCTTCTGTTATTAGAAATCAGCCTATAAAAATGTTCCCACATTTATCACAGAAGAAACCCTCTAGGGTCAGTTGAAAGCAGTAAGAAACTTTTCAAGGATGGATTTTATCATATAGATTCTAGCGTTTACTGTTGGAGAAAACATTCCACAGCAAATTCTTCCATTCAGTTTTCCACTTCTTGTTCCAAAAGAAACTTATGATGAGAAACATATACACACACACAAATGAAAAGTAATCATTCAAAGGGGTTATCTGAGTTTCCTCTAAATTTAATGAAATTTTTTGGTGAAAATTAAAAAGTTTATAATAGTATCTAAAATGGACATTTGCCACCAAATATGCATTACATTTCAAGGAAGCAGGTACATTTATATGAGCAGCTGTTATTTTTAATAAGAATAATCCAAACATTCAGTGGAGGACCAGATGCACTGAGTAAGATACTGAGGGAAGTAGTAGAGCAACATTCATTTAAAAATAAATGCCATGCTATACTTAATTTAGTAAGGAGCATGAGAAAAATAATGAAATCACAAATATATTTAAGACATTTTGTTTATGTGACTTAATAGAATCACATGCAAGTTATTCATGTATCAAAATTACCAAAATAAAGAAATTCAGATGGTGTTAAAAGTAATGTTATTAAAGATGAATATAGACTCAAGACAAAATAGTAACAAAGAAAATGCATGGCTGCAGATATCATTTGTGTTTAGGTGAAAGATTTAAGAGAAGATCATAAATTTTTGTCACACAAGCATGAACTAGGGTGACATCAGCAAAATGGCTGACTAATGATGTCTGATGCTTGCCTCCCAATTATTGCTGAAAATAACCAAAACAATGAAAAAACAACTGTATTTTGAACACAGTGTCTGAGGCAGAGGGCAGCAGAGGGCTAGTGGAGACACTGTGGAACATGAAGACACAGGATCACAGGATGGCAACATATACGATGGAGAGAGGCACCCTGAGGGTGCCACCCAATCTCCCTAGTTGAGATCAGCTTAGAACCAGAAGCAACTTTCCTGTACAAGGAGAAAGTAGCAGGAAGCCCCCAGCAGCTCCAATTAACGCCACAATACCTAGAATTTTTTCTGTTGAGGAATCTGCAATTCTCACCAGCATGAGCACAGTCTGGGGAGATGTTAGGGAGTTTACATAGCTGCACCGCTCCAGAAAAGGAGCTCTTATTGTGCCCTCAGTGAGCCAAGCTGATACTATAAGGTGCTGCCTCTGTCTTCTCTATCCAAGTGTTGTAGCACCTCATTGCTAGATAACTGAAATGTGTGTCCAGCAGAACAGCTGTGGCCCCAGAACTCTACCCCCAGGGGAGCAGCACCTGAACCAAGCCACCATTTGACCTGCCCAATTCTTCTCCTGAGTTCTGACTAGCCCAGCCCCTAACCCCTAGAAGAGTAGTGTCTGAGCAGAGACACAAGACAGACAACCCCCTGCCTCCCTGGATGAAGAATAACCTGGCACTTTGCTCACAGGGTAGCAGTCCCCAAGTTGAACTGAAGATTAATGAGCCCCGTGCTTCCCTGAAGTGTAAACTGGTCCAGCACAGCATATTCACGGTAGTAGTGCTGGTGGCCAGTAAGTCCCATACTGCTTCTGAGTGCAGACCAGCCAAGGCCTTGCACCTATGGGAGCACCAACCAAGCTGAGGCACCAGCTGACCAGACCCTCACTTCCCCAGAGTGTGAACCAGCCTACTGTCTGAGCTGAGCCTCAGGCCAACCATCTCTAGGCTTCTTCCCCAGAGAGTAATCTAGCCATGTACCCCATAACTTTAGAACACAGCCAGAGCAAGTTGGCTAGCCAATCAGTCCTGTGCTTCCCTGGAGCAGGGTTCAGCATGGTGTCTTGCTCTCAATGGGAGCAGATCTCAATCAGGTGAACCAGTGGCACAAATCTCTGCAGCATAAGCTGCTGAGGCACTTGGCACGAATTGCTGACATTGGTAATAACTGAAGAAACTGCACAGAGACTACACCATTGCACACACCCAGAACAAAACCAACACACACAACCCAGCTGACTTCCTAAGATACATCTGCAAGTGAAAGTCTTTCCCCATGAAAACCACTCTACAAAATTGGAAGAGGTGAATGGTTCACCAGATGAATAGGTGAACAGGATGAACAGGTTCACCAGATGAATAGGGATACAAGAAACATAAAGAATCAAGCTAAGATAACACCACCAAATTAATGATACTTCTACAGTAACTGATCCCAAAGAAATAAAAATTGTGTAATTGCCTAAAAAGAAATTCAAAATGATAACCTTAAGGAAACTCAGAAAAAAACAATCAAACAAACAAACAAACAAACAAAACCACACAGATAGGCAATTCAACAAAGTCAGAAAATCAATTCATGATCTTAATGAGAAATTCAACAGACAGACAGATATCATATGAAAGTACCCAACAGAAATCTTGGAGCTAAATAACCCGATGAATGAAATGTAAAAGATAACCAAGAGTATCAACAATAGATTAGATGTGGCAGAAGAAATAATCTCTGAATTTGAAGACCAGACTTGTAAAGTAATCCAACACCCCCAATCCCCCAAAAAAGTTGTAAGATTTTTAAGAATGAAGAAACCTTACAGGACTTATGGAATATCATTAAGTGAATATATTTTAGCATTATGGGAATTTAAGAAGGAGAAGAGATGAAATAAAGAAAAAAAAAACTATTTACTGAAATAATATCTGTAAACTTCCCAAGTATTAGTAGTGCTACGGACATCCAGATCCAGGAAACTTAAAAGTTTCAAACAGTTTCAATTCAAAAAGATCTTCTCTGAGGCACATTATAAGCAGACTATCACAAGTCAAAAACAAATAATTTTTGAAAACAGCAAGAGAAAAGTGTCAAATCACATATAAGGGGATCTTCAGTAGATTAAAGCAGATTTTTCAGCATAAACCTAACAACATAGGAAAGAATAAGTTATATTATTACAGTGGTCAAAGACAAAAGTCCTGCCAGTTAAGCATACCATAGCCAGCAAAGCTATTCTTCAGAAATGAAAGGAAAGAAAGTCTTTCCAAGACAAGCAAAACCTGAGGAAGTCTATCATACTAGACCAGCCATACAGGAAATGCTTGATGAGGTCCTACATCTGAAAGCAAAATGAGAAAACTACCACCACGAAAGCACACGAAAGTATAAAACTCACTGATAGAGCAGATACACAAATGAGAAAGACAAATGAATCAATACGTATCACTATAGAAAACCACCAAACCACAAAGATAAACGGAAGAAGGAAGAAACAATGCATATACAAAACAACCAGAGAACAACCAGCAAAATGACAGGAGTAAGTCCTTAACTTTCAATAATAGCCTTGAATGTAAATAGATTAAATTCCTCTATTTAAAAAATATAAGCTGATTGAATGAATTTAAAAAAAAAATACCCAACTACATGCTACCTACAAGAAACTCACTTCACCTGTAAAGACACACAGAGACTGAAAGTAAAGAGATTAAAAAAAAAAAAATCCATGCAAATAAAAACCACAACCACAAAAAATAGGTTGAGCTACACTTATACTGGATAAAATAGACTCTAAGTCAAAAAACTGTAAAGAGAAGGACAAAGGAGATCACTATATAATGATAAAAGGATACATTCAGATGGAGAAAAAAAAAACTGTAAATATATATGCACCTAACACCAGAGCAACAGATATATAAAACAAATCTTTGATTAAAAAGGAGAAATAGACTGCAATAAAATAGTAGATGGGGACTTGAACATGTCAGTCTCAGCACTGGATAGATCATCTAGACAAAAAATTAACAAAGAAACCTTAGACTTAAACTGTACTGTAGACAAAATGGACACAGACACAGAACACTTTATTCAACAATACGAGAGTACACATTCTTCTTACTAGCACATGAAAGAGTACCTAGGAAAGAACATATGCTAGGCCCCAAAACAAACTTCAACAAATGTTTTAAAATTCTGATATCAAGTTTCATTTCTGATCATAGTGGAATAAAACAAAAAATCAATATCGAGGGAAACTTTGAAAACTGTAAATATGGAAATTAAACAACATGCTCCTGAATTTCTGAATGAGCACTGGTCAAGAAAGAAATTAAAAAAAAAAATCGTGAAACAAAAGGAAATAAAAATATAACATACAAAATTATGAGATACAACAAAAACAGGACTAATAAGAAAGTTTATAACAATAAATACTTACATCAAAAGAGTAGAAAGATAAACTACCTAGTGATGAACCTCAAGGGACTAGAAAAGCAGGGAAAAAAAGCCAAAATTAATACAAGGAAATAATAATTATCAGAGCAGAAATGAACAAAATAGTGCCTGCAGGTTTTGAAGGCACATACTGCAGGCTGTAGGTGGATTTACCATTTTGGGGTCTGGAGGACCATGGCCTTTTTCTCGCAGCTCCACTAGGCAGTAGGGACTTGGTGTGGAGGCTCCTATCCCACATTTTCCTTCTGTACTGCTCTAGAAGAGTGCCTCCATGAGGTCTCCACCCCTGCAATAAACTTCTGCCTGGACATCCAGGCATTTCCATACATCTTCTAAAATCTAGGTGAAGGTTCTCAAACCTCAATTTTTAATTGCTGTGTACTCATGGCTTAACACCAAGCTGTAAGCTGCCAAGGCTTGGGGCTTGCACCCTCTGAATCAATGGCCTGAGCTGTACCTTGGCCCTTTTTAGCTGTAGCTGGAGTGGCTGGGACTGATGGCACCATGTCCCCAGGATGCACAGAGCATGGAGGGGGTGCTGCACTTGGCCCAGGAAGCCATGTTTCCCTCCTAGGCCTCTGGGCCTGTGATGGAAGGTGCCCCTGCAAAGGTCTCTGACATTCCCTGGAGACATTTTCCCCATTATCTTGGTGATTAGCATTTGGCTCCTCACTACTCATGCAAATTTCTGCAGTGGGCTTGAATTTCTCCCCAGAAAATAGATTTATCTTTTCTACTGAATCACCAGGCTGCAAATTTTTCAAATCTTTATGGTCTGCTTCCTCTTCAACATTTTGATGCTTAGAAATTTCTCCTTCCAGATACCCTAAATCATCTATCTCAAGTTCAAAGTTCCACAGACCTTTACGGCAGGGGCCAAATGCCCCTAGCTCTTTACATAACAAGAGTGACCTTTACTTCAGTTCCCAAGAAGTTCCTCATTTCCATCTGAGACCACCTCAACCTGGACTTCATTGTCCATATCACTATCAGCACTTGGGTCAAAGCCATTCAATAAATATTTAGGAAGTTTCAGACTTTCCCACATCTCCCTGTCTTCTGAGTCAAGTCTCTAGGAAGATGCAAACTCTCCCACATTTTTCTATCTTCTTCTGAGTTCTCCAAATGGTTTCAACCTCTGCCTGTTACCTAGGTCCAAATTTGCTTCCACATTTTTGAGTATCTTTACAATAGCCCCCCACTCTCTGTAGTGCCAATTTAGTGTATTAGTCCATTCTTATGCTGCTATGAGGACATACTCAATACTGGATAATTTACAAAGCAAAGAGGTTTAATTGATTCACAGTTCCACAGGGCTGAGGAGGTCTCAGGAAACTTACAATTATGGCGGAAGGGAAAGCAAACATTTATTTCTTCACACAGTGGCAACAAGGAGAGGTACAGAGCAAAGGTGGGGAAAAGCCTCATAAAATCATCAGATCTCATGAGAACTCACTCACTGTCACAAGAACAGCATGGTGATAACCACCCCCATGATTCAGTTACCTCCCACTGGGTTCCTTCTGTGACACGAGGGGATTACAGGAACTACAGTTCAAGATGAGATCTGGGTAGGGACACAGCCAAGCTATATCAAATAGCAACATCAAAGATTACCAGTCACAAATTATCATGGTTTGAAATATTTCAAGGATTGCCAAAATGTGACTCAGAATCATGAAATAAGCACATTCTGTTAAAGAAATGGCACCAAGAGACTTGCTCAATTCAGGATTGCCACAAACCTACAATGTGTAAAAAGTTCCTCATCTGTTAACCAAAATAAAGTAAAGCACAATAAAATGAGGCATGCTTGAATTATGTGTTAATTCCAAAAATATATAGTAAAAAATAAACAGAAATGTGAATTAGTAACCATCTTTTACATAATTAGGTATGGGTTGCTTAAAAAGAATCAAAGACCTTGTTGGACCCATAGACCATACAGGGTTCCAGGTAGGTGATGTGGGAGAAGGTTCCCTGGAGCCTACCACCATTTATTATTTCTACCTAAAGTGAGATATGGCCTTTGCGTAGAGTAAATTATAGGCAGCCAAGATGATCAGTGTCTTCAAATCAGGGATCATGTCTTTATTTTCTCTTTGTTGTATTTCAGTCCCAAAGTAAAACAATCAACCAAGGAAATACAACCAAAAAAGTACTAAATGAGGATGTAGAACCTACAGCTATGCTTGTAGCATTCAGACAATAGCAAAACATCATATATAAATCAATAATATATTTTATTAATTAGTACCACTACCTAAGATGTCTATGCAAAATTACCTTTTAGATTCGATATTGATTTTCTGGCAAATAATAATGAGTGACATCTTCTGTTCTTAATATTCTCTTGTATTTCTAGAATATTAATTAAGCTTCTGACCAAAATGAAAATAAGCTTAAAATGTATAAGAAAAAGATAATTCAGAAAAAAAGGAGAAACTATTGAAATAAAACTAATGTAAAATAAAGCCAACAGAACCAACAGTTGGTTCTTTCAAAGGACTAATACATTTGAAAAACTTCTGATAACTGTTCAGAAAAAAAAAAGACAAGAAGAAAAGAACCATTTATCTAATGAGAAAGATATAACTATAGGAGACATGTTTATTTGAAAAATTAAAAAGAAAATATTGATAACAACTTTTTGTAAAACATTTAAATAATTAGATAACATTTAAGAATTTTATCTAAGTCGCCAAATGTTAGTCACTACTAAAGTTTCAAGAAAAGTTGAGAAATTTGAAAAACCCTATATTAATTTGAAAAATAGGTATTTTCTCACCAACAAAATAATACCAACCAAACAAATAAAAATGCACAAAAGAATGGCCTTATACATATTTTGAAGAAATCATATATATTTAGTGGTAATATTGACCAAACATTTACAAAATAGATACTTGGACTTCCACAGAAACTATTTCACAATAAGAACACAGGAAGAAGCTGATATGGTTTTACTCTGTGTCCCACCTAAATCTCATTTCGAATTGTAATCCCCATGTGTTGAGGGAAGAACCTGTAATCCTCACATACGGAGGGACAGAGGTGATTGGATCGTGGTGGCAGTTTCCCCCACACCGTTCTCATGGTAGTGAGGGAGTTCTCATGAGACCTGACGGTTTTAAAAGTAGCAGTTTTCCTTGCACTCTCTCTCTCGTACCGCCTTGTGAAGAAGGTGCTTGATTTTCCTGTGCCTTCCACCATGATTGTAAATTTCCTGAGTCTTCCACACTCATACAAAACTGTGAGTCAATTAAACCTCTTTTATTTATAAATTACCCAGTCTAAGGTAGTATCTTCATAGCAGTGTGAAAAAGGACTAATACAGACACTAAACATTTTTTGCTTCTAACCTTATTTCATTGATGTTAGAATAACATAATTTTTTAAACTCAATAAAGACAGAGGAGAAAGAAAGATTAGGAGCCAATTTCTCTAAAGCAATTAAGTAATCCTGACAAAAAGTATAATGGCAGTGTTCTTAATCAAGAGATAGTTAAAAATTATAAGCTACTGTGACCAAGTTGAGTTTGTCCAAGAAATGAAAGATTACTTTAAGAAAGGGCAATTTATTAATCTAATTCACTAGACAAATTGATTACAGGGAACATCATATGATCATCTAAATAGTAAAATATGATAAAATTCAAGTTTTCTTAATATTAAAATAGCACAGAAAAGTACAAATAGAAGCAAATCTTTTTAATCCAAAAAGGTTTTCTGCAGTCTAGTGGTGTTGGGTATCATAATAATAAATCTTGGGCAGCATTTTCCTTAAGATAAGAAATAATAGAAGGATTTGCTTTAGAACCACTATTCTTCCATGCTTGGCCAATGCAAGAAAACAAGAAACATACATAAAGGTTATGAAGATTGAAAATAAAGTTTTTTCATGATTCCTATATATACATGATATAATTAAGCAGAAATAAATATGATTACTAGAATTAATAAGAGCTGAATAATCCTTCTCAAGTAGACAAATATAGATGAGCAACGTACTATTTAAGTTTTCAGTAATTTCTTCATGTATGGGAAGATTGTTATCACAAATATTTCAAATATTCCCAAATTGTTTTATTTACAAAATGCAATTTCAAGCAAATCTCTGTACTTTTATTTAGTTTTAAATTAAATTTGGTGTCTAATTCTAAATTTAATATGGAAATACTAAGGTCTAAGAAGAGCCAAGAAACTCTCAAGTCTGAGGTAAAATATTACACTGAATATTAAATAATAATAATTATAATTAAGATTGTGATAATAGCAAAGAGAAAAACAAAATGCCCAATTAAACAGAATAGAAAGCCATGAACCAGTCCACAAAAATGTAGAAATCTGATATATGAGAAAGTTGATATTGAATATCAATTGTATTACCTCCCTTCATAAAGATGAGATGCTTATAGGGGTTGTGTACCTTTTAGTATTTCCTTGGTTGATTGTTTTACTTTGAGACTGAGAAGCAACATTCATGTTAACATCCTAATTCAAAATAGCAAGCACTATGATGTCAATGGGAATGTATAATAAATGTCTTTATATAAACTTGTCAGAGTACATAATATGTAATATTTATTGAACACTTGATATATGCCAGCATTACTTTAAGTCTTGTTCCTGTATTAACTTGTATAGTGATGGCTTATGTAATCTATCATGGCTTATATGATCTCTATTATCAACACTTTACACATGAAGAAACTGAGGCACAAAGTAATTAAGTATTTTGATAAAAGTTCTACAAGAATAAAAGATAGAATTGAGATTTGAACGTAAGCCTTAAGAGACAGAGATTACTCTGTCTTACAATTTTGAAAATCAACAGACTTAAATAGTTTATTTTCATAACTGGCAAAATTTACCCCCAGAAAATTATAAGCTATCAACATTTAATTTATTTAGCACTATGTGAACAAAGGTATTCATTTATTGTACTTAACTCAAAAATGTTTTATGTGTCCAAATATAGAATTGTGAAATAGACGTCGATATATGTGCTTGTTATTACTAAGTTACAGTTAAAACAAAATTTACAAACAGACTTTCTTAGCATAATATAGTTCTATTACAATGTTAAGTAGGAAAAAATCAGAACACAAAAATGAAAACATAGCATTGTGTCACCACAAATGCACAGGTGAAAGAATGGAAAGAAAATATTAACAATAGTTGTGTCTTGTTGAAGACATATTGGGATGATTATCCCTTTTATTTATCAGCTTTCCCTATTTATTTTGCAATAGTTGTGTATTACCTATGCTATTTATAAAAACTTAAATTGACTTTTTCTAAGTATTGTTTTTAAAAATATCAAGAAACATGATTAGTTTTGCCGTTCTAGCAGTGCAACATAGCGGAAAGGCCACTTCTGGACCCATGAGTTTGCTCAGCAGTTCAACAAGTTTTTAGGCTTGAGAGGCTACTCATGCTCGTTTTAGGATAGAGAAAATTGAGGTTCAGAGAAATTGACTGTACAGATCTGTTCTGCAGATCAAATTAGGTAATCGAACAGAAAGCTTTAAAAACTGTAAAGGCCTATAGACATGAGGTGCCACTGCATTCTGGTAAATTGTGAAACGTGCAGTCGAATGAAATACTTATGATCTAATGGCAGAGGAAAATAAAAAATATGTTATTTTAAGCTCTATCTTTGACTATCTCCTATTCAAAGAACATCTTCAGGAAGGAAAGTTAAGTTTTCTGCCCTTGACTTTTCATTGTTGAATAACATGCGTAATGCTCCTTATTTATTTAAAAAAATCATTTGGGATCAACACATTAAATGGGTTTGGTTCAGAATAACATTAGCATCAAAGAATGACATAGTCTAGGCAACAAGATTTTAGAAAATGACATATCCAAATTATCTAAAGGTCAAATCTTTAGCATCAAACAGACATGGGCCCAATTCATTTCTTTCTTTCTTCATTTAGGGCGTATTTCTTCATGGTAGCGTTTAATATAATTTTGCAACAAATCTAGAGGATACTATAATGAGTGTTACAAGAAAAACTGGCCACTCTTATACAGTTTAAATGGATATGTGGTACAGATTTGAAAGATAAGAAAGTATAGAAAAAAAGGAACTCCGTAAAAGAAACTGAAGTCCGGGGAAAAGCACAGATAAGAAGGAAAGGTAGGGGGCCCGTTGGCCTGGATTAAGGGAGGTGTTTTGTTAGCGAAAAGCAATGTCAATGGTCATGGCTGATTGATTCTTTTCATTTTTTATCACCAGTGATTTTCTATTGTGATCAGACCTCAAGGCCAGGAAGTTCACAGCCTTTCTTGGCAAAATTCAATTCCCATTAATTTGAGTGCTTTTTTTTCTTTACTATAAGTAGACCATGAAGGCAAGGTTAACACTATTTCATGTCCATCTTTCATCTGTTGTGATTCTCCTTTCTATATCAAAATTATAAATGTCCTTTGTATTCACAGTGGTAATTATTGTTTACCTTAGTTGGAGTTTGTTTCGTTCATAGTTTTTACCCAATTTGTCTGGGTGACCATTAACATAAAGTATGGACAATTTGCAATAGATATATTAGAAATTAGTTATTCAAACAGTATTCGGAAAGATCAAGCTATATTCTGTAAAAGAGCAGTATTTTAACTACCCTTGAATGCCATAAAACCCTACTCTTTTCTTTTTAGAGAACGTGTACATTGTATTGCTTTTAGTGGTTTAAAAAAAAAAAAAAAAAAAAAGGACAGATGGCACAGAAATGGGGCCTAGGAAAATCACTTATAGCGAAACCAATTTTAATACCCTTGCTAATAAAGTCCTTTCTATATATGTGTGCCAGATTTTTCCAGGAAAAAAAAGGGAGTAATTCTTCATTTTGTCTAGGGAATTTAACTCTTTCAATACCCTGGGGTGCTTTACGGTGCATTAAATTATACTAAATAGCCCGAAAGAATTAACACACTTTCCAAGTCAAGTCTTTTATTTCTTTCTGCTGAGTAACATCAGGCCATTGATCATATTAGAAGGTCTAACCAACTCCCACAAGGCACTTTCCCTTATGTCAGAGCTAGCCAGGTGTGATGGTTTCCTTTCTTGAACTCCAATAAACTTTATAAGACCTATTCAACATCATTCAACTAAATCACATAATGGCAAATTTATAACTCAGTGGTGCTAAATGATGTAGTTGGTTGTCTCTACTGCTTGCTAGCTTAATATCAAAAATAAAGCCAGCTAACCCAACATTTGTCTGAAATTGTGTTACTTGACCTTTATCAACCCAAAGCAAGAGAAAAACTTCATGCCACACCATCTTTACCTTAATTATGTCTTTCCCCAATTGGTCTTGTAAACTTGGGGAGCCAGTCAAGCTTTTTATCCCACCTCAGGGGGTCAAGAGAATAGGAAACCTGTCACTAATTCCTTTCACCTCACAGGCAAAACTCCTTCACCCAATTAACTAAGGCCAGGTGCACCCTCCAGTGAGTCTGAGGAATGCAGAGAACTCACAAAGTCTGCTTCCATCTTGCCAGAAAACAAGCCAAGCCTGCACCTGATTAGCAAGCTTTGCTGGGGCTGCAAAAAGTTGGTAAATGTGTATATTTTTCTCCATGAAAGCTGGGAAAGATCATGGGTGTTGCAAGTTAAGTAATGATTGCCCAGGCCAAACAATATCCAGAGTGCTTTGTGCATTAAGAGACTTATCCTTTATAGGAATCAGTTTATCAAGATAGACAAATGGCAGCCACTCATGCTAATCAGCAGACATCAAGGTGCTGAGTTATGGTTTGGACCCAAGTGGCCTTTAATATATTCTGAGGATATATTTGGGGTGTGTTACTCACGGTTTGAATTTTCAAGAGTGAACATAAATATATTCAGATAAAATTAATGGTGGAAAAACAGCAGCATACGGGGGGAAAGAACAAAAATCCTAATTGACTATCCCAAGTATGAAACTATAACGAAGGTGGTGGCAGCAGCAGTGGGGGTTATACAGGTGGGCGCTAAAGTTTCAAAGACCTGGATTGAAAACCCTGACCGAATTAGAACATGGCAAGTTCTATTTATTTGCATAATTTCCATAATTTCTCTGAGCATTATTTGTCTCATCTGGAAAACTGGAAAAGTTACTATAACGTAACAGTATTACCTGTTTTATAGGTTGTGAAGATTCAATGAGATAATGTGATCAGGACTTTGAGGACTGGCAGGCTAATCATAGGCACTCAGTAATTGGGAACTGTTATTCTAATGATCGAAGACATTTAATTAGTGAAAGAAGCAAAATAATCAAATGAAAAATATGTTTGTTCCCACAGGAGAAGTCAGCTTACTAAGTGAGAGGTTAGGGCTTTGCCTAATAATTTGGCCCCAAATGACTGGTGTTCAGAAAATCAGAAGGGAATGCTTTAGACCTGTGACTTTCAAAATGTGCTTAGCTGGGTCCCAAAGCAGTTTTTTGAGGTGCCTCAACGTCTATGTTGGGAAGAGAATGAGGCAGAGTAGAGACTGAACAGACAGCATTTCCTTTTGCTTCAATCTATTTTGTATATTAGATATTAATATACAATTTTATGTGAATAATAAGTTTGTTAAGTGAAACATGTAAATTATACGCTTAGTCTAGCATAATAGCAGTTGCTCCTGAAGAGCTGGTTGTAACAATGATATGTGATTCTCTGTGGTTTATATGCTCTGAACATTGAAAATGCCCCCACCTGGAGTGCTAATATTACTTATACATCACTCACTTTTCGACCGTTCTTAGGTGGTGAAACTATTTTTGATCTACTGAGTTTTTCTGGTTACTATGGTCAGGTGGTAAAAACCCTGACAGGTCTATCAGTTCCATAGACGCGATAGTGAAGGGTGTCTGCTCTTTGGTATTGCAGTCTTGATTCTTCAAGCCATCCCTCACAAGTCAATCATTGACCATTCCTTGCTGTTGAAAGGGCATGTAATTTTTTAAGAAAGGATGTGTCCAGGAGGTTGCTGAGATCGTCATCCTCACTAGAGGGTTTTCAGACTTCACCAGTGGGGTAAACTCGCTTAATATCTCATAAGCCTAACTTTGTTATAAAAAATCCTTTATTTTTATTTTAATGTCATCTGCATATCGTCTCTGTGATATCGATGCAGCTTTCTAAGGACTACCGTCATGGCTCCTATCTGATTCTTCTCCATTACAGGAGGGGTTTCAGCAGTCAGGCCATAAGAGTGAACATATACTTGGCACAGGTTCAGAGTAAAGATTTTTAGTTCGATCCAGATACTTCAGGTTCAAAACATGAGCTGTACTGTTAGAGGAGGCAAATCCATATGGGTCTTCAACAGCCTTGGTTCTTGACTACTTAAAGAACTCGACTGAGGGGCATCAGGAAGAGTGAGAGACTGAGGCAAGTCTTAGAGCGTGACTTTAAGTTTATTGAAAAGCCTGAGAACGAGAATAAAAAGAATTAAAGTTCACTTTAGAGAAGTCCACGTGGGTGACTTGACAGAGCAAGTGCACGGCCTGACCTTTTGACTTGGGGTCTTAAATGTTGGCATACTTTCAGGGTCTTGCGTTACTTCTCCCCACTTACCCAACTCCTGAGATCTTATCGGGAAGTGGCTGATCACCAGTTTCAGGTGTTATTTATCTCTTAGGAGACTGCGTGTCCCTGGCACTGGCTGTGACCAATTATTATTTTGGAGAGACAGTTAACATCCGTGTGACCATCACCTAATGGTCACCTGACCCTCCTAGTATATACTGGGGGAGCCCTCTCCTGCCCTGCTCATATGTGACTAGGTATCTACCATAACAGTACCCTACAGAATGTAACCTCAGCATATGTAAATTATAACCCCAACATGGCTTTGACTCAGCATGAAATAGTCAAAGGAATACAATCCAGCAAGCAAAAGTACTTTCAAAACATTCCTGCCTGCACTTACAACTATCAAAGAACATTAAAGGAGACTTAATTTGTAATAAACAGCAACATCTCTGACAATTTCTTTTTGTCTTTCCTGAATTCTTTTCACCAGCTTCTTTGAGTGTATTGTTTGTCAAACATTCCCCCTGCTCCCTACCCCTGACACATTCCACTCTCTATTTCAAGTCTCGAAGTTATACAACGTTTCCTTCCAGGCAATGGTACAGAGTTGAGTTCCTTCCCTCTTTTCACATATGTAATGACTTCCAAATGGGAGCCCCAATAACCCATAATGTGTTTGTGTTGCCTAGGTCATCTAATGCTTTTACACAGAGGTAATACTTATTGAGGCGTTTAGATTTTCTGTATAAATAGCTGAGATTTATAATCAAATGTTTCAGAAACAGTTCAAACATTGGAAGAAGCTAAATAAAAATTAATTGGAAGCAAATATAAGTCATCTGTATACTTCTTACATTGTTTCTTAAAACAGCCCCATTCTGTCTTTCTCTGCACTCATTTTCCACAGGAATAGACCATACTCCTCCCATTTCCTATTCCAGGAATAATAATACACAATGTTATAACATTTTATGACTCTGAGCCTATAAGCCAATAAATTGTTGAAGTTTTGGAGACTATTAAATAATTTTTGCCCATTCAGGTATATAAAAAAGTATTCTCTTTTCCTAGACTGCATTTTTCCCCACAAGAAGTGTCTTTAAATGTCTTTTATTAATGACCAAGTATTTTTAAACCTAACTTTTCCAACGATTTTTCCTCTAATAAATATTTTTCAAGGGGAAAAATGAAATTAATAAAAAAGAACTCTATGAAATGGTCTAAGTTATATATGTGAGTTTCCTTAATAAAATTTTAAAACACTTTTCTTTAATGTCCACTACCACTACATGCACATCATAGAACAAAGCAGACCCTTCAAGAACACTTGGGGATATGGAATTATATATATGCGCCTATAATACTGAGTAAGGATGGAGAATATTTGAATGGAGGCTGCCTATCTTTGTTACCATATCAAGTGGATTTTCAAAGAAATGTAGGTGGACATTGTGAGGTCAACTTTATTATTTAGATTTGGTCAATTTATAAAACTGGAATAATATGAAATAATACTTGCCATTCTATTGTATTAGTCTGGGTCTTCCAGAGGAACATATATATGGAGGTTATGAGGAACGGCCTATAGCTTACACAATTATGGAGGCTGAAAAGTCCTACAACCTTGCAGTTGGTGAGCTGGAGACCTAGAAGAGCTGATGATATGTGCAGCTCCCATTTTTGTCCAAATGACTGAGAAGCAGGAGAGTGAATAGGGTACATTTCAGTTTGTGTCCCAGTCTGAAGCCAGAAGAAATATCCCAGCTCAAAGACAGTCAGGAAAAGTAAGCAAACTCTTCTTTACCGAGCCTTTTGTTCTGTGGATTATATAAGGTCCAACCACATTAGGGAAGGCAATCTGCTTTGTTCAATTTACACATTCAAATGTAAATCTCATCCAGAAACACCCCCACAAATAAACCCAGAATAATATTTAAACAAATATCTGTGTACTATGTGACCTAGTGAAGCTGGCACCTATAATTAATCATCACATCTACTAATTAGGATTATTTTATGAGGCTCAAATACAAATTTTTGAAAATATATCAGTAAGGTATCACTTGAGTGTTACTGTATTTTTAGATATTTAAAATATCTGTATCTGTGTATGTTTATACACACAGACCTAAACTTATATAGTTAATACATATTTTAAAACCTACAATAATTAATTTAGATAAAAGCCCCTGGGAAAGGGGAATGGGAAAGGCCATAAAATGTTACCCATTCATTTCTCTATAGCTGTTCTGTCCAAAATTGTATCTATTAGTCAAATGTGAATATTGAGTATTTGAAATGTGTTTAGAATGACTAAGAATATAAATTTTAGTTTAATTTTAATTAATGTAAATTTTAAAACAATAGGTAATTCAGTTACTGAAAACTTAAGCATGTTTGGAATAACTTGAATAGATGAATCTAGTTTTTCAACATAAACGAAATAAAATCTAAATTTAGATCAATATTTCAGATAAAAATTTAGTATCCAAATTAAGAAGTACTATAAACATAAAATATTCACCTAGATTTTAAAACTTGATGTGAAAAATAGAATGTAAAATATCTCATTAATAATTCTGCCATTGGTTACAAGGCAAAATAATATTTTTGATATATGGGTTAATAAAATATATCATTAAAGTTAATTTTGGCCGGGCGCGGCGGCTCACGCCTGTAATCCCAGCACTTTCGGAGGCCGAGGCGGGCAGATCACGAGGTCAGGAGATCGAGACCATCCTGGCTAACACGGTGAAACCCCATCTCTACTTAAAAAGCACAAAAAATTACCCGGGCATCGCGGTGGGCGCCTGTAGTCCCAGCTACTCCGAAGCTGAGGCAGGAGAATGGCGTGAACCCGGGAAGCGGAGCTTGCAGTGAGCCAAGATCGCACCACTGCACTCCAGTCTGGGCGACAGAGCGAGACTCCACCTCAAAAAAAAAAAAAAGTTAATTTCACCTGTTTCTTTTTACTTTTTTAATGTAGTTACTAAAACCATTCAGATTATATATATGACTTGCATTTTATTTCTGTTGGACAGAGCTGCTATAGGTTAATGATAACTTCAAGTTAGAATGAACATGGAATTCAGGCTTTAAGTTCAGAGAGCAATAGTATGGAGCCTGAGGGTGTGTATAAAATAATAAAGGGCAAAATATTGGTTTTTGTGTATCTTATTTCAAAGCCTATACAGATTTGCAATAATTTCTTGGTATCACAAACATTTATAACACAATTTACGTGATGTAGCATGCTTTAATGTATTGATCTTAGAGTCACAACTAAAGTAAAAAATGAAATGGATTAGAATTCTTCCAATCCCCACAGAATAACACATGTAGGTCACAATTTGTAATATTGGAAAATTATTTTTAACAGCATAATGGTTTATTGTATTATCTATTTCAAATATATGTATGTTAAGCATCATCTAAAGTTAAAATAGATTATTTCAATGACATTTTGCAATATAGCTATTTCATGTACCTAGTTAACAAATACTTATTTACAGGCATCCTTTGGCACTGGGGTATAATGGTAAGTAAAAAGGATTAAAGTTCATATCCTAATGGAACTTGTAGGGACCAACAATAGTTAAATAAAAAATAATTAATATTATATAATAAATACAAATAAAATATAATAAGTCCTTTAAAGTGAAGACGTAATGGAATTCAGAACAATTTTCATTAAATACTTGGGAGTGGAAACCTCTCTGGACAGTGCTGAGGAGAGAATAAGAGGTGACAAATTAGAATCATTATATCTGGGCAGCTCTCTGAAATTTGACAACAAATGAGATCCAAGAAAAGATAAGACATCTAAAGGATAATTGGAAGTAAATGAGGGATTTTAAAAGATGATACTTTTTAGAGGTCATTGAAGGTTTTGGTAATTGTCAAGTAGGAAGAAAGGATACAATGATGCAGGAAAGTGAGAGGATAACCAAAGCAGCAGTTTGTGAAAAACTGGAGTGCAAGGCTTCTAAGTACAGAAGAGAAACGGTCTTCTATAGCAAGAGAGATGCCTCATGCATTGAAATAGGAAGGAAGGAGAATAGCAGAAAGAGAAAGGAATTTCTCTCCAGTGAATAAGATGTATGAATATAATGCAAGATCATCTACCAAGGTCTTGAACAACTGAGCAGAAGGCATGCAATTGTTACCTGATGGCATGAGAAAATTGGCCCACTAGAGACAGTTCCTGGGCATGACTTAATACAAATTTCAGAGTTTATGTTAAAAAAAAAAAAAAAGGTTGTAAAAAGTCTGTTTGGTTGTGTAATTATTTACGTCAAATATGATGGCTCTGGTTCTGATGTGGAGAAAATAAGTGAAGTATTCATTCATAATTGGGATTTTGCCAATGAAGAACTCAATGGCCAAGGAAATGATTAAAGTGAAGGAAAATGTGAACTCGGTTGGAAAAAAATATAAATGGAGCCAAGGGTGAGGAATGACGTGGGGAAAGAAGATGTACTGAAGAGTCAAGTAATTCTGTCAATGGAGGTACATGAGCAATTTATTCCAAAGTATGGGAATGATGGTTGCAAAGTGGGATTATGTGCAATAAAGAATGCAAAGTTGTCCAAATTGCCTAATATATCAAATTTAGATCATAGCCATGGGATTGTTTGCCTAAAATTGACTGTTTTGGTGAACAAGATTCTGATACGTAGGCTTTTTGATGCTTTATTTGTGAAGATATTTGTGTCCCTAAGAATAATCAAAGAAGTTTCAAGAAAAGAAGATGGGTGCAAGAAACTAAAGTCTATAGTGAATGAAGGGGAGCAACTAATATATTAGTAAATGACAACAATTAGGAGAGGACAGGAGAGAATCATATCTTTATGGATTAGTTATCAAGAAACCTTTTTTTGTAAGAAGAAAGAAAATAACGATCTATTAGCAAAATAGACATACAGACCTTACTTCATGACCCTGAAGATCTGGTAGAGTGAAAAAAAAAAAGTCTCTCCAAGAGGAATGCTAGGGTACCCATAGGGCAAAAAGGTTTTAAGAGATTGTCCTAGGAAAGTGCTGAGGACAAAGGATTACACTGAACATAAACCAGAAGTTTCAGAGCATGTATTGAAAGGTTATGTATAAAATAAAACGGAGCACCAAATGGTTTAGACTGGGGGATGAATAGAGAAGTATAGGATTGTGAGGCTGGATAGAACTAATTCGTTATTCTCTGAGATAAGGACATGAAATCATAACCAGAACTCAGACCCCAAATACTGCCTTTGGTGTCACAGCAGCTTAAGAGTTGGATGCTTCTTTAGGTCATCAACCGTATGAATGTGATTACAAAACAGCAGCTTTTTGGGGTGTTTTGTATAATTTTGTTAATTATTTCAATTCAAGCTATGATAAATTTTGTGTATTTATTCAATATGTGTAACTCATATATATACTTAATTCTGAGTATACATCTATGTTTCTTTGCCTGTTAATTTAATACTATATTAATAATGTATGTAAATGCCTAAAATATTCTGAGTATGTTTTTTATAAGGCAATAAATAGTTTTTTTCCACATTTACTTTCATGAGCATGTCATACAAAACCAAATAAATTAAAAAATCTTTAATGTCCATCTTCTGATTCAGCAAACATTTAAAGGTTTGACATAATCTTGGCTTTCAAACTAATTTCTAATGTATATGGGACCCAAATTTCTGGAATATTATCTATACCATTCTAATTTATGTTTTCGTAGCAACCTACTACTTGAAGATAGCTATAATGTCAATAGAAAGTATTTCATAAGCTTTTCCCCAAAATTTCATGTTTTACATTCATGAGTAAAGCACTGCCAAATTTTGAGTGATACTTAAAATTCAGTTTCAATGTAAGATCTATATTTAATTTATTTTTATTTTTTATTGTAAGTAGTTTAGTAGTAAAAAGATGACAGGCTCCCTTTTAGTCTCCCTATACTAATTTATTTGAAACTGACTCTGTTATTTAGCAGCAACAAATCAGTATTTTCTAAAATGTTATTTCACTGACAACTTGAGGATAGATTTATAGTTATAAAAGTTGTCTTTATACAAGAAATAGTTTTGATCACAAGCTACTGTCTCTGAGTAACTTTTTCTGGAATGTTTGATAAATTTCTTTTATTTTGTTTGCATTCCTTAGTGTTAAAAAACATTTGGTTCTAATAGTAACAATTTATTCTTTAAGATAAATAAAGCTTTCAGACCATAACTATGCATACAGTTTTTAAATCGCATTTGTATTTAAAATGTAATATCTTTACATTTTAGCTTTTTATATTTAGGAATTCTTCAAAACTTTGAAACATCACCTTTTATTTACCCAATCTTATTTTAAATTAGTTTTAAAAATCTACCTTCCATTGCAGTATCATCCCTTTATAGCACTTCTCAAATATCTTTGAAAATACTAATTGTAATTCTTCAGAAGTTTCTTAATCTTTCCAGAAATAACTGTATTTCTCCCAGGGTGAGTTTCTTCCTTTGCTCATCTTAGTATTTCTTCTTATTGTTGCTGGCTGTTATCATATATCTTGTATGGTAGCCCTAGCATTGCAACTCTGAGATCTTTCTTCAAGAGGACCTGCTGCTGGGGGTATATTTGGCTAACTAGATCGAGCTGCTGTACCTTTGGGATGCATTACAGTGTTCAGACATAGGCCAGCCCCACTACTGTTCACATACATTTAAGCATGGCAGAGTAAGCACAACTAGACCAATCCCACTCAATGCAGAACTTCTTTAATGGGTAATCTTGGCTTGAGGAACTCTTCAAGTGTTGGCTGAGTGTCTCAGAGCTGAACTACTATCTCATGCTCTTTCTTCCCAATCTTTCTTCCTTCCTTCTTTCCTTCCAAAAGTTTTCGGATCTGCATTTCAAACTGAAGGCTCTCTTGCCTTCTCTTGCTCTCCTCAAGTTTATCCCTCATGGACATTTAACCCAATATAATCCTTACACCTCTATTCCTATCTTTGTGTCTGCTTCTTAGAGTACCTTGACTGACATATCTATTCATTCTTGATTTTCTATAGACTAGGTATATTACAATAGTTACCTTACATAGGATACCTCAGTTTTCCTTAACATTTCTTTGAAAAGCAGGACAAATTTCAAACTATATCCATGGGTGGTATGTCCTAAATGATAAGATTCATTTTTGGTTTTGTAGAGAGGAGACAAGCAAAGAGGCTACCAAATTTGTTTAGAAAGCCTTTGACCACCTTCAGCCTGAGGAAGGGAGACCAATACCTTAATTTGGGGTAGGTAGAGGTGGTTACGGGGAGGTGGAGGCACTGATCTATATGCTATTGTCCTGTTAGAGTGTTGGCCTTTCCTCACACTCTGATTCTATAAATTTTGCCAGTTCTGGATAGCTCCATTGTGGAAAACTGAAAACTTTCGCACCACGTTCCAGTTTCTCTCATACATATGGTATACTAAAACTCTTCTGGTTCGTGACTGATTTCTACAGCCCTTCCAATGTTGCCGGCCTTGTCTGCTTTTGTACAGAACTGCTGTGGTAGCGTCTTTTCTACAGGCTGCAAGCAGTTTCTCACAAGACTAATTTGAGCGGATCTTGCATCAGCTCCCCGACATATCTAAGATTATGTTCCAGGGCTTCTGTGACAGAGGATGTCGGGGAAGTTCCAACAGGACCTCGAGAAAACCCTGGGAACTCAATTAGGTAACTTGGAGCCTGCAGTTTCAGTTGGGATCAAATAGAAGAGAAGGTTCTACAACAAATCCAGTTGTGTTTTTTATAATTAATAAGGTAGAAATATCCACAATACTGTGGTAAAACCCATGCTCTTGAAAGTATTAAGATGATCTTTATTATGTATTGTATGGTGGTGGAAATTAAATTCTAGCAATATTAAAGGAGGTACTTCTCAACTTTCATTTTGATAATTTTTTGGAAGAAGAGAGGAGTAATCACTTGTGTTTAGTGTTCCATCTGAGAACCAAAAAAAGCAAGTATTTCAAGTTTTATGACAATTAATTCCATTCACTGATTGATCGATTGATTAATTGAAACCGAGTCTCGCTCTATCACATAGGCTGGAGTGCAGCGGTGCAATCTTGGCTCACTGCAACCTCCGCCTCGCAGGTTCAAGCGATTCTTGTGCCTCAGCCTCCCGAGTAGCTGGAATTACAGCTGCCCACCACCATACCTGGCTATTTTTTGTATTTTTAGTAGAAACCGTGTTTCACCATGTTGGCCAGGCTGGTCTCAAATCCCTGACCTCAGATAATCTGCCCGCCATGGCCTCCCAAAGTGCCGGGATTACAGGCATGAGCCACCGTACCCGGACTAATTCCTTTTATTTTAAAAATTAAATTTATTAATAGAGTTTAGCTGAGTCATTTATAAAATTAAAAACAATATATAAAATCAAAAAAAGCATTAAGAAATTACAATAGATACTAAAGCTACACTAAAATATTATCACAATATTATATTCAATTCTTAGGATAACATTAATTTTTATACCAAAATGATCCTTGCCTGGGATAAATTTTAGTTGAGTAACACATAGTATTTTTAAATTTCTCATCTAGTAAAAGTATTTAAAATATATATCAGGGACTTCAAAAACATATTAAATAAACATACTTTTCTTCCTGTTCTATTTTATGTGCATATCTAACTTTCCATCTCCAATGCTAAGCTGTGAGACTTGTTGCTGCAAGAGTATAGTTGCTTCCTAGGACAATTAGGACAGTGATCAGCTTTAGGTATCAAAATCAACAGCATACTTTAGTCTATTCAAAATTGATATTCTTGACACTCAGAATTTAGTTGTAGAAAAAAAGAATTACCTAAATTACTTCATTTACTATTTCTACTTTAAGAGCCAGGCATAGAGGCACATATGTGGTTTTTAGAAATACTTATTCTAGAATCAAAGTAATAGAAACATTTCATCATTTCAGCATCACTCACAGAATCCATATATATACATATATATTTAAAAATTAAACCAAAATTTTTTGACATAACAAGACTTCACTTTACTAAATGCAAATCACTCTGCTATTTTCTATTAAAAAAAAAAAAAAAAAGTTTGGTTGCAACCAATTTTTTTCAACCCAATTGCATTGAAAAGCTTGGACTAAATTATAGACTTTACGATTTTACAATTTTCATGGAACAAGAAATTCAGAACTTTTCTTAGAGAAAATTAAAAACCTTCCTGTTTGAGAAGAGTGGTAGAGGAAAGACTGAAAGTTCAAAGGGAAGTTCTTTACTCTCTAATGACAGAACTCTAATAAGTACAAGTAGAACTCATGCTCTTCAAAATAGAGAGATGATCTTTCTTATGTATTATATGGTGGTGGAAATTAAATCCTAGAAATATTAAATGACATCTAAATAGTAGTAGGGCTGGTACCACTTTCTAGAGTTCTTGAGTTATAAGATTGCTTTTGTGTGTGTGTGCTGTCACACAAACCTTCTTACAGACTTTATTTTGAAAACTACTCATTTACTTTTTGCCTTTAATATGTTTTTCAAGGTAAATGGCTTATTCTAAGAAATGTGACTTCAAAAGGTTCATATGCAAAACATTTGTATCTGGCACACTGTCTACAGAATAAATTCAGTACATTTAAACTTTTTAAGACTGAAGGCAAGAAAAAAAAAAAAAAGCTAAGATGAATGACTGGTTTAAAATGAGAAAGTTGTACAGTGTCAGCCACGAAGATTCTAGTGAGGTCATGACCAAGAAATGGGTGCCGTGTTTAGCTATACTGAAGGGAACAAATTTCATACCAGCTCGAGATGCTTATAAATTCCCTTTAAAATGTTGTGGCTAACTGCTCCAAAGAATGTGCAAGTTGATTTAAATAAGGTTCCAGAAACTGAACTGTTTATTTCAGTCTTCTCCAAAAGGCTTTGATATGTAAATCAGTTTGGAAACAAGGATATGTTTGCCTCTTAATATTTCCATTCTCTACGTGTGCTAAATGGCAACCTTGGAATAATTTCCTTTGATCTAAGAAATGAGACCAAGTTAGATTTTGTAAAGGTCAGGGTGAGACGAAGAGATTTAATCCAATCCAACCAAAATGAAATCAATTTACATTATTCTCCACATGTGAAATAACGTGAACTCTGGGAACAAATATAAGGTGGTTTAAATACCTATCTGACACTGTGGCCTAAGTCAAGACAATAACCATCTTGAAGCTTTGGTTTCATTACTTATGAAATGGGGATAATGGTGCTTATTTTCTGGGTTTTGTAGGAACAAGTGGCCCCACCTATAAACACGTAACCCAGTTCTGACTTAGAGTGAGCTCCTAAACCACGGTAGTTACTGACATGCTTACTTTTGCACTCATTATTATTATAAGGGTTGGGGCTGTGGTTCCTGCTAGATGTACTAAGAAGAGTAGCACGTAATCCTTGAAAAGGCCAAAAAAAGCTTAAAGTACAGTAAAGAAGTAAACAATTTTAATAACTGTGGCTAACTTGAATATATCCAAGAAGAGCTCCTGGTTATTTTCTGAAACAAATAAGGAAAATAAATTGTCAATGTTCTTCGCCTTTATCCTAGTGTATCTAATTGAAATCTGGCACCTGATGGGCCATAATACCTTTCCCATCTCTTTCCCCTGAGCAGAGTAACATTTGGCCAGTATACTCTAGAATAATATTAT
This sequence comes from Papio anubis, assembly GCF_008728515.1. Lineage (NCBI taxonomy): Eukaryota > Metazoa > Chordata > Mammalia > Primates > Cercopithecidae > Papio > Papio anubis. The sequence goes on from NC_044982.1 coordinate 22,190,513, forward strand.
TGCTTTATGTGGCTGATGCTCATTCTGATTGGTCAGTGTCATTGCCATATGAGTTGCTAAATATTTTGAGTATCATCCCTACTTCCATGCCAGTTTATGGGTGTGTTAAGGCAAAAGACACAAGAATTCTCAGATGTTGAAATAGTGCAAATTGTTTTCCTGGGCTGAGTACAGTTTTCTTGCTTTGAACACAAAGGCTAATTTATACCTCTTGGTAACTACGTAAATTGTGAGTATTCTCAGAATTTGACCTTCTGGAAAACGGCGTAGATAAATTGTGTCAGACTTTATTCATCCAAAGAATAAAAATGTTTTATTCTAACCTGAAGTTTCTGGAAGGTGTCTTAATCAGGTTAATATTGATCTTTACTGGTTTTCCAGATTCTTTCTTCTGAAACACTTGCCATATGACCAACAGCTGTATTGTTTTAAGCAAACATATTTTCACTGAAAACATCAGCACTGGCATTTTCAAACAATTACATTAAAACTTTGGCAAACGAGGAGGGAAATACTGTGGATTTTTACAAATAGCATCTTTCACCACTTCCAGTCAGCCTTTCATTTCTATAGATGTCAGTAGCAATTGGCTTTGTGTTCTGATTACTTATCGTTTATCAACAAAACAGTCAATATTACTGATACTTCTTTTCCAATTGAATTTTTAAAATTTGGATTGAAAAACACATATCATCTACCCTCTTAATAAATATTAAGTGTATCATACAGTAATGTTAATTATAAGCACAATGTTGTACATCAGCTCGCTACAACTTTTTCATCTTGTGGGACTGAAACTTTATACTGATTGAATAGCAATTTCTTATGCTCTTCTCTCCTGGCAACCACCATTCTACTCTTTTCCTTGATGAATTAGACTAACTGCCTCATATAAGTGGAATCATGCAGTATTCTGTGAATGGCTGAGTTCACTTAGCATGATGTCCTCAGGGTTCATCCATGTTGTACCATATGATATGATTTTCTTCTTTTTTATGTCTAAATAATATTCCATTTTATGTATATACTTTCTATGGTCTGAATGTTTGTGTGCCCCAAAAATTCATATGTTGACATCTTGACTCTACTGTGATAGTATTAAAAAGTGGGATCTCTGGGAGGTTGTTAGATCAAGAGGTCAGAACTTTCTGGAATTAGTAACCTTATAAAAGAAGCCCCAGGGATTTTTTTATTTTTTATTTTTTTATTATTGCCTCTTTCAGCATGTGAGGATGCAACGAGAAGGCCATCAATGAACCAACAAGGAAATGAAACTTTACGAGACACCAAATCTTCTGGTGCCTGATTTTGGACTTCCCAACCTCCAGAACTATGGCAATAAGTTTCTGTTACTTATAAGCTACCAAGTTTATGGTATTTTTATAGTAGAATAAATCAACTTGAATAAAACCACATTTTCTTTATTCACTTATCTATCGATGAACATTAAGATGGTTTCCACGTCTTGGTTATTGTGAATAACACTGCAGTGAACATCAAAGTGAAAATATTTCTTTGAGATCCTGATTTTGACTGTTTGTGATAAATACACAGATGTGAGATGACTCAATCATGTGGTCATTTTAGTTTGAATTTTGTGAGGAATCTCCATACTATTATCCATAGTGACTGTGCTATTATATACTCCCATCAAAGGGCACAAAGGGTTTTAATTTCCCCACATCCTTACCAGCACTTGTTATTATCTCTTTTTTGTTTGTTTGGTTGGTTGGTGTTTCTTTTTGTTGTTGTTGTTGTTTGTTTTTGATAGTAGTCCTCCTACAAGTGTAAAGTGATATCTCATTGTGGTTTTGACTTGTATTTCTCTGATGATTAGTGATGTCAAGTATTTTTTCACATGCCTGTTGGCCATTTCATTGTCTCCTTTGGGAAAAAAAATGTCTATTCAAGTCTTTCTTAGTATGTTTTTTGTTACTATAAAGGAATTTCTAAACCTGGATAATTTATAAAGAAAAAATGTTTGGTTCATGGTTCTACTGGCTAGAAGATTCAAGATTTGGCATCTGGTAGGCTGCTTTCTCTCATGTCAAAAGGCAAAGGAGAACTGGTGTATGCAGATATCACATAGTGAGAGAAGAAACAAGGAGGGAGGGTGATAGGTTGTTTTCAACAATCAGCTTTTATGGAAACTAGTAGAGCAACAACTCACTCACCCCAGAGAGAGGGCATAAATCTATTAATTAAATATTCACCCCCATGGCCCAAACACCTCCTATCAGGCCCCACCTCCAACATTGGGCATCAAATTGCTATCAAATTTCAAAATGGGATTTTGTGGGGTCAAACATCCAGTCTCAGCAAAGTTCTTGTCTATTTCTCAATGTTTTGTTGTCGTTGTTGTTGTTTTGTTTTTGCTACAGATTTGTAGAAGTTCTGTATACTGTTGTCATTGTCAGTTTAGGCTGTTTTAACAAAAGTTCCATAAACAAAAAAGATTTCTTATAATTCTGGACTGGAGGCTGGGAAATTCAAGATCAAGGTCCTGGCCTATTTGGTTTCTAGTGAAGGCTGGCCTCCTTTCTGTTTTGCAGACAGACACCCTTTTGCTGCATCTTCACATGGCAGAAAAAAAGAAATCCCTCTCTAATCTCTTCTTATAAAATCACCAGTCCCATTTACAATCATTCCAATCTCATGTCCTGTGGACTTTTCCTATGTGACTGTTGCCATGATAAGGTCATTTTCTTTTATTCCTAGTTTGTTGAGTGTTTTTATTAGGAAACCATGTGGAATTTTGTAAAATGCTTTTTAAAAATATATCAAAATAATTGTGTCATTCAATTATGTTATTATGGTATATTGTATTGATTATTTTTCATATGCTAACTTGTTCATGGTGTGTAATCCTTTACATATGTAGCTGAATTGGGTTTGCTACTGTCTTGAGGATTTTTACATCTCTGCTTATCAGAGTTGTTGGCCTGTAGGTTTTTTCTCTTCATTTATTTTTCTGGCTTTGGTATAAGTCTAGCCTCAGAAAAACTCGGTTTCTCGCTACAATTTTTGCTAAGAGATTTAGAAGGATTGGCACTAACTCTTCTTAAATGCTTAGCAGAATTGACCAGTGAAGACATTTGCTCCTAGGCTTTTCTTGGTTGGTATATTTTTATTGCTATTTTAATATTCTTACTTGTAATTGATCTGTTCAGATTTCCTGTTACTTTGTGACTCAGTCTTTGTAGGTTGCATGTTTCTAGAAACTTATCCGTTTCTTCTAAGTTATCCAATTTTTGGTATATAGTTGTTCATAGTGGATTTTTATGATTATTTTGATTACTATGGCATCAGTTGTAATAACTCCTTTTTGATTTATGATTTTATTAATGAGTCTTCTCTTTTTTTAGTCTATGAAAAGATTTGTCAATTTTGTTGATCTTTTCAAAAAATTAACTAATTTTGAAAACACCATCATTAATTTTTTTCTATCCTTTATTGTGTTTATATCTGCTCCAATAGTTGTTACTTCCTTCCTTCTGCTAAATTTTGGCTTGGTTTGTTCATTTTCTGTGATCTTACAGCATAAATTTAGGTTTTTATTAGAAATCTTTCTTTCTTATCGATGTAAGCAGTTATTGACATAAATTTGCCACTCAGTACTGCTTTTGCTAAGTCCCATAAGTTTTAGTATATTGTGTTTTTGCTTACATTTGCCAGTAGTTATTTTCTAATTTCACTTTTACTGTTTTTTTTTTTAACCAATTGGTTGTCATAAGTTTGTTATGTTCCACATATTGGTGAACTTTTCAATGTTTCTTCTGCTATTAATTTCTAGTTTTATTTTATTGTGGTCAGAAACAATACTTGATATTATTTCAGTCTTCTTAAATTTGTTAAGACTTGCTCTATGGCCTGATGTGTGACATGTGATCTATTCAGGAGATGTTCCATGTTCACTCGAGAAGAATGTATATTCTGCTGCTATTTGGGTGAAATGTTCTGTATATGTCTGTTAGAGCTATTTGATCTACAGTGCTGTTCATGTCTTCTGTTCCCTTATTGATCTTCTGTCCGCATGTTCTATCCAATATTGAAAGTAGAATATTAAAATCTACTGTTACTGTGTTGCTATCTATTCTTCCTTCTGTTCTGTCAATGTTTGCTTCACATATGTAGGTTCTCTGATATTGAGTGCATACTTATTTATTATTGCTATAGTATTCTGTGAATTGATCTTTTATCAATATAGAATATTCTTCTTTTTCTCTTGTGACAATTTTTGACTTTTCGTCAATTTTGTCTGATATAAATATACCACCCCTATTCTCTTTGGTTTATTATTTGTATTGAATAACTATTTTTTTCTTTCACTTTCACTCTATGTGTGTTTGTAAATGTAAAGTGCATCTTTTTTGAACAGAGTAAAGTGCATTTTTTTTGTTATGCGGCATAAAGTTGGATTATGTTATTTTACTCATTCATCTGTTCTATGTCATTTGATTCAGGAGTCTAGGTTGTTGTTGTTGTTGTTGTTGTTTTGTTTGTTTGTTTTTGTTTTTTTTTTTTTTCTTTTGAGACAGAGTCTCGCTCTGTAGCCCAGGCTGGAGTGCCGGCGTGGGATCTCAGCTCACTGCAAGCTCCGCCTCCCTGGTTCACGCCATTCTTTCACCTCAGCCTCCCGAGTAGCTGGGACTACAGGTGCCCACCACCACACCTGGCTAATTTTTTGTATTTTTAGTAGAGACTGGGTTTTGCCGTGTTGGCCAGGATGCTCTCGATCTCCTGAGCTCGTGATCTGCCCGCCTTGGCCTCCTAAAGTGCTGGGATTACAGGCATGAGCCACCTCACCTGGCCTAGAGTATAATCTTTTACCTTTTCTTTTTTTACATTTAAATTCCCTTTGTTAGATTATTATAGTATTATGTATTTGCATATACATTTTCCATTACCGGTAAGCTTTCTACTTCTATAAACTCTCATGTTGCTGTTCAGTGCCTTTTTATGTCAACTTGAAGGACTCCCTTTAGCACTTCTTGTAAAACAAATCTAGTTTCGATGGAATCCCTCAGCTTTTGTTTAACTGGAAAAACCTTTATCTCTTCTTTATTTTTGAAGTACAGTTTTGCTGGATACAGTATTTTACATTGGTAGTTTTTTTTTTTTCCTTTCAGCACTTTAAATTTATCATCCCACTCCTTCCTGTCCTACAAAGCTTCTGCTTAGAAATGCATTGATAGTCTCAGGGAGGTTTCCTCGAATGTGACAAGTCCCTTTTATTTTTCTACTTGCAAAATTCTCTTTGTCTTTGGCATTTGATAATTTGATAATACTGCATCTTGTCATGGAATTCATTGAGTTTCTCTTATTTGGGATGTATTAGGCTTCTTGAATCAGCAAAATCAATCTGGAAGTCTCCTTCCTTCCCTGGATTTGGCATGTTTTTTTATCATTATTTCTTTATATAGCTGTCTCTCTCCTTTCTTTCTGAGTCTTCTACTTCTGAGATATCCATAATACATACATTGGTCCACTAGATGTTGTTGCCTAATTCCCTTAAGCTTTCCCCATTCTTTTTCTTATGTTTTTATTGCGGTAACGACATCAACATAAAATTTACCATCTTTACAATTTTTAAGTGTATACAGTATTGTGGTATATCATACCTTCATAATGTGCAACCAACCACACTGTTTTTCACAGTGAATACACCACTTTACATTCCAACCAATAGTGTACAAGAATTCCAAATTTTCCACATTTTTGTCAACCCTTGTTAATTTCTGGTTTTCTTGATAGTAGCTATTCCAATATGTGTAAAGTGATATGTTATTATAATTTTGCTTTTCTCTAATGATTAGTAATTTTAAACATGTTTACATGTGCTTATTAACTAACTGTATTGCTTCTTTTATAGAATATCTATTCAAATCCTTTGCTCATGTTTAAATCAGTTGTTTGTTGTTGAGTTTTAGGAGTTTTCTATATGTTCTAGATATTAATACTTATATGATCAAATAATTTGCTAATATTTTCTCTCATTCTGTGGGTTGTTTTTTTCCTATGTGGACAATGTCTTTTGATTCACTTAAATCTTTTCTTCATGATTCAGTTTGTCTATTTTTTTCCTTTGTTGCCTGTACCTTTGGTGGTGTCATATGCAAGAAATCACTGCAAAATCTTATGTCATAAAATGTTTGTCCTATATTTTCTTCTAAGAGTTTTATAGTTTTAAGTCTTGCATTTAGGTCTTTGATCCATTTTCAGTTTTTGTATATCGTATTAGGTAAGGGCCCAACTTTATTCTTTGACATATGAATATTTAGTTTTCCTACCATTATTTGTTGAAGAGACTGTCTTTTTTCCATTGAATGGTTTAGGCACCCTTGTCAAAAATTATTTGATCATGTATATGAGAGTTTATTTCCAGGCAGTATATTCTATTCTATTGGACTATTATCTGTATTTATGCTATTACCATATATTTTGATTACTTTGCCTTTTTATATGTTTTAAAATTTTTAAAAATTGAGTTCTCCAGCTTTGTTTTCCTTTTTTTTTTTTTTTTTTTAATTGTTTAGGCTATTTAGGTTCTCTTGACATTTTATATGAATAGTAGAATGTGTGTTTCTATTTCTGCAAAGAATGTCATTGGAGTTTTCATGGGAGTTGCTTTGAATCTGTAGATCATTTGGATAGTGTTGACATTTTAATAATATTAAATCTTCTAGTCTACAAACATGGGATGTGTTTCCATTTGTTTATGGATTATTTAATTTTCTCAAGCAGTGTTTTATAGATACCATGGTACTAGTGTTTCCCTCTTTTGGTTAAGGCAATTACTAAGTAGCATATTATTTTTGATGCTATTGCAATTGTAATTGTTTGCAAAATTTTCTTTTCAGATTACTCATTGTTATATATATGCAACTTATTTTTGCACATTGACTTTGTATCCTTCAGCTTTGCTGAATTTATTTATCAATTCTAGTAATTTTGTTGAATCTTTATAGTTTTCTTCATGTAAAATCATATTATTTACCGAGATAATTTTACTTTTTACTTTTCAATTTGGATGTTTGTTATTTACTTTTTATTGCCTAATTGCCCTGACTAGAATTTCCAGTACTATTTTGAATAGAAGTGACAAAAATGAACATCTTTTCCTTGTTCCTTATCTTAGAAGAAAGGCTTTCTTTCTTTAACCAGTGGGAATGATATGTTCTATGGGTTTTGTATATATGACCTTTATTATGTTGATGATGTTCTATTCTATTCCTAGTTTGTTGAGTCTTCTTATCATAAAAGGTTGTACAATTTTGTGAAAATTCTTTTCTGTCTCAATTGAGATGATCTTGTGTTAATTTTTGCCCTTCTGTTAATGGAGTGCACTACATTGATTCATCTTTATATGTTGAACCACCCCCACCCTTATATTCCAAGAATAAATTTCACATGGTAATGGTTTATATTATTTTAAAAATGGTGTCAAACTCGATTTGGTAGTTTTCTTTGAGGATTTTTTGATCAACTTTCATAAATGATATTTGACTTTTTTAAAACGTTTCTTTGTCCAGGGAACTACTGGCCTCATTCAGTAAGTTAGAAAGTATTCCCTATTATTCAATTTGTAAAAATAGTTTAAGAAGAATTGGTGTAAATTCTTCGTAAGTATGGTATAATTCGCCCACAAGCCTAGCAGATATAGGGCTTTTCTCTTTTGATATGTATTTTATTACTGATTCATCTCCTTACGATTTATAGGTCTATTAAGATTTTCTATGTCTTTGTGACTTATTCTGGGTACGTTTTGTGTTTCAGGAATGTGTTCATTTCTTCTAACTTACTCAACTTGTTGGCATACAATTGTTCTTAGTATTCTAATTGTTTTAATTTCTATAGAAGAAGAAATAATATCCCCAAATATATTTCTGATTTTAATCATTTGATTAATGCCCCATTTTCATAGTCCATCTAGTTAAAAGTGTCAATTTAGTTCATCTTTTAAAATAAACAACTTTTAATCTTATTGATTTTCTCTATTCTTTCTATATCCTTTATTCTAGGGGTCCTCAACCCTCGGGCCATGGACTGATACCAGTCCGTGGCCTGTTGGGAACTGGGCCGCACAACAAGATATGGGCAGTGAGTGAGCAACTGAGCATTGCCACCTGAGCTCTGCCTCCTGTCATTTCAGTGGTGACATTAGATTCTCATAGTAGTGCAAACCCTATCGTGAACTGCATAGGCAAGGGATCCAGGTTGCACCCTCCTTATGAAACTCTAATGCCTGATGATGTGAGGTGGAACAGTTTCATCCCAAAACCATCTCATCATCCCCATCCATGAAAATATTGTCTTCTTCAAGACCAGTCCCTGGTGCCAAAAAGGTTGGGGACCACTGTTCTATTCCATTTACTTCTGTTTTTTATCTTTATTATATCATTTTTTCTGGATTTTGTTTTTCATTCCTTTTCTAGTTAAGTTGCAAAATTAGGTTGTTAATTTGAGACAGGACCTGTAGTCCTGTCTCCTCAGGAGGCTGAGTTGGGAGGATTGCTGGAGCCCAGGAGGCTGAGGTTGTAGTGAGCCACGATCATACCATTGCCATCTAGTTTGTGCGATAGAGTGAGATCCTGTTTCAAAAGAAATGAAGACTAAATTAGAAAGAGCTCAAGAATTAGTGTGTCTTTTTCAAAAGAAATGAAGACTAAATTAGAAAGAGCTCAAGAATTAGTGTGTCTTAATAAATTAAAACATCATGCATGTAATCCCTCCAATTTGGGAGGCCAAGGCAAGAGGATCACTTGAGGCCAGGAGTTCAATATCAGCCAGGACAACATAACAAAACCTTATGACTACAGAAAATGTTTTTCAATGTAAGCATTTATAGCTATCACTTTGTGTCTAAACACTGCTTTTACTGTGTCCCATAAGTTTTGATAGGTTGTGTTTTGGTTTCCTTTCTCTCTAAACATTTTCTAATTTATCTTGCGAATTCTTCTGTAATTAATTGGTTAAGAGTATATTAATTTTTACAATTTTGTTTTCAGTTTTACTTCTGTTATTGATTTCTAACTTTATCCTGTTGTGGTCAGAGAAGAGATTTTGTATAAAATCTATCTTTTCATGTTTATTAAACTCAATTTGTGGCCTAGAATCTGACTGTTCTTTGAAAATATTCCATGTGCACTTGAGAAGAATGTTTGTGCTGCTGTTGTCGGGTAGAGCGTTCTGTGTATACCTGTTAGATATAGTTGGCTTCATGTGTTGGTTATGCCCTCTTTTTCCTTGTTTATCTCCTGTCTCGTTGTCCAATTCATTATCTGTAATGGGGTATTGACATCTCTAACTATCTCCCTCCAATTCTGTTAGTTTTTGATTTACATATATACATACACACATATATGTATATACACATATGTATTATATAAAAATTATATATGTATTATATAAATATGTATATTTGTGTGCGAATATATATACATGCTTATATCAAAATTATAAATGTATATACATATATAACTTTTTTTGAAACAAGGTTTTGCTCCGTTGCCAGGCTGGTGTACAGTGGTGTGATCACTGCTCACTGCAACCTCTACGTCCCAGACTCAAGAAGTCTGCCCACCTCAGCCTCCTCAGAAGCTGGAACTCCAGGCAAGTGCCACCACACCCGGCTAATTTTTGTATTTTTTGTAGAGATGGGGTTTTGCTATATTTCTCAGGCTGGTCTTGAACTTCTGTACTCAAGTGATCCACCTGCCTCAGCCTCCCAAAGTGCTGGAATTACCGACATGAGCCACCATGCCCAACCTATATGTTTTAATGGTCTGTCATTTGGTGTATAAATGTTTGCAGTTGTTATTATTGTATATTTTTACTGTATTGAACCTTTTATTAATATATAATGCCCTCATTGTTTCTTGGAAACTTATTTCATTTAAAGTATATTTTGTCTCCTTTCTTTTACTATTTGTATGATATACATTTTTTCATCCTTTCACTTTCAATCTGTTTGTGTATTTCAATCTAAGTTGAGTGTCCTATAGATACCACATAAATGGATCATATGTTTTTGTCCATTCTGTCAATCTTTGTCTTTTGATTGGAATGCTTAATTTATTCTTATTTAAAGTAATTACTAGTGAGAAGTGACTTAGGTCTGCCACTTTATTATTTGTTTTCTACATGCTTTATAGCTTTTTTGTTCCTTATTTCCTGCATTACTGTTTTGTTTTGTGCTCACCTGATTTCATTTAGTGAAATGTTTAAATTTATCTCTTAATTTATGTCAATACATTTCTATCTATTTTCTATGTAGTTACCATGGGAATTGCATTTAACATCCTCAAGTTGTGACACCCTAATTTACACCAGCATGACTTCAATAATACACGAAGACTCTGCTTTACAGTTCCCTTCCTACTGCTTTCAGTTGTTAATGTCACAAAATTACATCTTTATATATCGTGTGCTCCAAAACGTAAACTAATAATTATTTTAAATGCATTGGTTTCTTCAGTTGCGTAGGCAATAAAAATGTGAAGTTATAAACTAGTTCACTAATACTAACTTTTTAGACAAATCTGGTAAAAGAAAAGTAAAGGTACCAACTATTCTTACAATGTTATTAAATTTTATAATTGCCCATGCATTTACCTTTATTAAGATATTTATTTCTTCACATGGCTTTAAGTTACTGTTTAGTGTTCTTTCAATTTATCTTGTAGGATTCCCTTAAGTATTTCTTGCAAAACAGGTCTGGTGCTAACAGATTTCCATGAGCTTTTGTGTACTTTATAATATCTTAATTTCCCCTAAAAAATTCACCCAAAAATTATTATCTCAATTATTTTTTCAGCTAATTTATATATATCTTTTGCTTTAGAATTGTTTTCTGTGGATTTTTTGGGTTTCTATTATTGGGTTACCCCTTGTTTCTTCGTGTTCTTTATAACTTTATGTTGATATTCATATATGAGAAAACATAGACTACAATTTCTGTCTTTTCAAACAGGATTTACACAGGGAAGGGCTTCCAGCATGGCTGGAAATTTTTGGGTCCTCTCAAACCTTTTCTGTGTGTCTTTTCTGGCTTTGTGGGGAAAAATATATATATAAAATATGTATTTTATATATTTTACATATAATATATATTATATGTTCTATATAGTATATATTTTATATATATAGACAAAGCCATAAATATATATATTCCCACAAACCCATAAATATGTATTCCTAATTAAAAGAGTTTGCAGGTATCTTTTTTCAAGAGTGTGTAATCTCTTGTTCCCTGTGGTGTCTGTCTGCTGAATCTCGGGTCCTTTTAACAAGCAGCAGCAGTGGCTCGCACCTGTAATCCCAGCACTTTGGGAGGCTGAGGTGGGCGGATCACGAGGTCGGGTTTGAGACCAGCCTGGCCAACATGGTGAAACCCTGTCTCTACTAAAAATACAAAAATTAGCCGGGCATGGTGGCATGCACCTGTAATCCCAGCTACTCTGGAGGCTGAGGCAGAATAGCTTGAATCCCAGAGGTGGAGTTTACAGTGAGCTGAGATCGCACCACTGCACTCCAGCTCTGGCAGACAGAGCAAGACTCCATCTCGGGAAAAAAAAAAAAAAAAAAAAAAAAGGAAGCAGCAGCACATTACCCAGGTCTGTTTTTGTTCTCAGCATCAAGGACAAATCTCAAGCATTCTAGGATCCCAGGCATCCTAGAATATGTCAGGTCACGTCAGTTATGCAAGACAGTAGAGACAGAAGCCAATCTCATGGGCAACGTCCCTCCAAAGTCAGAATATCGAACGTATGGTTCAGTCATCTCCTTCTCTTCCTAGGGAAAAGCCAGAAACTGTGTTTCCTCCTGTTTAGGTGGTGATCTGCCAGGAAAGAACTATAGTGAAAGTGTGCCATGTATTTTTCCACTGGCTTTGATGCAGCTATTTTTGTGCTCATTTGAGATGCAAGAGCCTCTTAACTGATTTCTGGATTTCTCACAAAGGGAATTGTTACACGTATTATTGTTGACTTTGTCTTTTCAAGGGAGAAACAAAGTTCTGGGGCTTTCTTATCCTGCCATCTTGCTGACATCACCCTGATACCTGATATCTTTGATGTATAGTCCCAGTTGTAACTGATGTGTTGACTAATAATAGCCAACTCTTCAGAGAAACATGTGTCTAAGATACCTAAATGGTCCATGGGATATCATGTATTCAACAATAATATACAGTCAGTTCTGCTGTTATGTTATATATGTATTCTGAGTGATCACTGTGCTGCACAAAATTGCACAATGATATCTACAAGTCTAATGAAAAAAAATGAGTGGGGCACAGCACTCAAAAACATCATCAGTGATCAGTTAATAAATAGAAGTTTAATAAAAAAGATAGTGAGCACAAGTGAAATAATTAAGAAATACATGATTAGTATAATAAATATAGCATTTTACCTTGAGAAAGAGCTGAAGTTTGCTTATAGAAGTGGATGTGGAAAGAGTTACTTCTCATTGGCTAGTATGAACTGGTAGAAAGAGTGTTATCTGAAATCAAATGGAAATTTGTAACACCAGATGTGGATCAGTTTGGCTCATAACACAGAGTGGAGTGAGGTAGCTGTTAGATGTTAGACTTGTGTGTATTTCGTGTTTTTTTATGAAGCTGGGCTAAACTGAGTGCAGTTGTCTGTGTTCACCTAGTTTTTATCATGGTGGAATTGCCCACAACTAATGTGAAATTTTTGTTATGCTCAAGTTGTTCCCTAATATGTCAAAGGTGTCAGAACAGAATTTCTTTTCAAAACAAGCATTAAGGTAAAACTACTGTATAATACTTTCATGAATTAGATTTTTGAAAAGTGAGTGGTTTAAATGTTTCATCACTGAATCCCATTTCTGGTGTTCTGAGGAATTCCCTGAACTGCCCTTGTAGAACAGTCATTAAACCCCCAGGCTTTGATGCAGATGGATTTAAATTTGAATCCTAAGTTTACCTGCTTGATTTTCAGTAAACATCCTTTCCCTCCTTAAGCTATATTTTCTAATCTGTGAAATAAAGTTTGAAATTCTACCTCATAGGTTAATGTGATGATTAGAAGATAAAATGTATGCAAATTCCTCAGAGAATGACTTTCACATGTAAAGCACTCAATAATGATAGTTGCTCTAAATTCTTTTATTCATAAAATATCCTGCTGTGCTATACGTATACTAAGTTCATTTCCATTTGAATTATTATTATTTGAATATAAATCTCAGTGAATTTTTATAATGAATTATTTTAAAGCTCATGTTTGTATTTTTTTGTTGTTTTTTAGAATTAAGCATGCCTGATTTCAGAATATATATAATATTTTGGTTTACCATATGTAAATGGATATGCATGCTTTTTAATTATTTTTGCTGGATATTTGCAGTTATTGGTGGGTGGTTATCAAAACATCAAATTTCTAAACTTTCTGTCTTTCATGTTATGGAGAGGAGTGAAAAAGCTTTATTCCCAGAAGTGGCTATAAAGTTAATTCTGAGTGTGCAACTTGAGGATCATTTAAATTATTTTGGGAGTTTGCTGATTTCCATGTGTCTGCTGATGATCTCAGAAAACAGGGGGATCACACCTTTAGAATGTGACATTTATGGGGAGACGTTTATGTCTAATAGGTAGACAAGAAGGTTTAAAATGTAGTTTCCTTTTTTTTTTCCAAGAGGCCAAGTTCTTTTGAGAATTGCTCTGGTATGACAGAAAATATGATACCTGCTATAAGTAAAGAGGTAAACTTCTGACAAGTTTACATAATTGTTAAATTATTATCATACATATATTTTCTTCCTTCCCTCCCTTCTTTCTTATTTTCTTCCTTTCTTCCTTCATGAATTTTTGTTCCAGTCAAGTAACCTGCTAAGAGGGGGCAATGCCAAGGTGAAAACTTAGTCTCTGAACATGATGCTTATTGTCTCATATAAGACACAAATATGTCAATAATTCGTTATAATTGTGTTTAGTAGAATAATACAACACAAAAGAGAGAATAAGTAACCTGGTTAGAACAGTTAAAAAAGGTTCCATTACTAGATATGTTTTCAAAGTTCATACAAAAGACAGAGGAGCAAAAAATAATTACAGATTGAGGGGCTGTAATGCATATTGTGCTGGATGAAGGAACAGTTGGTTTCCTGTTGCTGGAGGGCCTTAGTGGTGAGTAATGGGATGAGGCTGCAGGGGGTGCAGAGCTATCTCTTGAAGGACTTCAGCAGAAGAGTTGGTGATGGTGCATCATGCTTTCAACGTTGCAGTTTATACCCAGTAGATTGGGATACTGCACTTTGGAAATTACATCTGTGCTTTGCAGAATTGTGTGGCAATGAACTGTTAGGAATATTTTGTGTTTATTTCTTTGGAATAAAACAGTGAAAACTAAGTTCTGAAAATAGGAGGAATCATGGGTTATTCAGTGGTTGGAATACTAAAAAAAAAAAAAAAAAAAAAAAAAAAAAAAGCAGGTTACCGTTGGAGAAAGCTGGGCCCATTGATAATATGGCGCATCACAAAGGAATTTCTGAAGGACCTTAAAAAGAAGTGAAACTGAGTACCAAATTCAAGACCCATTTGTATTAGCCACTCTGTTCTACCAAACAAACCAGAATTTCCTAAGCCACAAACTTGGATAAGTTTAGCATGCTTAAGATTGTCTGATACCCCCACACTTTATTCTTTCTGTTCATAACCATTATTAGATTAGATTGGTCCCTTAATTCGTCTTGGTTTCCAACGTGTCTGCCTCTTTCTCTCGTTTTTTCCCTAAGCCTTTCTTCTCTCTCTGTATTTAAATATTTAGAGACTCATCAATATAATCGATATAACCAAATAATAACAGTAATCATTGATAATAAACCTTTACATGACCTTGCTGCTTACTTCATCTACCATGGAATTTCTGTCCTTTATTCTCTGCCATTCTTTTTCCCATGATTAATCTCCGCTCATTGCATCTAACTCCTATCCACCCAGGGCCTCTTTTAAACTGCTATCTACAGCCCAGGCCCATGATTCTTCTGAAACAGATCCTTCAGAGACCTCAAATGGCTTTCTTCTTGCTAATTCCAGAGACTTTTCTCCCCCTTCATTTTGTTAATCTCCAATGTATTTCACATCACTTAAGTATACTTCTTCCTTGACATCTCTAACACTACTGTATATTGGATTTAATTCTTCCCCTCTGACCATTGTCTTGGCTTAAACATGCTCCCTTCTAAACAATCCCTGCTTTATATATCCAAATCCATCCATTTCATATGTCCAAGTATTTTCAATATACAATTGGCCCTCCTTATTATTGGGTTCAGCATCCACAGAGTCAGCCAACTGCAGATCAAATACAGTCAGAAAAACATAAATGGCTTTGTCTGTACTGAACATGTACATACTTTTTTCCTTGTAATAATTCCTTAAATAATGTAGTATCACAACTATTTACAAAGGATTTACATTTCATTAGGTATTATATGTAATCTAGAGAAGACTTAAAGTTGTACAGAAGGATGAGGATGTTCATAGGTTAAATGTAAATGCTATGCCATTTCATATGAGCAACTTGAGCATCTTCCAGTTTTGGTATTCCTGGGGGCCTTGAACAATTTTTTCCTAGATACCAAGGAACAACTGTAATGTTAAATCCCAAAACTAGGATTATTAGATGAAATGTTGGTATTGCAGGATGATCCAGTATATTATTGTGGGTGAAAATCTTTTTAAATGGATACGTTTTAGTGAAGCATTTGTAAATTTAAATGAAGAGTAATAGTTTATCTTCTCATAAATATCATACACATAAAATTCTTTATAGGACTGTTACAGGTATTACATTATGAGTTAACGTTTGCAAAATGATAAAACCAATGCTTGATATGCAATTGGTTCATAAATTTTCAAGTGTTATTGAGTTTTGTTAATTATATATATATATATATATATATATATGAGACTTGGAATGATTAAAAGATCTAGTCCTCCTCCAATTTTAATTAAAACTTTTTTTCTTACTTGTGGTGAAGTAGTATTGGAAAATTTCCTGAACTTTTTCTTTGTAATATTACATAACATTTCCAAATTTGGTTGCATTTTTTGGTTTGCAAGTTTTGCTGCTAACCAGTATAGTACTGGCTTCTTCCTAGTCTAAATAAAGGGGATAGGCAGTTATTTCACTAGGTGCTTTCTGAACCTAACACATGTTGCCATCTTTTTCTATGATAAACTAGTTTTTCACATTTTGAATCAAATTGCTTTATTCTTAATAGTCAATACTTGTTTGCATCTTATTAATCAACCTTTGCAAA
This sequence comes from Papio anubis, assembly GCF_008728515.1. Classification (NCBI taxonomy): domain Eukaryota; kingdom Metazoa; phylum Chordata; class Mammalia; order Primates; family Cercopithecidae; genus Papio; species Papio anubis. Next base: position 22,206,806 of record NC_044982.1, read on the forward strand.
TGGTTTGCATCTGGAGTATATGATTCATGGTAATTAAAAGAAGATTGATTTGTTTTTCAGATAATTGGCTTAATTTATTTAAATATTGAGCATATTAATGCTAATGGAAAACTTAAAGTTGTTGGACAGTGTTGTGATTTCAGTATGGTTTGTTTCCTTGGGTACTCATATTCAAATTTAATTTTCATTGTGGCAGTGTGGGGAGGTGGGATCCATTGAAAGATGTTTGGGGGGTGCAGCCCTCGTGAATAAATTAATGCTGCCACTCAGGACTGAGTTCTCACTCTTTAGGGAGTGGATTAGTTATCATGAGAGACAGGTTGTTATAAGGCAAGTTTCCTCCTGGTGTTCACTTTCTCTTTGCACACACCCACTCATGTTTCTGCTTCTTCACTATGTCCTGATGTAGCACAGGTCCCTCACCAGAAGTAAGCAGATGCCAGTGCCATGCTCTTGGACTTTCCAGCCACCAAAATTATAAGCCAAATAAACCTTTTTTTTTTTCTATATAAGTTTTCCAGCTTCAAATATTCTGTTATAGCAATATAAAACAAACTAAAACAGATAGATAGTGGTATCCTTTTTCTTTAAGGATATTAGAGTAACTGTGGTCAGTGCTCTTTATATACCAAGTACTAAATTGTAGACCCAATTTTTATTTGTTTTTCATAGCAATTTCTGAAATCTTTATTCTTCATTAAATTTTATCTTTTACATCTCACCAGATTGGATTACAGATATATCTTGGAGATATTGTGGATAGTTCCAGACCACTGCAGTAAAGTGAATATTGAAATAAAGTGAGTAACATGAAAATTTTTGGTTTCCCAGTATGTATAAGTATGTACTGTTATGTTCGTGTTTATACTATACTGTCATTTATTAAGTGTGCAACAGCAGGTCTCAAAAATGTACACACTATAATTTAAAAATACTTTATTGCTAAAATATTCTAATGAAATGAGCAGATGTTGCTGGAAATGGGACTCTGACAGCCTTCCTTGATGCAGGGTTGCCATAAACCTTTAATTTGTGAAAAACATAGTGTCTGGAAGCATAACCAAGGGAAGCACAGTAAAATGAGGTATCCTTGTTTGTCTGTGTGTCATGTTGCCAACACTCTCTTCTTACATTTCCACCCTGGTTAGTTTATGATGCCATTATGGGAAACTCTGAGTATCACTTAAAAAAGGAATTCGGGAGTACTGAAAAAGTAGCTGATTCAATACAGAAAGTATCAGGCTAGTGAAGATGCTAAACAACATACCCTTCGAAATAAAAATGAAGAAAACCAATGCTTTTTATTTTGTAAAAGAAAACAGGAAGTCCATAATAGTATTAGTCTCATGTTTTAACAATTGCCATTTTGGGGAGAAAAATAACCATTTATTTAGTTTTATGTTGTTCCATAGCATAGAGATGCAAATAATAGAAAGCAAAGTATCCTCAACACACAACTAAAAGAAGAAAGAAATGCACTCTCTGAAGAAAATAGCAAGCTCTATTGGAACTGGAATAACAGTGACGTTGAACAAAAGATTTATGAAGAGTTTCAGCAAATAATTTCCAAGTTTTGTTCAAGAAGCCTAAAACATGATTACTTTTGAAGTACTGCTTTAAGTGTATCATTATTTTTCCCGTAAGACCTTCAGCTTAAGAATCTAATTGCTAATACAGTAGGCATCCAAATGATTTAAGATCTCTGAATTATGATCCCAAGATAACATCCAAACCAGGTGTAACAGTCCCTGATATGTTTGAACCTTTAATCTGAATTGCATCTTGTATATATGGTCTCCTCTCTGCTCTGAACAAATCTGTACAGGGAAATCAGTACCTTTCTGTGGTTTTCCTCAAAAATACCATCACACAATTTTTGTGAGTAGCAGACTTCATTGGAGAGATGGAGGCGTTTTACAGCATTTTAAAACTGAATATTGGCATCCCTGTTTTTAAAAGTTTTGAAACTTGCCACTGTCGAATTTTAATGGTCAACTTACACTGTAATCACAAGCTTCCTGCCATGTGGTTCACCACCTCCCTTTTATTTCTTTCATGGGGCTTATACTGAAACTTGATCAACCTCACTATGTTATGCAAAGCAATTTATCTCTCTGATCCTTATTCGACTCAGGGGTGACTACACACCCAAATCTCATTAATATGTAGTACTGAATACAGTCCTCGTTCTCTAGGTCTCACCTTTTCCTAACGTAGCCTTTTAAATTTCGCTCCGTCCAATTTCTTCCTTTTTCTAACACTCTGTGTAATTGAAAGGAAACTGTATATTTCATGGGTCATTATATAAACGGTGGCAGAAATTTCACTTCCTTTTTCTCGAGAAACTACTTATACATCTTAGGTGATTGACCTTTTTAGTATTTCTTAAAATATTTTGTATATTTGCTTGTATACTTATGTCCGTCCTTGTCTGAAATGAATCAATATTGTATCTCTCCAAACTCTATTCAACTTCTAAGCTTGGCCAAGTTACATGAAGTCATCCAAATCAGTCCAATCCACATTGATTTATCATCTTTTTTTCCCTGAAAATTTACAGCCTTATTATCCCATTTTTTTGAAAAGTTTCTTTATTTCTGGATATTGATACTATGTCCTCAACTAAACTGTGAGCTCTTTCAGGACTGATAATAATTGCTGCGTTCATGTACATACATGTGAATATTCCCAAAATACTGATTTTATTGTTGCAAAGTAAATTTCTGGGACTGCCTAGCTTGAGTTGAGCCAAGTACTCCCTTGCCATTTTCTTTAATTAGGCTTAATTTTCAAAAGGCAGCTGCAAGAGGCATTTAAAATTTTCTAATGAAAATTGAAGTGTAGATTTGTCAAAATGAGAGGTCGTTGATCCTAAGAGAAAAAATACTTTCATTTCGGTTCTATCTGAAACTGCTAATCTTTGGCAGTTGGAAGATTAGTCTTTCTGATATTACATTTTTCATTTCCACTGAACAGAAATGATATATGAACAAATTTTAACAACACACTTTTCTTCTTTGTCTTATATACGGAGGCATCAGCATGATTCATAAGAATGAAGTATTGGACTGTATGCCACCATTAATGCTTTTCTTTCTCATACCATGAAGAATGTTTTGATTCAATTAACTCTACAAGCCCAAGATTCAAATGCTTTTTTCCTCCTGAATCACATTTTAATAATAACATTCTCATTTCTTTATAAAGTGTTAACCCAGTGAATACTAGTACTGGGAAAGTAACAGTATTTGAATGGAATTCAAGCTTTGACCTGGATTAGATGATCAATTTATGGAAAAGAAAGTCCACCTGTAGATGAGATAAAAGCATAAACATAATATAGAAAATACAGACATTGTGAAAAATTGGATAAGAAAAATAACCCACCTTTGCAAATAATTAGACGCACGACGTTGAAGCTACGTTATCTTCTTTCACAAAATGGAAAAAATCTATATGCTATGCCTTCCAGGGTATGAATTTGAAAGTAACACCTGCATAACTTTTATTATAATAGCTGGTACAAGAGAAGTTCCCCCATTTTGATAATTCTCCTATGCCTCTTTAATTGTTTTAAAAATTATCTCATGCTCTTAAGTATTATAATTTAATTACTGTCAATATTTCAGTTGCACTGAGAATTTAGAATATACTAGAATTGTGGTAAACTGAGGTAACAATCTTCATTAGATTGGTAAAGCAATGACTTTGTCTCTTCTATGATACTGTTTTCATAAGTTCATATTAAAATGTGCATAAAACTACTGCTGGGTCCTAGGAGAGAAGAGTAATCCAAAAGGACTTTCTAAGGAAGCTGAGCTTTTAAACAATATTCTCGGAAACTATAAAACCAACGAGATTTAAGATCTCCCTAATAACTTTGTTTCTTAATGTGTTGTAGGTCTCAGATGAATGTGAACTGTAAGCATATGACCCTGTAAATGTAAGCTCTTTCCTGGAAAACCAAGGCAAGTTAACTGTTCATGCTAATTCATTTTTCTGTATACATCCATTTAGACATGGTTTAAACTTTGGCTACAAGATACAGCTTTGGCGTTATACAACCTCAGTTTATTTATGAAAAGATATTTTAAAATTATCGTATTGTGTTATTTTGACTGAGAGAATCAGGTTAAATATTTATCATAGTACAATTAAGAGAGTGAAAATTTATATGAATTCTACTCTTTGGAACTTTTCACACTAAAGTAGGGAAGAATAAAAGGACTGGAGAATTACTTCTCAGCAAGATTATTCTCTAGATAACATCTTTTGTATTGCCTTTAGACATAACATTTGAATTAGAGAAATTTCAGAATTATTAGCATTGATAAAATATGGAGCACCCCAAATTTGATGATCTTAAGGCTGAAGTTTTTCTAGATAGTAATAAGATTTCTCTCTTCACTTTGAAGAACTGTCAGTCATTCCATAATTTCTTCTAATTGTTCCCTCTCCCACCTCAAGTCTAAATGTTCGTTACCTGCAGGCAAATGTACTTAAAAGTTTTCAGTGTTTTTCTCTTTTAAAATGTTGAAGAAAATTGGCGTGCCATTTCATTTTATCCTTCTAATCAAATACCTGCTATTCTAAGAGACTAGAAAAAAAAATTATTTTATTGGAAATAATACATAGAATCAATATGTAGACAAGATCATTAAAAGTCTCTAACTCAAATGTTCACTGTTGCTAACTCATTCAATCATTCATCTTTTCATATATTCAACATTTATTGAGTACTTTAAGTCATGAACTTTTCTCAGGAAATATACAACGATAAAAGATGACTGAAATCTTCTCTGTCTTCGAGAAGCTTATATTCTACTAGAGAAAGAAGGCATGTCACAAACTAAGCTGTAGTATAATAATGTATAACAAGTGAAGACTTACGATTAAAGATTGATGAGTGTGAGAAGATGTAAGCATAACACTGCCCACAATGAGACACATTTGCTGTTGGACACATGATGGGGAATTTCTTCCTTCTGAGAGGTAATTGTGATTATTCCCATTTTTGAGACTAGCACACTGAAACTAAGTTTTTTTTTGTTTTTTTTTTTGTTTTTTTTTTTTAGTGTAGATTGGAATAATTGTTGCAGTACTTTCCTTTGGTGGCATTTTTGAACTGTTTTTTTCTGGATAAGAAAGCACATGCTGGATTAGAGAACTGGAGTAATTCTGTGCAACTGCATAGCAAAGAAACAAGGCAGTAGAAAAGTTGCAAATTATTTTTGAGAATTCATAAAAAAGGAATTAGGTCTACAGAGAAAAATTGAGTGCTTATGAAAGTCCTGCTAAAGCATTTGTCTCTTTAAGTCTAGTGCTTGGAATGCTCCTTAAATATACTTAACAGACAGAGAATACAAAAGAAAAATAAGGGCAAAAATAATAACAACTTTCATAAAGTATGGTTAACAATTGAAAGTATAGGATAAATACAACAAAGTGTTGGAGCAGAACAAAACATAAAAGGTTTATAGTCCAAAATTTAAAGATTATATGTAGAAAACTTCATGCCATACTAGTGAAGCTATTTATCCTATTATAAAGACCAAGTACATAGATGGAATGCATTAAAATTGTGCTGTATGAAGAATGAAACTAGTATTAATTAAACACAAATCATGTGTGAGAATAAAAGTTTGCAAACTTCAACTATGCAGACCAGGAAATATATTTGGCAAAATTTGATTAATTACTTAAAATTATTGATGTATACTTAAAATAAACAATTAATTTTTAAATTTATTCCACTTTCAAAATATCACCTTTTCTAACTCATGTATATGAATCTGAATTAAGGAATAGGTATGCTTTCATACACCTATAGGGTTTCAAAAAACTTAAACACTTAAATGTGAACATGTAATTTATGTTATAATGCATGCAGATACAGTTTTGGATATACTATGTATTAACAATTTAAAAACGAGCATGTCTAGGCTTAAAAAATAACCTCTATGTATATAAAGATATACACATACATATATGTGTATATGTATATATTTAACAGCTATTTTAAAATGTTGTATACATTTCATATGCATTTCTGAAATATAAAGGGACACATTGTAAATATTAATATTGATATTTTCATATATAATATTTACATTATCTATGTGTGTGTATATACATATATACACATATATATATATAAAACTTAACAGCTTTGGTTGTATATTTCATTGGTACCATTAGGTACTAAAACACTAAACATTCACTACCAGTGGAATATTATAGAAAACTCATTAATTATATTAAGCTAGTTGAAAGTATGCCTAAAATACAAAAGGACTCAATCACTAACCAAGCCATTATAAGATTTTTTTAATTGGTAGTATAATTATTTATAGAACTCAGTGTATCTAAATTAGATAGGGGAACTACAAAATTAATTCAAGGTAGAAAGAAAAATATAGGTTGATTTGTAGACCCGAGAGCATTATGGGTTAAAAATAAAAGCATTTGAAAATAAGAATATTGCATCTTAAACATTTATACAGAGTATGTATTCAGATACACAGAAAGATTTATGTAAAAGATTGTATACTATAATTTGTAAGAATAAAAATATAAAAACCATCTACATTTCCAAACTTAGGGTCTTAGTAAAATCTATAAGCCTCTATCCACTTGTTGAAAGGCTGTCGTTATTAAATATTTTCACTTCTAACAACATTTAATGCCATAGGGAATATTAACAACAGGATAGTAAGTATAGATAATATATAATTATAATACCTAAATTATTTAAAATACGCCTATATTTATTTCCGACTTTTTCCAAGAGTTTGTATATAAAATACGGTGTGAAAGGTGATCTGAATTTTCTTATGTAAGTCTTTTTTATATTTTATAATGTTTAGCAATAAATACATAATGTTTAGCAATAAATATATATTACTTATATCACCTAGATTACTTAAAAATAGTTTATTGCTTTAAATTAGTTTCATTAATGCACCCTAGTGAACATTTTCTTGGAGATGTCTAATACAGAATATCATAAGTTAAATAAAAATATGAAGATGTGGAGGTTAACATATTAACCTGTAAATATACTCACTAATCTTCTCTAAAACCATCTAGTTTAAATTAACTCCATTTGGTGTTGTAACATTTAGAATAATGTCTTAAATGCTTCTGAACAGTTTGTTTTAAAAATTTAAACAACCGTATTTCTGAATGGGTTTGCATTTTGTAAAGCTGCATAGATATTTGGTAATGTATATAAAATCGACATCAAGTCTATGCAGTTCTGTTTCACAGGTAACGGAATCAAGTACATTTTCAGATGGACATATTAGCTAGAGGGCTGTTGCCTCCTGACATGTGTTGCAGGGACTTGTAGCTTTTTGACACCAAATATTAGCCAAATAATTATAAAAGACTAAAATAGAAAAGAATAGCTTAAATATTGAAGTGCTACCTTTCTGGGCTGTGGTGTTTCACCACAGATAATATTTTTAGTGAAGAAAGACTTGATAGAGCTGCTGGATTTTAGGTGAAATTGTAAAGGAACTTAGAAAAGCTATAAAATGTATTATTAAAGACCAATGTACAAAACTGTGCTCTGGCCTGGTGCGGTGGCTCACGCCTGTAATCCCAGCACTTTGGGAGGCTGAGGTGGGCAGATCATGAGGTCAGGAGTTCGAGACCAACCTGGTCAATATGGTGAAACCCCGTCTCTGCTAAAAATACAAAAATTAACCGGGCGTGGTGGCACGTGCCTGTAATCCTAGCTACTCAGGAGGCTGAGGCAGGAGGATCATTTGAACTCAGGAAGTGGAGCTTGCAGTGAGCCAGGATTGTGCCACTGCACTCCAGCCTGGACAACAGAGAGAGACTCCATCTAAAACAAAACAAAACAACAACAACAAAAACTGTGCTCTGTCACACGTTTACTAAGATAAAGACGGGTTTCATTTTTCACCAAATTGTTTATCATTTTTTCCTGGGTTCAGAGTTTTATCACTTTATTCACTATCTTTCTAGTTGGTTGAAGTCATGTGACTGAATTCTTATCAATTGAATGTAACTGAATGTGATACACATAACTAGTAAGCCCAGATGATGAAAGCTTCCATGTAATTTTCTATTTTCTCCTGCCTATAGGTTAGTTTTAGGGAACTCCAACAAACTGGAGGTCAGCAGAAACCCAATATGGGAGCAGCCAGTGCCTGAGTGATCGTATGTAAAGACGTCCAATAACGAGCCACACTGAACTATTCTGTCCATGTGAGTGAAATAATTTCATTCTATGAAGTCATAGGGCATTTGAGGTTGTTTGTTATAGCAATTAGCCTACCCTGACTAATATGGAAATTAGTATTTTCAAGCGTGATATCCTATAATAAAAGCCTAAAATTCGTGGCATGGTGTAATTGTGGGTAGCAACCAGCAAGGAAACACAGACACCTGCATGTAGAGAAGTCTTGGAGAGAATGAGGCTACTGAGCCTACAGTCTTAGTAAGTCATTGTGAAGAATCAGATTGATGCTGTATATTGGCTTTGCTGTTAAGACATAATAATAAAGAGATGCTCTTAGGTTAGAGTTTTCTGATTTTTTTACAAGAGATTGGAGAAAATGGGGAAAGTCTGGAGATCAAGAACCTTAAATCGTTGTAAAAACAAGTTGTTTCTGGAGGCCAAATAGAAAGTGCTAAGACTAAAATAGGTCTTGAATTCTAAGACCCAGAAAGATTTCTCAGCTAATAAAAGCCAAGAGACATGGATGAAGCTGGAAACCATCATTCTGAGCAAACTATCGCAGGGACAGAAAACCAAACACCGCATGTTCTCACTCACAGGTGGGAACTGAACAATGAGAACACTTGGACACAGGGTGGGGAACATCACACACCGGGGCCTGTCATGGGGTGGGGGGGGGGGGGGAGGGGGGAGGGATAGCATTAGGAGAAATACCTAATGCAAATGACGAGTTAATGGGTGCAGCAAAACAACGCGGCACGTGTATACATATGTAAGAAACTTGCACATTGTGCACATGTACCCTAGAACAAACGTAACTGCAGTTTTTAATGAGAAAAATCACAAGTACTCTTACTCCAACCTAATACGAATAGGTTGAGCAGAAGATTCACCAGTAATTAGCTAATTAACACATATTCTGTATGTTTTGTGTATTTTGTATTATATTCAACAGGATTTCAGAATCAGAATGGACTAATGTCTGCTCTTTCCTCTCATTCTTCTTTTTAAATTTTCCTTTCTTTTATTAATCAACTTTTATTTTAGATACAGGGTAGAGGGTTATAAGTATAGGTTTGTTATCTGGGTATATTGCATGATGCTGAGGTTTGGGGTATGGATCTCTTCACCCAGGTAATGAAAATAGTACTCAATAAGTAGTTTTTTGCCCCACACCCCTTCTCTCTCTCACCTCTCTAGTAGTCCACAGACTACTAAAGAAGTCTATTATTCCCTTATTTATATCCATGTGTGCTCAGTGTGTTAGTTCCTACTTTAAAAAACTCTGCTGAAATAAATCAGAGATGGCACAAATAAATGGAAAAACAGTCCATGCTAATGGTTTTGAGGAATTAGTATCATTAAAATGGCCATACTGCTCAAAACAATATGTAGATTTAGTGCTATTCCTGTCAAACTATCAATTTAATTTTTCACAGATTTAGAAAAAAAATATATTATAAAATGCATATGGAACCAAAAAGAGCCCTAATAGCCAAAGCAATTCTAAGCAAAAAGAACAAATCCAGAGGTATCACACTATCAGACTTCAAACTATACGATAAGGCTACAGTAACCAAAGCAGCAGGGTATTGGCACAAAAAACAAAAAGACACATAGACCAATGGAACAGAATAGAGAACTCAGAAATAAAACTGCACACTGACAGCCATTCGATTTCTACAAAGTTGACAAAAACAAGCAATAAGGAAAGGACTCCCTATTCAATAAATGGTGCTGGTATAACTGGCTATCCACATGCATAACAATGAAACTGGACCCTTGCCTTTTACCATGTACAAAAATTAACTCAAGATGGATTAAACATTTAAATGTAAGGCCTTAAACTATTAAAAATTCTAGGAGAAAACTGTCTCAGTGTTGGCCTCCGTAAATTATTTTTGTCTAATTCTACATGCATCAAACCAGAAATTGACAAAAGGGATCTAATTACATGAAAGAGCTTCTGAACAACAAAAGTAACTATCAACAGAGCAAACAAACAACCTACAGAATGGAGGAAAACATTTGCAAGCTATGCATTATTCCTTTTTTTCCAAATGTAGAACCTTACTGAGTTATTTCCTTCCTATTCTAATATTGTATATTGGGTGCTGGTGAGCAGCAGAAATCTTTTTAGTTCATATGTCATTACCTTGACATTACTGTCAAGACCCTTAAAGCTTTGGAAACAAACAATTGTTTTTACAATTGTCTTACACTCTGAGGAGTCATTACACTCTGAGGAGCTACTGAGGACTATATATTCCCTGTAGATTATGGACTTATAAGTGGACACAATAAATAGGGCATTACATTAGCTCCCTTGAGGAGAAAATCTGTGTATTTTATGTTGTAGAAATGGATAGAATTTTGGATATGTGTATTTTATGTTGTAGGAATGGGTAGAACATTGTTTTCTAAGGTTCAGACCAAGACAGAGATTGATTAATTCTTTATCAACTATGTCTCATTTTCCCAATGTGCTCCAGCTAGCCTTCCCTTCTGTTATGTTGCTCAGTCTTAGTTATTAGATTGAGAGTAGGGGTGATGGTCACTGCCTTCAGGCCTGGGCCATAAATGCTCTTTCATGATTCTCTGCATTCTCTTTTTCTTCTTTTTCCAGTTGGTTGCAAAGATCCAGGAGAGAGTTATGAAGCCCTAGGGCATGATAAATTCACAGATGGAAGGAGCTAGGGTACTCGACTCACCATCAACTACTGGCACTGATGTGTTACATGAGTGAGAAATGAGGCTTTTGTGTTAAGCCTCTGAAATTTGTTCCTAAGAACAATTAGCTGAGCCAACCAAATACATGGGATCAGTGACCCTCACAATTCATGCTGGCAGTCAATTTCAGGACAGTCAGCTATAGGGTGAAGACAATAATAATTACCCATAAGTGATTTAATTCATATAAAAATATGGACAAAACTGTTAAAGTAAAATATTTAAAGTCAAAGAAAAACAAACAATAAAATTAGAGAGTAAGAACATTCCTCACAGGTGTAGCGGTAAATGCAAAATTCATAGAAAAGAGGGATTCTTCATCTATTGTTGAAGATAGGTCCAGAGTTTATTGGGAAGGTAGGTAAGATGGCAACAGAGCCTAGCAATTGATTTTCATTGCTCAGTAGTGAATTATTTTTCTAACAATATTGAGTGGTTTTATTTTTATTTCCATGACGTACTGGATTGTTTGTGGCTCCCCACAACTATTCTGTTGAATTAGAGAAGGCTCAGGTTGAATAAAATTGAAAGAGAAAGCCTTATGCTTGGCTAAATGAAAGACCATACATGGGAATAAGAGTTGGAATGGCACATAAAGAGAGAGGAGAAACAGAAATGACTGCCTCTCTTACTGTAGGAAAACGAGTAGAGCCTATGTTAATCAGCATGGGAAATTTGGACAGAGACGGATGTGGGCACAGCACTTTTGATTGTTGAATGGGACCCTCTCCAATTTCCTGTTTCCCTGACTGTAAGTTGCCTGTCTACCACAGTCCTGGAGTATAGTAGGAAAGTTGCAGGAACTTAATAAGTTAAAGGATCGAAAAAGAAATAGTGTGTTACTCCCTGTTTCTTGCTTAATGATTATGGTTCAACCCTCTTTCTTATATTTAGAAAGTTAATATTTGTGTCCTCAATTAGATTATTGCTACATTTTTATAGGTAACAGTTTACTCCTTAGAGTTTGTTCCTATCTCACTTAACACATGGTGTATTCTAAATGAATACGTGTTAATTGATTATTCTTTTTAAAGAGACGCCTCTAATAGATCTGATTGTGCTCAGTAGTCTACTCAATTTTATTTTAAATATCACTTTTGGAAGATTGTTTGTTATCGTAGCTTAATTTATAGGTACAGTAGGAGAAGTGGCCATAAGCAAATCAAAGATGAGAGGAATTTGGATGAACCCTGAAATTAGGATACTAGTTCTGAAAATGTTACAAAACTGGAAAGAGACATCTTAACTCCATGTCTAATTCTTTACATCACCTCCCAGTGTACCATTTCTCTAACTTGAGTTCCTCTCCCTTCTATTACATGTCTGACAATTGCATACAGAAATTACTCTTAACCCTTCCCATCTGCTGAAATCATTTTCCACCTAGTATCCGCTTTTATAATTAGTGTTTCTCATGCATTGATTTATGCATTCATCCCTTCATTTATTTATGTATTAATATATTCTCAGTTCTGTGCTGCCTACTTCACCTAATCTGACAAATTATGGCTATTATCAGACTAAATTTATCTATATATTTGGCTACTTTTTTCTGCCTCAGTTTTTAGGAACTAAGCAGTGGTTTAGTTCCTAAAAGAGGGAATTCTCTCTTTAAGTCCTTAAATATTAACACTCAAGTACTGACATGACGCATGTTAATTGTAAAGAAAAGGATTCCCTGTATTGTGATTGATGGATTTGTTAAATAGGTAGTTTAGAGAGGTACGGAAGTGCCTCTCCTAACATGTGCAGGTATTAATGATTAAATGGAAGGGAATTTTGGATTCTTTACAAAGGTACAAGAACTTGTATCAGAGGAACAAATAATCTATCACAAATATTATCCCCAAAGTAATATAACTATAATTAATTGCATACTTAATGTATCATGACATTGCATAAATGCCTTATGCAATGAATTTTTAATTTAGTCCTCACAGTAACTCATGAGCAGAGGCTCTATTTTTGTTCCCATTTTATGGATGAGGAACACCGAGGCAATGAGAAGTCAAATAGCTAGTAAGTGGTGGAGGGGAGCTTCAGATCCAGGTCTCTCTCCAATGCCTCCTACTTTACTGGTGTATCAGCCCATTTTCACACTGTTGATAATGACTTACCCAAGACTGGGCAATTTGTAAAAGAAAGAGGTTTAACAGACTCACAGTTCCACATGGCTGGGGAAGCCTCACAATCATGGCACAAAGTGAAAGGCACATCTCACATGGCAGCAGACAAGAGAAGAGAACCTGTGCGTGGAAGCTCCCGTTTATAAAACCATCAGATCTCGTGGGACTTATTCACTATCAAGAGAATGACATACGAAAGACTTGTCCCCATGATTCGATTACCTCCCACCAGGTCCCTCTCACAACACATGGGAATTGTGGGAGCTACAATTCATGATGAGATTTGGATGGAACATAGCCAAACTATGTCATCTGGTTTTCTCAATGTAAAATAGGTAATGTGTTTATATTACTGGATTATTTTCTACCTATTTTTTAATTAAATTAATATAGTAACTCTGTAAGCAAAAACTGTCATTCTTTTAGTTTTATATCTGAGGAAATTGAGGGCCTATTGTGTGATTGCCCCAGGATCACAGGCCCATATTGGAGACTGGGACTTGAACTTAAGAATGATATAATATTATGTCTTCATTTCTCTGCTTCTCAGTCATAACTACACAGAGAATTTCTAATCAACTCATGTACATGCACACGTGTATATGTTCCCAGGGGCCTTATTCAAATAAAAAATTATTCACTATTGCACAAGTAGTGAATGCAGACACCAAGCTAATGAGATTTGAACCAAGAACAGACATCAGGGTAGCTATATTTTCTGGCTCAATATAAGCAAGACGGGAATTACAATAGGTCTTGTCCAGGAACTTCAAAGGAAATATGCTGTCCCTATTAAGAGCTTTTAATGCAAACTTATCCAAAACAGAATGCCTGCTGTGGGAATTTTCTATGCCATACGTAAGCACATCATTGCCCACAAGTCAATCTGAGACATAAAAAAAATAATAATGGAAATTTCAGGTGTTAAATTAGCCACCCTGGGGCACCTCTATATAGTCCCTTGAATGCAGTAAAGGAAATATATGAAATGTGACAAAGAAAATTAATTAAAATTGGCAATAAAGGCTGCCAAGTTCAAACAAATTGTGGCCCCTAGCACATAGCAGTTCTATACCTGCAGGCAAGACTTCATGAAATCCAGACAAGTTAAAGCATGTTTTTATACTTTGAAGGAGAAAGGAGGTTTTCGTATTTCTTAGCTATTTGGAAATCCATACTGACCACCTCAAATTTGAGAATCTTAAAAAGGAAAATTTATTTAAGTTATATATTCTTTTCCTCAACAAAGGCCAGCAAGTGCTCAATTTAATTCTATTTTAGAAGTTTTCAATAAGAGATTTTTCAGTTATTCAGAAACAATTTTACCCATTGTCCAACAAACACTGACATAAACTATAGGGTTAGTTGTAAGAGAGAGTTTGTTTATTCGATAATAATATCTTTCTCTTAAATGTTTCTGCATACATAGTAGATGTAGATATTTATAGGGTACATGAGATATTTTGATACAGGCATAAGATGTGTAATATTCACATCAGGGAAAATGAGGTATCCATCAACTCAAGTATGTACTACTATTTTGTGTTACAAACATTTCAATTATACTTTTAGTTATTTTAAAATATACAATAAATTATTGCTGACTGTAGTCACTCTGTTGTGCTGCTTTTTATTCATCATATTTAACTATATTTTTATACCTATTAACCCTCCCCACTCCCTTCCTTCCTGCCACCACTACCCTTCCTAGCCTCTATTAACCATCATTCTATTCTCTTTCTCTATGATTTCACTCATTTTCATTTCAGCTCCCACAAATAAGTTGAGAACATGCAAAGTTCATTGTTCTATGCTTGGCTTATTTCACTTAACATAATGACTTCCAGTTCCAACCATGTTTTTGCAAATGACAGGATCTCCTTCTTTTTATGGCTGAATTGTTATCCACTGTGTATATGTACCATATTTTCTTTATTTATTTGTCTGTTGATTGACACTTTGCTTGCTTCCAAATCTTGACTATTGTCAATAGTGATGCAAAAAATCAGATTGCAGATTTCTCTTTAACATACTCATTTCCTTTTTTGGGAGTATATACCTGGCAGTGGGATTGACAAATCATATGGTAGTTCTATTTTCAGTTTTTTGAGAAGCCTCCATACTATTCTCCATAGTGGCCCTACTAATTTACATTCCTACCAATAATGTACAAGGATTCCCTCTTCTCCACATCCTCACCAGCATTTCTTATTGCCTACCTTTTGGTTAACAGCCATTTTAACTGGGGTAAGATGATAGCTCATTATAGTTTGATTTGCATTTCTCTGGTGATCAGTGATGGTGAGCACCTTTTCATATACCTGTTTGCCATTTGTATGTCCTCTTTAGGAAATGTCTAGTCAGATATTTTGCCCATTTTAAAATCAGATTATTAGTTGTTGTTTTTTTTTTTTTTTTTTTTCCCTATTGAGTTATTTCAACTCCTTATATATTCTGGTTATCCATCCCTTGTCAGATGGATAGTTCGCAAATATTTTCTCCCTTTCTGTGTAATGTCACTTCACTTTGTTGATTGTTTACTGTGCAGAAGTTTCTAACTTGATTTGATCCTATTTGTTTATTTTGGCTTTGGTTGCCTGTGCTTTTAGGGTATTACTCAAGAAATCTTTGCATGTACTAATATCCTGGACAGTTTCCCCAATGTTTTCTTGTAATAGTTTCATAGTTTGAAGTCTGAGATTTAAGTATTTAATATATTATGATTTGATTTTTTGTATATGGCAAGAGGTAGGGTTCTTGCTTCATTCTTCTGCATATGGATATCCAGTTTTTCCAACATATATATTAAAGAGATTGTCCCTCAGTGTATATTCTTGGCACCTTTATCAAAAATGAGCTCAAGGTAGATGTATGGATTTATTTCTGGATTTTCTGCTCAGTTCCATTTTTCTGTGTCTGTTTTTATGTCAGTACCATGTTGTTTTGGTTTCTATAGCTCTGTAGTATAATTTGAAGTCAAATAATGTGATCCTCCCATTTTGTTCTTTTTCCTCAAAATGGCTTTGGCTATTCTGAGTCTTTCGTGGTTCCATATAAATTTTAGCATTATTTTTTCTATTTCTGTGAAAATGGTCATTGGTATGTTGGTAGGGATTGCATTCAATCTGTATATTGCTTTGAGTAGTATGGACATTTTTACAATATTAATTCTTCCGATCTCTGAACGTGGAATATCTTTACAATTTTTTTTGTGTCCTCTTCAATTTCCTGCATTTATGTTTTATAAGTTTCATTGTAGAGATTGTTGTATATGTCTAGGAATTTATCCATTTATTCTATTTTTTCCAATTAATTGGCATATAGTTGCTCATAGTAGCCAAAAGGGATCCTTTGAATTTCTGTGGTGTCAGTTGTAATGTCTTCTTTTCCATCTCAGATTTTATTTATTTGGATCTTCTCCATTTTTTTGTAGTTTGTCTTGCTAAATGTTTGTCATCTGTGTTTACATTTTCAAAAAAAATAATTTTCTGTTACACTGACATTTTATATATTTTTTCATTTTAATTTTATTTATTTTGCTCTGATCTTTATTATTTCTTTTCTTCTACTACCTTTTATATTTTTAATTTTAATTTTATTTATTTGGCTCTGATCTATATTATATCTTTTCTTCTACTAATTTTGAATTTGGTTTGTTCTTGCTTTTCTAGTTCTTTCAGATGAATTGTTAGGTTGTTTATTTGAAGTTTCTCTACTCTTTTAATGTGGGCACTTATTGCTATAACCTTTTCTCTTAGAGCTGATTTTGTTGTGTCCCATAGGGTTTGGTATGTTGTTTTCATTTCCATTTGTTTCAGGAAATGTTCTAATTTTCTTCTTAATTTCTTTATTGACCCACTAGTCATACAGCAGCATATTGTTTAGCTTCCATGTGTTTCTATAGTTTATAAAGTTTCTCTCATTGTTGATTTATAGTTTTATTTCATTGTGATCAAAGAAGATACTTGATATGATTTCAACTTTTTTAAAAAGTTTTTTAAGAATGTTTAGTGGCCTAACGTATGATCTATCCTTGAGAATAATCCATGTGATGAGGAGAAGAATGGGTATTCTGCAGCCGTTGAAATGTTCTGTAAATATTGTTAGATCAATGTAGTCTATAGTACATATAGAATCTAATGTTTCTTTGTTCATTTTTTTGTCTGGATGATCTGTCCAATGCTGAAATTCAGGTATTGAAGTCTTCAAATATATTGTATGATGGTCTATTTCTCACTTTAGCTCTAATAATATTTGCATTAATATATCTGGGTTCTCCAGTATTGGATGCATATATATTTATAATTTTCATGTTCTCTTGCTGAATTGACACCTTTATCATCAAATAATGACCTTCTTTGTCTCTTTGAATAGTTTTTGGCTTGATATGTATTTTTTTAATATAAGGATAGCTACTCCTACTTTTTTTGGTTTCCATTGGCCTGAAATACTTTTTTACATCCTTTTATTTTTAGTCTTATGTGTCGTTACAGGTGAAGTGTGTTTCTTGCAGGCAACAGGTCATTGCATCTTGTTTTGCTTTGTTTTTCTTAATCCATTCAGCCACTCTTTGTATTTTGATTGGAGACTTTATTCCTTTTACATTCAATGTCATTATTAATAAGGCCTTACTTCTTCCATTTTGTTATTTGTTTTCTCGTTGTTTTGTAGTCTTTTCCTATCTTTTTTCTTTCCAGTCTTTCTTTTTGTGAAGATAACTTTCTTTGAGGCTATGTTTTGATATCTTACTTTTTGCTTTTTATTTTGTATGTACCTGTTACATGTTCTTTGATTTAAAATTATCATGAAACTTTCAAATAACACCTTATTGCCCATTATTTTACACTGATGACAATACTGATTGCAACAACAAAGAAACTAACAGACAAGCAAAGAGAAAACTAATAAGAAGTCTACATTTTAACTTCATCCCCCCATTTTTTAACTTTTATGGTTTCCATTTGTATCTTATTATACTGTCTGGAAAAGTTGTTAAAGTTATTATTTTGCATTAGTTCCTCTTTTAGTCTTTCTACTCAAGACATGAGTTGTTTATAGACCACAATTATGATGTTATAATATCCTGTATTTTTCTGTGTGCTTACTTTTACCAGTCAGTTTTGTACCTTCAGATGATTTCTTCCTGCTCATTAGCCTCTGTTTATTTCAGATTGAAAATCTCCCTTTACCATTTTTTGTTGGACAGGTCTGGTGTTTGTGATATTCCTCAGCTTTTGTTTGTCTAAGAATGTTTTCATTTCTCTGTAATTTTTTTCATACTTGTGGCTTTATTTTTATTTTTTTAATTATACTGTAAATTCTAGGGTACATGTGCACAACGTGCAGGTTTGTTACATAGGTATACATGTGCCATGTTGGTTTGCTGCACCCATCAACTTGTCTTTTACATTAGGTATTTCTCCTAATGTTATCCCTGTCCCAGGCTCTCACCGTCTCATTAATGTTTTAAGGATATTTTCACTAGATACATTATTTTAGGATAAAAGTTGTTGTTTTTCCTTCAGGTCTTTAAGTATGTCATGCTACTCTCCCCTGGACTGTAAGGTTTCCACTGAGAAGTCGTTGTCAGGCATATTAGAGCTCCACTGTATGTTATTTGTTTCTTTTCTCTTGCTGCTTTTTGGATGTCGTCTTTATCCTTGACCTTTGGGAGTCCAATAATTAAATGCCTTGTGATCATCTTATTTGAATTAAATCCACTTGATGTTCTTTGACCTTCTTGTACTTGAATATTGATATATTTTTCTAGGTTTGGAAAGTTCTCTGTTACTATCCCTTTGAATAAATTTTCTGCTCAAATCACTTTCTCACCCTCCACTTTAAGGCCAATAACTTTATTTTAACTGTTATTGTAGGTTTTGGGGTACATGTGAAGGTTTGTTACATAGGTAAACTCATGTCATGGGGGCTTGTTGTACAGGTTACTTCATCACCCAGGTATTAAGCCCAGAACCCAATGGTTATCTTTTCTTCTCCTCTCCCTCCTACCATTCTCCACCCTCAAGTGGCTTAGTGTCTGTTGTTTCCTTCTTTGTGTTCATAAGTTCTTATCATTTAGCTCCCACTTATGAGTGAGAATGTGCAGTATTTGGTTTTCTGTTCCTGAATTAATTTACTGAGGATAATAGCCTCCAGCACCATCCACGCTCCTGTAAAGACATGATCTCATTCTTTTTTATGGCTGCATAGTATTCCATGGTGAATCTCTACCATGTTTTCTTTATCCAATTTGCCATTTCTGGGCATTTAGGTTGATTCCATGTCTTTACTATTGTAAATAGTGCTGCAATGAACATTTGCATGCATGTATCTTTATGGTAGAATGGTTTATATTCTTCTGGGTATATACCCAGTAATCGGATTGGATTGCTGGGTTGAATGGTAGTTCTGCTTTTGGCCCTTTCAGTAATTGCTATATCGCTTTTCATTCCCACAAACAGTGTATAAGTGTTCCGTTTTCTCTGCAATCTTTCTAGCATCTGTTATTATTTTTTACTTTTTAATAATTGCCATTCTGACTGGTGTGAAATGGTATCTCATTGTTTCGATTTGCATTTATCTAATTATCGGTGATATTGAGCTTTTCTTCATATGTTCATTAGCTGGATATATGTCTCCTTTTGAAAGGTGTCTGTACATGCCTTTTTTCCACTTTTTAATGGGGTTTTCTCTCCTAAATTCTTTTAAGTTCTTTATAGCTGCTCGATATTATACCTTTGTCAGGTGCACAGTTTGGAAATATTTTCTCCCAAACTGTAGATTGTCTGTTTACTCTGTTGATAATGTCTTTCACTGTGCAGAAGCTCTTTAGTTTAATTATATCCCACTTGTCGATTTTTGTTGTGATTGCTTTTAGTGTCTTGGTCATGAAATCTTTGCCTGTTCCTTTCTCCAGGATGGCATTGCCTAAGTGGTCTTCCAGAGTTTTTATACTTTTGGAATTTACATTTAATTCTTTAATTCATCTTGAGTTAGTTTTTGCATATGGTGTTGGAATGGGTCCAGCTTGAGTCTTCTGCATATGGCTAGCCAGTTATGCCAGCATCATTTATTGAATAGGAAGTCTTTTTTTATTGCTTGTTTTTGTCAGCTTTGTTGAAGATTAGGCAGTCATAGGTATGTGGCCTTATTTCTGGGCTGTCTATTCTGTTCTGTTGGTCTACGTGTCTGGTTTTGTACCAGTATCATGCTGTCTTGATTACTGTAGCCCTGTAGTATAGTTGGAAGTTGGGTAACGTGATGCCTCCAACTATGTTCTTTTTGTGCGACCCCACTCACAACTCCAGGCAGCTCAGCATGGACAGACTATTCGTTTAGTCATTCTGGGATTGGTCATTGGAGCCATATTTAGTTTATTTGGTGAAGTCACTTTTAGATTTGCTTTTTTGAAGCTATTTCATAGATATTGTATGTGTGCTTCATTCTTTTTCCTTTTATTTCCTCTGATTGTATATGTTCAAATAGCCTGTCTTAAAGCTCGCTAACTTTTTCTTCTGCTAGATCAGTTCTATGGTTGAGAAACTTTGATGCATTCTTCAGTATTTCAATTGAATTTTTCATCTCCAGAATTTCTGCTTGTTCGTTTCTTACAATTATTTCAATCTCTTTTAAATTTGTCTGATAGAAATCTGAATTCCTTCTCTGTGTTGTCTTAAATTTCATTGAGTTTCCTCATAACAGTTATTTTGAATTCTCTGTCTGAAAGGTAGCATACTTCTGTCATTCTGGGATTGGTCATTGGTGCCATGTTTAGTTTATTTGGTGAGGTCATTTTTTCTGGATGGTCTTGATGATTGCAGATGTTCATCAACGTCTAGGCATTAAAGAGTTAGGTATTTATTTTACCCTTCACATGATGGACTTGTTTGTACCTATCCTTCTTGGAAAGGCTTTCCAAGTATTCAAAGGAAATTTATTGCTGTGATCTAAATATTTGGTCTCTGCAACCATATCTGCATTAGGGATCACCCCAAGTCCAGTAATACCATGACACTTGCAGACTCATAGAGGTTCTGCCTTAGTGGTCTTGGATAAGATCTAGGAGAATTCCCTGGATTACCACGCAGAAACACTTGTTCCCTTCCCTTATTTTCTCCGAAACAATCAGTCTGTCCATGCTGAACTGCTTATGAGAAGAGTGACACAAGCACCTTTGTGGCCACCACCACTGGTACTGTGTGGGTCACGAAGCCAGCACAGCACTGGGTCTTGCCCAAGGTCTACAACAGCAACTGCCTGGCTGTTGCCAACATTTACTCAAGGCCCAAGGACTCTTCAGTCAGTACACGAAGGTGGTGAATTCAGCTAGGCTGTGTCCTTCCCTTCAGGGTGGTGAACTCCCTCCTGCCCCAGCCCAGGGTCATTCCAGAAATACCATCTGTGAGCCATGGCCTAAAGTAAGGAACTTTAGGAATGGACTTGGTGTTCTATTGTACTGTGGCTCAACTGGCACCAAAGCTGCAGGACAAAGTCCTTCCCACTCTTTCTTCTTCTTTCCTCATGCAAAAGGAATCTCTCCTCATGGCTACCACTGCCCTAGGCCCCCAGCAAGTACTGCTTGACTAACATCAATGTTCACTAAAGGCCCAAGGGCTCTTTAGTCAGCTTTTGGTGTGTGCTACCAGGTCTCGGTTTTTTCCTTCAGGGCAATGGGCTCCTCTCTGGCTCAGGGCAGGTTCAGAAATACCCTCCAGGAGCCAACACCTGGAATCAGGGACCCCAGAAGACCACTTAATATTCTACCCCACTGTAGCCAAGGTGGTACCTAAGCTGCAAGACAGTGTCCCATTTCCTCTTCCTTCTCCTTTCTTCAAGTAGAAGGAGTCTCCCTGTGATCACCACAGGTAGAAATGGGCTGGGTCACACCTGAAGCCAATATGGCACTGGATCTCACCCAGAGCCCATGACGAGTGTTACCTGGGTACCACGGATGTTTATTCAAGACCCAAGGGCTCTTTAGTAAGAGAGTGTTAAATCCTTCCCAGACTGGGTCTTTTCTTTCAAGGAAGCAGGTTCCTTCTGATCCACAGTGTGTCTAGAAATGTTATTTGGGAGCTAAGGCATGAATGGGGTCTTCAGGACTCTGCCCAATGCCATATTTTACTATGGCTAAGCTGGTATATCCAGGTTGCAAAACAAAGTCCTCTTTACTCTCCCCTCTCCTCTCCTCAAGCTGAAAAAAGGAGTCTTTTCTGAAGCTGCACTGCCTGGGGTTGGGGAAAAGTGATGTAAGCACTCCCTTAGTCAACTCAGCTGGTGTCTCACTAGGTTGCATGCACCCCATGTCCACTATATCTGAGTCTAGCAAAGTCACAGGAATTGCCTAAGAATTGCAGTGTCTGTGGCCTTCAACAATCAAGTTTCTTAAGGACCCCAGAGCACATTAGCCCACAGTGGCAAGGTTTGCAGAATTCTGCTTCCAGCTGCTGGGATGGATGATATGTCTTTGGCTAGAGCAGCTATAAATGCTCCCTCTATGGGTTCCCACCAAGTTCTGCCCCATGTTGCTTTCCACTGGGACAGGACAATCTTGAGTTTCAATGCAAAGTCCTACCATCACTCGGCTCTCTCTCCCACAGGCACAGAATCTCCCTCTGTTCCACATGGCTATAGTGACGGATGGGGGACTAGTGGCACGGGCAATTCAAGACTGTCTTTGCTACACTTTTCAATGCCTCTTTCCTTGATATAATGTTAAAGCTAGATACTGTGATCACTCACCTGATTTTTGGCTCTTCCGAAGGTACTTTCGTGTGTGGATAGTTGTTCAGTTTGCTGTTACTGCTGTGGGGGTGTTGATCACTAGAGGGTTCTATTTTGTTATCTTCTCTACCTCCAATTTCAACATTAGGCCAGTTTTTTTTTTTTTTTAAGTATTCTGTTAATGTAATTTTTTTCTCCAGTATTTTCATGTCTCTCTCTCAGCAATGACCATATAATACTTCTTCGGTTTTCTTTCAAAAAATACTCAGACCTGTTTTCTGTGTTTTCCCTGTAAATAAAAATCTACTATTTCTTCATTTTTAAATACTTTTTCTTTGTGATTTAAAATGACAATATAAATTGCAGAACTTCACGTCCATCCAAAATTTGTGATAATCTTTTATCCTACTTTAAACTCTTGTTCTTTTTTTTTTTTTTTTTTTTTAATACAACTTGGGACCTACCTGCCTTGTTTCTAAACTTCCTAGTTAGACTCAACTGACAATTCTCCATCTAAGACTTCTTTCATTCTGTCAGGGTAAAAAAAAATATATATATATATATATATATATATATATATATATATATGTGTATCATTGAGCTGTCACTTTTCATACTGTTCCTGTACATGAGTGAAGCCGGATTTATATTGATCAAAGTGACATGTTTGCAAAACCAAGTAAATGAAAACATCCATATAATTTATGGCTTGTTATATTTGGTGATAAACAGACATTTTAATTAAGTTTGAGGTTGAAGCTTTCAGACATTTCTGCTTGAATTTTATCACCCTAAAAAATTAGGACCTTGGATGAAGGAGGAGATAAACAGTAGAACACATCCTATACATATACATTGACCAGAGATGCAAGTATTTATGCTGTTTATGTGAGATATGGCCATGAAATAAAATACCAAGAAGGTCCCATCAACTCATAAAAGGCATCTGTGGAAAGCCTGACAATACAAAAGAACTTTTTTATTTTCCCTTCAGACAAAACCCAGAGATGCTTAAAGATACAGGTATAATAATAATGAGAAATGATAAATAATTCCAGTAAATATAGTAGTCCCTCCTTATCTGAGATTTCACTATGGTTTCAGTTACCTGTGGTCAACTGTGGTCTAAACATATTAAACAGAACATTTCATAAATAATTCATCATTTGCAAATTGCTCACCGTTCTCAGTAATGTGATAAAACCTCAAGTTTCCCTGCTCTGTCACACCCTGAATTCACGCTCTAGATATACAGTTCCTTAGCGGCTGTCACCGTTATCAGATCAACTGTTCCAGTATGATATTGCTGTGCTTGTGGTCAAGTTATCCTTATTTTACTTAATACTAGCCAGAGAGTGTAGGAGTTGGGATGATAGAATATTGTTACAACTATTCTACTTTATTACTAATTACTGTTGTTAATCTTGTACTGTGTCTTGTTTGTAAATTAAGCTTGACTGTAGGTATGTATGTGTAGAAAAGAGTTCAGTACTATCTGCAGTTTCAGGCATCCACTGCAGATCTTAGAATATGGACAAGAGGGGACTATTGTGTATAGATTTACCAAAGTACCTGCCCATGGAGTAATTTGTCTCTGAACTTTCGAATGATGTCATCTGGTGTATTGTTACTGAGTAGACTTGAGGCCTGTGGCAGAAGAGTGGAATGAACCTGGAGTCTGGTTCTCAAGGCCTTCTTAGCCCACCGGCTACAGCAAAATCATATCCTATGTGGACTGAATCAGAGACAAATGCAGTGGAGGTTTCTAAAGACTTATTTTGTGAGCAACTCATGTCTTCTTGGTGAGATACACAGAAACCTTGGATCTAAGCCTAACTTTAAACATGTCTGTTAAATTTTAAACTAGAAAAAAATTGCTAAAATGTGTGCATTCTCTTGTTTTAAGAAGCAAGTGTGGGCATAAAATATTTTTACAGCTTGTAGATTCATTATGGATATGAATACAATACAACATTTTTTCCCAAAAATCTATGTATTAGTTTGCTAGGGCTGCCATGACAAAATACCACACACTATATGACTTAAACAACAAAAAACTTAATTTCTTCTAGTTCTGGAGGCTAGATGTCTAAGAACAAGATGTCAGAAGGGTTAGTATTTGCTGAGGCCTCTGTCCTTGGCTTACCTTTGTCTCCTTTTCTTTGTGAACATACACCCTGTCCTGTCTGTGTCCTTAAATTTCCTGTTCTTATAAAGACGTGGTCAGATTGCATTAGGGCCCACCCTAAAAGCCTCATTTTGATTTAATCATCTCTTCCTGTCTCCAAATACAGTCACATTCTGAGGTACTGGGGGTTAGGGCTTCAATATAGAAAATTTAGGGATACATAATTCAGCCTAAAACACTAGAAATTAAAACTCACAAGAAGATGAAACTATGGACTAGTAAAATAGATATTCTCTTTTTTCCAAAGGAAGTTTCACCTCTTGAAAATTATCACTAAAATGAATTTTTAGAACATGATCAAAATGTGGTTGATGTATTATTTGAACAAAGGACATACAAATGCAGAGACGGGTTATTTTAGGCATCTGGAAGTTTGGAAGCACATCTGTGAGTTTGATCTCTGAAAAAATAATTATACCAATCCTCATTATTGTTCAGTGTTGTTATAGCAATATTGCATGCTTAAGAGCAGTATTTTCCATTTAGAAGCACTTTCTCATTCATTGTCTATCTTTAGTCTTGAAAGAGTCATGTGAGTGCTGGTATTCACATGTAGGACTTTTGTTTATTTGTGTTGAATGAACCAGAATGTCATAAGAGAAACTGAGTTTAAGGAGATTTCACATTAAAAAATGTTCTCTTTTGCTATTCTGGGTTGTATTCTGCTGGTTTTAATCTTTTTA
This sequence comes from Papio anubis, assembly GCF_008728515.1. Taxonomy (NCBI): domain Eukaryota; kingdom Metazoa; phylum Chordata; class Mammalia; order Primates; family Cercopithecidae; genus Papio; species Papio anubis. Next base: position 22,232,468 of record NC_044982.1, read on the forward strand.
TTGTCAGCAAGGAAACTCATTCTATCTGATAATTTTTCAGAAATGGTGATATTATTTGGCTGTGTCCTCACCCAAATCTCATCTTGAATTGGAGTTCCCATATTCCCCACGTGTCTTGGGAAGGTCCAGGTGGAAACAATCATGGGGGTAGTTTCTCCCATCTTGTTCTTGTGATAGTGAGTTCGTTCTCATGAGAGCTGATGGTTTTATAAGGGGCTTCCCCCTTCACTGGGCACTCATTCTTCTTTCGCCTGCCACCTTTTGAAGAAAGATGTGTTTGCTTCCCCTTCTGCCATGATTGTAAGTTTCCTGAGGCCTTCCCAGCCCTGTGGAACATTGTCAATTAAACCTCTTTCCTTTATAAATTACCCAGTCTCGAGTATGTCCTTATAGCAGCATGAGAACGGACTAATAACAATGGATTTAAACTTTTTTCATCAATCGGAAACATTATATTGATACCTACTCTGTTTAACATACTATTCTACATGTTAAAAAAAGCAATTGTCTACATTATCGGGCATAAGATTACAATCCTCATTCATGAAAATATCCATATATTTACTTTTTGTTGTATGATTTGGGAAGTCCATTCTATTTATGATATTAATCTGATACCAAGATTTCTAATTCCACTTTGAGCCTAAATCATATTTTTAAAAAGAGAAACAGAGAAACACTGTATACTGGATCTACCTCACAGGTAAGAGAAAGGGGATTTTTGACTTCTCATTTTCAAGCACATCTGGAAGATAGTATATAGATTAGATATAAAATTTTATCAAGTTACTTAAGCATATATCTTTATAAAAATTACTAATTTGTTCTGTTAATAAGGAGCAACTAGGAAAAAAAAAAGGCTGATTTATGTTGCTTTCTCTGTAGTGAGGGACATGCTACTTCTCTACAGCAGAACTCTTTCAGTTTTATCATGATCAGTGTAGCAGGTCTCTATTTGAATATTTGAGTGTCTGTGTATATTTGAGTATTGGTATCTGGAATCAATATTACATGAGAATTCCCCAACATAAGGAGCAAGAGATACCCGAGATATCTATTACTAGATTTTCTTTTTTACATTTTCAGTAACATATTTCAATCTTTCTCATCTGAGACTCTTCCTAACATTTTTTCGTGAGGATTTACATAATAAATAAATTGTATCTTAGAATCAAAATAGATTGAGAGTCTCAGGGGACAGATTACAAGCTTGAGAAGTTTTGGGAGGACTGAGATATGGTACAAAATGGACTGGGATAGTGTTAAATTATCATGGTAAATGCCAGCACTCAAGAAGGATGAGATATAACCAGGTCAAAAAGACTTTCTTACAAAATACTTTATTTGGGTAGGTGTGTGGGGATGTTGTGAGCTGAAATTCAAGTGGCTCTGGGATAATGTGAAAATTCTTAGAATTTGCTGCAATGGAATTGTTCAAAATTATATATTTTTCCTGATGCTATTCTTTATTATATCCTAAGTAATATTTATCTCATTATTAAATAAGTTCCAAGTAGAGCATCAAAATGTTAGTGTCATAACATGTAGAAAATGTGCTTGTTTATTTTCGAACTGTAAAAAGTAATGCATACTTGCTAAAAGTATTCATTATATGATAATGCAGAGAATAAATATAGAAATCTACCTTCATTTATTCTCAACCTTTCTCATGAGACGTAACCACTATTAAAAGTTTGTAAATATCAACATCAATATATATGAACTGAATAATATCTCATTGCTTATGGCCCTGTTTTGACATGACAAGGTTGTAGTCACAGAAATATCAACTTACCATGAGATAAAAATTAAATTTAACATCTTTGTTCTAGTCTTTCATGATAATAGGAAATGTCATTTAAAAAATAAATCAAGCCAGGCGCAGTGGCTCTTGCCTGTAATCCCAGCAGTTTGGAAGGCCAAGGCGGGTGGATCAACTGAGGTCAGGAGCCTGAGAGCAGCCTGACCATCATGGAGAAACCCCATCTCTACTAAAAATACAAAATTAGCTGGGCATAGTGGTGTATGCCTGTAATCCCAGCTACTCGGGAGACTGAAGCAGGACAATCGTTTGAACCCAGGAGGCAGAGGTTGCGGTAAGCCGAGATCGCGCCATTGCACTCTCGTCTGAGTAACAAGAGCAGAACTCCATCTCAAAAAAATAAAAAATAAATAAATAAATAGTCAAAATGGCCTTAATTATGTTTTTTATTACTATTTTCTGATCCACGCTCACTCTCCATGCAGCTGATTCTATGTCTCTTTCATTCAAGTTCATGCTCCTTATAATCACTGTTTCCCAAATTCAGACCAAGCTGAATTGTTCACAAGTCTTATTTCCCCTGACTCAGCTGCATGTTAGTGGATCAGTGGTTTCTCAGTTTTCTTTAACTTTTCTTTTACTGCTATGATTTTATGCCTCAAAAGAGGGTTAGGACGCTGACTAAACATGCATAAATTTTTGCTTTGTAGAGAGGGAAGTATAAATACTCAAAATTAAATGTATTCCTTTAAGTTTTTCACATTTTCTGTGTGTACATATATAGATGTATATGACTTATTCTTTGATGTCAGCTCTCCATATTTGTCAGCTCTGTGTTCAAGAGTTCCACCAATCTCAGATCAAAAATATTTGGGGCAAAAAATTAAAGGATGATTGTGTCTGTACCCAAAGTGTACAGACATTTTTGTTCTTTGTGATTATTCCCTAAACAATATAGTATAACTATAATTTACATGATATTTACATTATATTTGGTATCACAGGTAATCCAGAGATGATTTAAAGTAAACAAAGGATGTGTGTACATTATATGCAAACACCACATCATTTTGTGTAAGGGACTTGAGCATCCATGGCTTATGGTATCCATGGAGGAATTCTGGAACCAGTACCGCTTGGATGCCCAGGGATGGCTATACTTCTAATTTACAGTTCTAACTTTGGCATTCACCTTTTATTTACAACCAAGGACATCATGTAGAAACGAAATTTTTGGATTTAGAAATGAGTAACTAATTATTCGATTTACTCAGGAATCATTGTGTTTCTCATATGCTACGAGAATTTTTCTGAAAGAAAAAAAAAGAAAGAACAGATGACATTTTCAGTAACCCCTGGGTCAGAAATGAAACATTTGCATAAAGAGACAAGATCTTTAAATGAGAAAAACTTAGAGTACATTGCTCAGCTGGTAAAACAAATTTTAGATGAATAAACAGAAAACGGAAGCTGGAATTGAGCCAGATGTGGGGTGTGTGGGGAGCAAAATTTGGAGCAGTTTAGCTAGCAATGGAAGGTTGAGAATAAAACAAGTTCTTTGTAGTGCAAGTGCTGTGTTGTCTGGTTTGTTTAATTTTTGAAGTTGACACATCACACATTGTTGAAATGACACCCTGAATGAACTTGAGTGTAGTGTAGAAAACACTAACAAAGCCAAGAGCTCTGCCCCCAGTCATGAGTCATTAGTGGTTAAAAATAAAAAAAAAAAAGGTCATCAGTTTGTCTGGAAGAATTTTCAAACTTGTCTGGATGTTGTGGACATGTGAACATGCCATGTCATCTGCGAAACTTGAAACAGTGTTTTTTAAAGCAATATGCCAAGAATTGAGATAATGAAGACATACACTCATATTTGAACAAAGTGACATCTTAATGAGACTGTAGCAATATGTTTCAGATTATTGAAAGGTTTGAGGTCTCATCACACTTAGCAGTCATTAGAGCAGTTTAACTTCTACCCTAGAATGAGATCACAGAAAGTGTGAAGCCATGTTAACATGTCTGGTATAAAATCATGGAAGGAAATGTGGTTGTATGCCTCAGTGCAACATTTCAGATCGTTGGAATGTAATTCAAATAAACTAATTTATTTAATTCTGTGTGGATGAATTTCTGGAAGGAAAGAAGAATGGAAGGAAGGAAGGAAGGAAGGAAGGAAGGAAGGAAGGAAGGAAGGGAGGAAGGGAGGGGAAAGAGAAGGGAGGAAAGGAATGGAGAAAAAATTTCAAGTAAACTTTAACAGAGCTTAATAAAAATGAATTGCTTAGTGTTGTAGTCAGAAACAATGAATGACCTTTACCGTAAGGTGACTGAGATCTGATCTAGTGAAAACTAATTGAATTAATTAACATGAAAATTTTATGTATATTTGCAATGAACTAAGAAAATGATTTATTTGTTGGTCCCATATGCAAATATCTTTGCTTTGGAGAGCCTTCTGCTCCCAGATCGTATTGTCAATTTTTGGTATTCAATTTTTATAAAAACAAGAAGTATGAATCTTAGAGGGGCTCTTCAATATCATCAAGTCTCATTGTTAAAGAAAAAGTAGCCACTGAGTCGAGTTCTCGAAAGAACCACTCCAGGGAATGTGTAAATGGAAGTGGTCTAGAAGCTAACTTGAGGAGGCGTGTAGAACTGTTTTGATATAAAGCAAGAGAAAGTAAAAGAAGTTTGTGTTTTTAAAAATAAAATTGATGGTTCTAACCTGATTAACCAACTGGGGAGCCCAGGTTTTTAGGCTACAGTTTAAATTTGTTATCACTTTTTCTGTACACTTGTTCCATGTTTGGGAAATATTAAGTATAGATTACGACCGCTTATGGTTAGCATTTGCAGAACTGTTAGCATCATAGGGATTGTACTATCACTAGCAGAATTTTTTAACACAACTCTCTCATGTATGAACTTGTCCCAATACTTAAAACTACTGCTTGAAACTGGATTCGTGTAAGAGAAAGTTCTGTTTTTTTTTTTAATAAAATGTGATTTATCTAATCCTATAAATCTCTGCTAATAAACAATATGGAATATTAGCAGTTTACTACCTCATCAATTATGTTAATTTTTAACGCTAAAAACCTGGCTATCACATTTGAAGGACTGCAAATCACGTGTGCTTTGCATTTCCTTCCTAGGGAATTTAATTTTGGGGTCATATCCCCCTGCTTTTAATACAGTCCTGTCTCTGACATTGGCAATCTTTGTTAGCTGCTTTCCACCAGGTTTTTACTTTGCAGCATCCCCAAATATTAATTTGGGGATGATCTGATTGTGCGGAAGTTGGCGCCACCTCTTACTTCTGTTGTGTTGTGAATAATGTCACCTAAGCCAGTCCCTTCATGCTGCTTGTCACAGTGATAAGGTCAGGTGCAGGTATGAGTTCTCAGTCAGATCAATAAGGTTAAACCTTCTTTCTACATGACAAGCATGAAGAAGCATTAGCTCCAGGAAACTCTGGCACCTATCATAAATTTGGGTTGGCCTAGGATCCAGGTTTAGTGATAAGGCTCTGAGGAGTGAAGGAACACCAGGGTTCTTGGTCCTCATGTCGAATTAGAAAAAACGATACGGACACACGTGGAGTGATTTTAAGGAGCGGAGAATTTAATAGGCAAGAAGGAAGGGAGAAGACAGAAGAAAGAAGCTCCCCTGTTCAGAGACAGAGCCGGGGGTGGGGGTGGGGGCTCCAAAGCCAACGTCCCAAGTGCAGTGGACACAAGCCAGGTATGTATGCAAAGGCTGGAGGAGGTGGTGTCAGATTTGCATAAGGCTCAGGGAATTGGTTTGACCAGGCATGTCATTCACATGACCCAGAAAAAGCTGGCCCTCCCACCCTAGCCTTTTAATATGCAAATGCAGGGCACCATGATGTTCTACACACGTGGCGATATATGGAGGTAGCCATGTTGCCAGGGACATGTGGGGCAAGGACAAGAAGGCCGTGGCTGGAATCACCATGTTGGGTGGACCCAGTTTCTAATGGTCTGCATTTGCATATCGAAGATTGCCAGCCTGGCTCTGAGAGCCAGGGCTTTACAAGAAATTTTTCCAGAGATGCTTAAACAAGGAAAACTTCCCAAGGACCCCTTTTCCTCTCTATCTGCTTAAAATAAGGTCTTAATAACTCCTGCAACGTTAGGACAATGTGACACTGCAGAATGCAAAAGAAAGTAAGAGAACTGGGTTATTTGATATCATTGCTCGGGTACTTTCACTTTCCATTGCCAAGGAATGGTCTGAGTCAGGCTACCTTTTCTGTTCTGACAGTTAATATTCATCTGGAAAAAGCACAATAGAAGTAATTACACTGGTAGTCTGCTTTTCAACTCATGATCTAGGGTTTTTTAGCACATATCATAAAGGTGTTTTAAACACAAAATGATGGCAAATGTCTATGGAAACAAAAGTATCAGTGTAAGGATAATTTACCTCTCTGATAGTCTAAACAGTAAGGAGGTTGATTTGACTGAAGCTAAGAATTTGCATTAAGGGATATTAAGACCCTGTGTTGGATTAAAAAAAAAATGGCACTTATATACATGTTGATTTCTTTTTTACTGATCTTAGCTGCTTTTCTTTTTTCCCCGGATTGAAACCAAGCTTACCAAACTATATAAAGACAACAAAACGTACTGGTGTCTTATTCTTTCAACTTTATGTTTTTGCCTATTGTACTCCCAGTAGCTATCAGTAACTGACATGTACTATTAAGTTTGACTGAATAATTAAGTTTTAATTTAGTGCCACCCTACATAGGAAAAGAAATATTGTCTTTTAATAAAATTTATATTATGGTTAATTTTTCATGATGTGATGGCTTCAGATAATTTTTCTTTACTGTTCTAAGCAATGCTTACCTATCATCATCATGTTCAAATGAAGTGCTTATTTGGATAAGGATGTGTACATCAGTGACTAAGTCTTGTACAAACATACACATACACACAGGCACACACAGATGGATGATAGATAGATAAGGTATTGCGACGATAATTTTGCATCAACTTGATAACAAAATATCTAGACATTTCATTAAAGATTATTACAGGTGTGTCTGTGAGGGTGTTTTGGATGAGATTAACATCTGAATTAGTAAAGACTGAGTGAAGCATATTGTTTACCCCAATATGGGTGGATTTCATCCAATCTGTTGAATACCTGAATAGAAAAAAATATGAGTAAGAGAGAGAAGAGAGAGGGGTAGAACTCTGTATAACCTTATTTGAGCTGGTATATTGGTTTTCTCCTGCCTTTACACTCATACTCAAGCTGTAATTTATACTGTCAGCAATCCTAATTGTGAGGCCTTCAGACTCAGACTGAAACTGTACCATTGGCTCTCCTGGATTTACACACACACAGATAGAAACACACACACACGAGTTAATGGAAACATATAGAAAAGATGCAATAAAGAAAAATGCTGGTACTGAAGAATTGAGGTGCTGAGAAAGTTAATTTAACAAGGGATACATAGATACATCTCAAGACTGTGAGCACAAATATTTCTACTTAAAAAAAAAACCCACCTACCCTTTTGGCTTTACAATTAACCCTTAATGTGAGGATTAGGGTGTCCACCACCTGCACAGTCAAAAATTCATGTATTACTTTTGGCTCCTCCAAAACTATTAATAGATTACTGTTGACCAGAAACCCTGTTGATGACACAAGCGGTCATTTAACATGTATTTTGTATGTTATATATAAATATTTTATACTGTATTTTCAATATAAAGTAGACTGGAGAAAAGAAAATTTTATTAAGAAAATCAAAATAAAAATATATTTATTATTCATTAAATGGAAGTGGATCATCATAAAGGTCTTCGTCCTCATGGTCTTCACATTGACTAGGCTGAGGAGCAGGGGTATGAGGATGGATTGGTCTTGCTGTCTCAGCGTGACAGAGGTAGAAGAATCTGTCTATAAGTGGATCCACATAGTTCAAAATCTGTTCTATTTAAGAGTCAATTCTATTCATCAGTATATGTTTTATTATTGTATTCATATAGTCATACATTTCCTCATTAATTTATCCAGTAGTCACTCTTTTTTTTTTTTTTTTTCTGAGAGAGTTTCACTTTGTCGCCCAGGTTAGAGTGCAGTGGCACAATCTTGACTCACTGTAACCTCCGACTCCCGGGTTCAAACAATTCTCTTGCCTCAGCCTCCCAAGTAGCTGAGATTATAGGCACCCATCACCATGCCCGGCTAATTTTTGTACTTTTAGTAGCGATGAGGTTTCACCATGTTGGCCAGGTTGGTCTAAAGCTCCTGACCTCAGATGATCCGTCTGCCTCAGTCTCCCAAAGTTCTGGGATTACAGGCACGAGGCACCACACCTGGCCTGTCACTCATTTTTGAGTTTCTAATGCTTACCAAGTTAAAGGCACTTAATTAATAAGAGGCCCTCTGAATTCATTACCTATAATCAAAGAGAACACAAATCCAAACAATGAAATGCATCAGGCTAGGGGTAAACTAGAGGTAGATAGGAGAGAAGAGAAGGAGTGACTGAATCAGACTGATGAACCGGCTACATTAGGAAGAGATGAGAAGAGTACTTTAAGAGCACTAATGAATTTTCTGTATTTTATGTATTATTTTCTTTGGTCTTTCCAATGATATATGTGGAAAGATGGAGTATGTTGCAACTCCTTTGAAATTATAGTGATTTTGTTTCTGTTTCTAGCTTTCAAGTTACTCTCAATCCTGAGTTTGCTGTGCCTATTCTGTAATAACCAGGCAAGTGTGAAGAGAGTACCACTACTACATGAAAAAAATTGTTTTATTTCTGCAATTCAGAAGACACTAACACCTTGCTTGAAATCTACACTGCCTAATGATCTTTGCACCCAGGCTATTGAATCCTACCTCTTTGGGGTGGAAACGTCTGCACAATTTACTGAGGCTTCCGGCAGGGTTATGTTGGTCTAGCAGTTAAATAGTTATGTTAGGAATAAAAAGGTATTTAATGGTTTATTGGAAAGTCAATGGCATAATGTGTGAAGTACCTCTTTAACAGTGTACTAAAAGTGTCAGAATCCTGTGCAATTTTCCACACACAAAAATGGCATAATGTCCTACAGGTGTCACACATTTATTCCCACTCACTCTGCTCATTAGTAAAATATTTTAATGTATATTCTCCTATAAATTATTCAGACATGTCCTAACGAATTTCCAAGCTAAGCAAGCAACTAGGTAGATTCTGAAAAATATGTTAAACACTTACTAAAATTTATCTGAAGTGCTGATATTTCTTGTGGTTATTTCTACAACACAAATTCGCTGTGTTGATTGTTGTACTGTACATTGTTGAAAATAAGTTCTTTGAGCAAGGTCCAGATGTCCCTGATAGCTAAATTCTCATTGCCTTATGCCCACTACCAAACTAATAAAGATTGCCTATGGACAGCCTATGATCCCTTTAAAAAATAAGTTTACTATTTTTTAAATGGTAATTGACTTTTTTTGTGGACATGTATTTTTTTCTGAATACAGGCTTCTGTGTTGGTGGGTATATTCTGCACAGTGTCCCAAATACACACTGGGCCATAAGCCTTCATAACAAGATACCCTGACTTACAAAATCATCCATAATGTTTTAAAATATCTGTATTTTTTGAAGAAACGACCTTATAATTATAAAACAAGTACATATTATTTGACATTTCTCATGTTTTAAAAAGGACATATTTTGCATCAAGTTAATATCCTGTTGATAAAAAGGGTCCAGCACTGCAAAATATTTGACAAAATTTATTCTGAGCCAAATATGAGTGAACATGGCCTGTGACACAGCCCTCAGGAGGTCCTGAGAACATGTGCTCAAGGCTGTTGAGGTGCAGCTTGGTTTTATACATTTTAGTGAGGCATAAGACATCAATGAAATATATTTAAGAAATACATTGGTTTGCTCCAGAAAGGCAGAAAGGTTGAGTTTGTTTAAAGACTTGGGATAGCTGGAAAGAAAATGTTCAGATTAAGATAAAAGACTGTGAAGACCAAGGTTCTTTTGAAGTCTTATAGTGGCTGCCCTTAGCGATGATAGATGACAAGTGTTGCCTATTCAGATCTTTAAAAGGTTCTAGGCTCTTAACCAATCTCTTCAGGATTGAGAGGTCCTGGAAGAAAAAGATCTAGCTATGTTAACAGAGATTCTTTACAGATGCAATTTTTCCCCCACAAAGGACAGCTTTGCAGGGCCATTTCAAAATATGGCAAATAAACATGTTTTGGGGTAAAATGTTTTGACTTTCTTCTTTGTCACATAATGCTATGCCACAGTTAGATTGGAAAGTAAGTCACGATATAGGGTTAAATAAAACCCATCTGATGAGAATTTATGATTTGTAGGGCATGACTCCCTAGACCTGTCAGATAGGAATTTGGGTAAGACAAAAAAAGCAGAGCTTAGTCTTCAGTTCATATATTTTAACAGTCTGTCTTAGTTTGAGGTTGCTATAATGAAGTACCATACATGTGGTGGCTTAGAAACAGAAATTTACTTCTCATAGTTTTGGAGGTTGGAAGTCCAAGATGAAAGTGCCAGCATGGGGTAGTGTCAGGTAAGGGCTGTCTTCTAGTTTGTAGACTGCCATCTTCTCATTTTATCTTCACATGATGGGGACTCAAGCAGAGAGAAGAAGCAAGCATTCTAGTTATGCTTATAAGACAACTAATCAAGTTCCTGAAGGCTCCACCTTCATGATCTCATCAGATACTAATCACCTCCCAAAGGCCCCACCTCCAACTATCAACACATTGGTGGTAGGATTTCAAAACATTATATGTGTATCATTATGTGGAACACAAAGATTCAGTCAATAATATAGTTAATATGGATAAAAAGACATATTAATATACATATGGTATATATGTGTATATATATAAGTGTATGTGTAGCTATATATGTCTCTAAATTTATATTTTTATTTTGTACCCAGAGCTATATTATTATATCTTTATATATAAATGTAAGGGTATATACATCTTGTCAATCGCATATCAAGTCATCTAGGTAATCCTTTGTATAGCCATATTAAGTGGGATAAATACGTATGTGTGTGTCTGTGTAATTACATATGCTGCATAATTTTACTGAGCCCACAGAATAGAAAATAAGAGACTCAAATTTATGCATGCATATGTAATATACATGTGATCTGTTCCTTAAGACTAGTGGAACCTAGGTTTTTTTAAATGTTTGTTGTAAGACTAATAAAGACATATTTTTATTACATCTAACAGTTAGCAGATTGTTAGGTATGCCATTAGTGACCTAACATTTATCTCAACTCCATGATACATTTATTTGGAACAGTGAACAATAGTAGTTTTAAGAGGTCGTCCTGTTCTGAGGTTTCACAGGTATTCCTCTGTTTTTAAGGGCACATAGTCATTCAGTAATAATAACTATTCTAACAATGACAAATTTAACTATTGTATTTCTGATTATGTTACAGATTTATCACATTAATTTTTTAAAAAACTGTTAAATAAGTCAAACAACTTAGATAAGGTTCAAGTATTTTCTTCTCTCTGTATTGCACACTTTTAATTACATTCCAAAGAATTTTAAGAAGTTAAGATGCTTGAGTAATTCTGCCTGTGTTTACTGATACCATCTTGGAAATTAGAAACCCATAAATATTTTCATTCTATTTGGGTAGAGATGAACAATCTCTTCACTTTATTTCTATTGATATGCTAATATTTGGAATATAAAAGTACTCAGATTGCAATTTTAGAAACAACTTTTAAATTTACTTATTATTTAATCTCCTTAATCAGCCTTTCTTTATCTTCATTAGCCATTTCAAGATTTTATTGAGAGTTGTGAAAATTCCCCACTACTTGTATCACACATGAGCGAATTCCTATTATGCCTTAATTTCTGTCTGTAAATTTATAAAAATAACGTGTATCCCTTCTGTCTTTATTAAATATTTGTAAATCTTGCTTCCTCTTGTATCTCCAGGCATTTCAAGGTAAGGCTGGTAGACGGCTTTCCATTTTTCTGAGAAATTTGAAGCAATCAGAGGAGATATCCACAAACTGTTATCTCTTCATCTACCCATTTTCCTGCCATTGTGCTGATATGTTCTCATTGCACACAATGAATTGCCTCTCTTCCTGGCGAAGACCATGCCACCTCATAAGCACAGGGTCCCGTTTATTCTTGCTTACTCAAGGAAACTATTTCAGTAATAATCTTTCTATTTTTTTAAGAAAGGGTGTTCCATTCAGTATCACATGGTTTTCACTAAGATAGAAAAATATTGTTTCACCAAGATTAAAGGAAAATAAAAACATAACCAAACTAAAGCAAAACAAAACTCTTGTGATTCCATTGATCTTGTAGGTTATGTATGATTTTTTGCCCTCCTATGCCTCACATTGTTTATTCTCCTTTTCTCTAATTTCTTCCCACCTATCTTGTTGAACCCAAAGCAGTACATATGTTTTTCCGTCTACCACTCTACTCCACTCCATTCCATTTTTCCTTGTGTAGGTCACCAAGAACTTTCACATAGCTAAGTTCAATAGTTAATTTTTATTCCTTATACTAGGTTGAATAGAGCCTCCCAAAACTCATATTTACCCAGAACTTCAAAATGTGACCTCTTGAAAGGACAGTCTTTAAAGATATAATGATTAAGATTAGCTCATACTGGATTAGAGTGGGACCTAATTCAATGCCTACTGTTCTTAAAAAAGAGAAAACAGAGACACACAGAAAATGCACAGAAGAAAAAGCTATGTGATAATAAAGGCAGAGATTGGAGTTATGATGCCACAAGCCACAAAATGCCAAGAGTTGTCAACAACCACCAAAGGCTGGCAGAAGCAAGGAAAGAATCTCCCTTAGAGTCTGGAGAGGGAGCAGGGCCCTGCTGACATCCTGATTTCAGACCTCTAGACTTCAGAACTGTGAGGCAGTAACCATATCAACCCTGGGAAGCTGAAATACTCCTTATTTTACTTGAACCGTCAGTAGCATTTAATTCAGTTGCTCACAGTTTTCTACAGAAAACATTGAATTTACTTGGCCACCAAGACAATACACTCATCTGTTTTTTCTTCTTCTTCTCTGAATGCTTCTTACTAGTCTCTTTATTTCTACCTGATCTCCTAACATCAGAGTGCCCTAGAGCTTAAACCTTGCACCTCTTCCTTTTTAAAAAAAAAATCAACAGCACATTTTCTTTCTACTCTCATCTAGTCTCATGACCTTAAATCCCATATATGCTGATGATTCTTGAATTTATATTTGTAGTCCAGACCTCCCACCTGAACTCTATTTGTAGCTTCCTTCTTAACATATTCCTATTCATGTTTAATAAGCATCTCAACTATAACATGTCCTAAACTGATAAATCAATGTGTATGACTCTGCTATTTTAACAGGGAGCATTTATGTTGTTTCTCTAACTAATAAATAATAAAGATTAATAACCGAACAATAGCTTGGGTTAAATATCTTGATAATTTTTCTCCCTCAATGAAGTTTTGATTTTTGAAACATGAAACATGGACCGTAAATATTATAGTGTCTCTTTTCCCTTAATAAGTTACTTTGTCACTTGACTCAATAAAATAATAATATAGTCTTCCAGGAAATACTTAACAAAGTATGTGGTCTTATTACTTTAGTATGGGGAATTTAAAATATAATTTATGTGCTATTCTAATGAATGTATTTATTTTCTTGTGTATGTATTATATGTGATTTATAAATACTTTTGTACTTTTTTGTACTTTGAACATAAAGCCAGCTTCAAGGCATATCAAAAACTATACAATACTGAAATAGTTTGGATGTCTTCTCTGAATCTCATGTGGAGATATAATCCCCATTGTTGGAGATGGGGCCTACTGAGAGGTATTTGGTTCATCAGCGAAGATCCCTTCTGACTTGGAGCTGTTCTCGTGATAGCGAATGAGTTTGCATGAGATATGGTTGTTTACAAATATGTGGCACCTCTTCCCCACTCTCCCTCTTCCTCCCACTCTTATCATGTAACATGCTTGTTCCTACTTCACCTTCCATTATGACTGAAAGATCCCTGGGGCCTCCCCAGAAGCCAGGCAGATGCTGGCCCCATGCTGCATAGGATATTCAGCTGGCAGAACCATGAGTCAATTTAATATCTTTTCTTCATAAATTACCCAGTCTTGGGTATTTCTTTATAGCAACACAGGAATGGCCTCACACAAATATCCACAGATTAAACTTCAATATTTCTCAAGAGTACATAAATACACAAACACAAATAATAGTACTCAAAATATCCACTAGAGAAAGATAAAGAATAAAACATTTTGATAATAAAACATTATCAGAAAGTTTTCATGTTTTCAGACAACCATTGAACGTGGTAACAGGCCTATCTTTTCTCCCCCAAGCAAGATTAGGGCATCCTAGTTCTTTTTTTTTTTTTTCTTTTTTGAGACGGAGTCTCGCTCTGTCGCCCAGGCTGGAGTGCGGTGGCGCCATCTCGGCTCACTGCAAGCTCCGCCTCCCGGGTTCACACCATTCTCCTGCCCCAGCCTCCTGAGCAGCTGGGTCTACAGGCGCCCACCACCATGCCCGGCTAATTTTTTGTATTTTCAGTAGAGACAGGGTTTCACCGTGTTAGCCAGAATGGTCTTGATCTCCTGACATCGTAATCTGCCCACCTTGGCCTTCCAAAGTGTTGGGATTACAGGCGTGAGCCGCTAGTTGATTCTTAATAGAGAAAAGAACTGCAGAAGAATCGTAAATAGTAAATAATATTATTAATTGTCAAAGGAGATGCTGAGAAATATACAAACGTATGTTAATAAAATATGATAGAGTAAAAAAAATTCTGTGTGATAATTTACTTGTGTAATGGATTGCAATGTACAGTTTCATCCTGAAGCTGTAGTATAACTGGTACTGAAGGTTTGGGAACATGGGTAGACACTACATTTAACCTGAATATAAGTATGCTCATGGTGGGTATGAGCCAGTTTGGTGGGTGATTGGAAACACCTATAATGTATCTTCAATGGGAATGGAAAGTGGGATAGAGAAAAACTGAGCAGAGCAGACATCTCCTGTTAAGAGAGCCACGTGTAAGTTCAAGTAAGATGTCCTTAGGTCTCCCAGAAATAAAGCTGGATGACTTTTCTGACTAGAGGTAGAAGCCTTGTATTTGCCAAAATGGACAAGAAGCCATGATCTTCTACTTTACATTTCTGGCTGTGACACTTCCCCTGAGCATCTGACTTGTATATTCAATTGCATATGGGGCTTCTCCACTTAGATGTCTTATTGGTATCTCATACTCAACAGGTCAAAATTAAAATACTGGATTCCTGCCTATCTCCAGCCCTGTGTCTTTTTCTGCCATCCCACCTCAATTAATGCTCCAAATAGCATCCAGCTGCACAAATCCCAAACTCAAATTATCTGTTTTGCTTCTTCATGCAGCTTCTTTATCCATTACAGTTCAGCTGTCATTCCCTGGCATTAACTGAGGAATAAGACAGGTCTCTTACTATTCTCAGTATCTAATTGTTAAAAAATTTCTTTTATTTTTGATTTAGTGGGTATGTAGTAGGTGTATATATTTATGAGTTACATGAGATATTTGGATACAGACAGGCAATGTGTAATCATTTCATCAGGTTACATGAGGTATCCATCACCTGAAGCATTTATCCTTTGTGTTACAAACAATACAGTTATGCTCTTTCAGTTATTTTAAAATGCACAACTAAACTATTCTTGATTCCTTTAGTATTTTTACTGCCCCCTCATCCAATTCATCAGCATGTCATGTTAGTTTTACATTTTATTCAAAATCAAATTACTACTTCCTACTTCCTCTATTACTGTGCTACTGCACACAGCCATTATTTCTCCGCTAGAATATGGCAACCAACTCTAATTGACTTTTCCCTTTCAAATATCACTTTGCTACAGTCCACAGAAGCCAGAATAATCCTCTATTAATATATATAATATTATATTATTTCTAGCTTGTAATGTCCAATGCTCTTCTATTACATTTGTTGCAAAACGCAAACTCTTTCCTGGGCCTTCAAGTTCCTCCTACAGGATTTAGCCTACCTTGAATTCTTTTATTATTTCCTTTCATACCACCTTACTAATTTCTCCTTGTTTCCCTGTTCTCCTTTACTTTTCTTCCCACTTCCCAAATAAGATAAACGTCTGCCTAGAGCTTTTGCCTTATTTTTCATTCATTTAGATCTTACTCTGCACATTCTGCAACTACTTCTAGTAATTTACATTTAAGTTTTTAATGGAACGTCACAGAAGTCTTCCAAGAACGTCCAATTTTAGTCATTTTCAGATTAATTCACATTAAGAGACTATATGTGATGTTATTCATAACTTACTTTAAATGTGTCAGGTTACAGAGTTTCATAGTACATACAGACTGATTATCTTGAGCTTTAATTATAAAGATGTCACTGTTCTTATCAAGAATTTACACTTTTGCAATTAATTCTCACTTTTTATCTGGAAGCACACAATTCAGAGGGAGGTATTATAAATCCTTCAGCCAGCAGATTGAGAAATGATATTTTATTGGTAAAATTAGTGGCCTTTAAAATAGAATAATAAATGTTTAAGATGGGATCTTATTAATAAAGTTAAAGATATTAATGATGTGTGGTTGACTTAATTGTCTTTTATACACTCAACCCTGTTACATTCATAGGCTATCAATATCCAGAAAGGTCTGTAGCATAGACCCTTGAGTGTGAGTACATGGATTGGTCACTAATATTGTGTCCAGTCTCTGAATTAGGTGCTTTTTGCTTGATGTTGGTTCTAAGGGGAACACCTCTGTAATGGAACTCCATCAAATTTATAAAACTTAGAAAATAAGGTTCATGAACTCATTCTCCTTCTCTTCCCTCACTCTTTAACTTCACATTGTCATCTCCAAAATCAGGCCTCCTTCTTCACTAATGAGATAGGGAGGATTTGGGCCCACATGATCTTCTGATCTTGATAATGTTATACTCTTTACATACTTGACAAAATGGACTTTGCCTATGCAATAAATGTGACTACTTATTTGACCTTAACATAAGGAGATTATTTTGCATCATCCCAGTAGGCCAACTGTAGTCATAAGACGCCTTGAAAGACACAGAAGCCAGAATAAAGTCAGGAAGATAGCAGAAGTGGAAGTCAGGGAGATTGGAAACATAAAATAGTCTCAACTCATCATTTTTGCCTTTGTAAATGAGAGGTGGGCACTAACACTGGTGGCCTCTAGAATCTGAGAATAAGTTACTGCTGTAGATAGAAAAGACCCTTGGAGAGAACTTTCCTTTCTCTCTGTTCTTCCTTATTCTGAATGTCCTCCTACTGTAATTTCTCTTTTTAAATTGTAGATTGCCATCAAGAGAAAACCTTCCTCTCATTTTAGCTTAGGGCTTTCATAGTACTAAAGCGGCTACATTGTCTGGGGTATATACCCAGGGGTGCATTGTTGCATGCTAGGAAAATTTAGAACATAAACACACAAGAGGAGTTTAGGAGTGGCGGTTTAATAGGCAGAAGAGAATAGGAGAAAGAGAAACAGTTCTCTTTATAGAGAAAGAGAGGGGTCTCGGAGCGGAAAGGACCGGTGGGTGGCAGATACGCCAACTTTTATTTTATTTTATTTTATTTTTTGACAGGCTCTCACTGTCTCTCTCAGACTGGAGTGTAGTGGCATGGTTTTGGCTCACCACAGCCTCTACCTCTCAAGCTCAAGCAATTTGCCTGCCTCAGCCTCCTGAGTAGCTGGGACTACAGGCATGCGCCACCACCCCCGGCTAATTTTTGTATTTTTAGTAGAGACAGGGTTTCACCATGTTGGCCAGACTGATCTCAAACTCCTGACCTCAAATGATCCACCCACCTTGGCCTTCCAAAATGCTGAGATTAGAGGCATGGCATGAGCAACCATGCCCAGCTGATGCGCCAAATTTTATAGTCATGAGTTTAAGGAGGCAGTGTCCTATTTACATAGGGCTCACAGATTGATTCCATCAGGTATGATGCTTACGTAATGCGCAGGAAGGCTGGTCACCCCACCCTAATCTTATGCAAATAGACTTTCCAGTTGATTGGTGCCATCTTGTCTGCTCCTTACAGTACATGTGGCTGACATAGAGAAGGAAAGATGGAGCTGTCATCTTTTTTTTTTTTTTTTTTTTGAGACAGAATTTCACCCTGTTACCCTGGCTGGAGTGCAGTGGCAAGATCTCAGCTCACTGCAACCTCCCGCCTCCTTGGTTCAAACAATTATCCTGTCTTAGCATTCCGAGTAGCTGGGACTACAGACGCACACCACCATACCTGGTTAATTTTTGTATTTTTAGTAGGGAAGGGGTTTTGCCATGTTTGCCAGGCTGGTCTTGAACTCCTAATCTCAAGCGATCCGTCCTCCGTGGCCTCCCAAAGTGCTGAGATTATAGGCGTGAGCCACCGCGCCCAGCCAGAGCTGCCATCTTGAACATTTCTAGGCCCTATTCCCTCCCGCCATTCACTGGTGCAAGCTCCCAGCTTGCTTGTCTATGTCTGCAGCTCAGATTTCCAGGCTGCTCTTTGTTAGAAAATGATTTAGGGCTGCTTTTCGTTAAAGAAGCCTTACCAAAGGCTACTGTACCCTCACTATCTGCCTAAGTAATTTCTTCTTAACTCCTGTAGTCCAGGTATCGACTACACACAGAACCTTATAAATCCCAATCATCCTGCCTCCTCATCCATGTGTGTATGTTCTACTTTTGAAAATATAAAACAAATGTAGTTGTTTTTCATTAAAATATCTGTATGTAGCACCATCTTAGAATCTCTTTCCCTCTCTGTCTTTTATCTATTGATCTACTATGATCACTACAGATCCCTTATATCTTGTATCTTGGTTTGTTCTCAGTGGAAACATTTTAAATTGATTATTTAGGAAATTGTTTGTACAAATTAAGATTATGTAAACTCTAAAAGATAAGAAAGGTGAGAAATGTGCTTATTTAGCTAAAATTTAGAATCAGTAGTAAGGTGGAAACAAAGGAAGAAAATGGGAAGCATACATTTCTTGAAATGTCAAACGTCACTGGGTGATTTTATTATCTGTACCTATTACCTCAATTTAGGATCCTACTTTAACAAGTATTTGTAACAATCTTCTGCTGTGTCGAATGCTGTAATGAGAGTTTTACATATATTATAACACTGGATCCTCAAAATTATACTGTCAATTAGGTATATTACAGCTGTATTGGAAAGTTAAAATTGTGGTTTATTGAGGAAAATTGACCAAAATTATTTCAACTAGGACTGAAGCTCCTGGAATTAAGATGAGGTAGCTGGAAATGTAATAGATAGCCATTTGCTTTTTCTACTATATTTCTGCAGGATATCTCTCAAGAACCTCTACTTCTCTGGATTTCCACTGCCTTCACTTGATTCAGGTTTCATCACTCAAACATCTATGTTGATTCTATCCCAGTCCCCTACCATCATTATCTTGCCACAGTGGTTGATTCTGGGATTAGGCGAATGTTTCAGAATACTATTCTGTCTTTTCAAAGATCAAATTTGTACAAACATTTAAGGACCTACTATCTTCATAACATTAGAATAAATACTATGACAAATAAAAGCACTAAGAAGATGTCCCTTCCTTTAAAGAGTCTATAGTTTATTTGCACAGGTGTTGAGATGTATCAACACAAAGTTAAAACAATACAGAGTAGTCTATTAGTGCCGATATATGGGTATGAGAATTATATTACAGAGAACTAATTTTGAGAGTTTGAAAGGCTGGGAAAGGCTGTAACTTGGCATGGTTGAAAAGACTATAATGAACATAAGGTAGCCTAAAAGAGGATCTGAAATATTTAGATAGTTTATTGGGGAGAATGAAGGATGTTTGGAAGGTAACAAAATACACAGGTGAGAATAAACATGGAGTTTTGTCACTATAATAGCTTCCTCCTAGGTCAGTGAACCAGGAATTCTCCATGATGCTGCTCTGGGACCCACAGTTGCATGGATAATTTTTAACTAAATTAGGAAGACTTTTGATGTTTGATTTCAGAAATTAACACTTTGTGAAAGTCATGGAGAGCCATTGAAAATCTGTGGGTGAGAAATATCATAAAAATTCAAGATTTTGGAAAAATGAATCTGATAAATTATTTTGGATGAGACCAAATATGAGAAGGGTAAAGAAATTTGGAAGAAGAAAAGGAGGCTGAAAGCTAAAGGAATAAAATTAAATAGGAACATTTAAAAAGCCATATTCTCCTAGATGTGAGTTAGAGTTATTCTTAGTAGTTCTTGGAAGCTTAAGAATGTCTCGTCCTCTTTTCTTGGCTCGATATTTAATAAATGTCTATCATGGAACTGTGTTGAGATAAGAGGAAAACAATGAAAAGATAGAGTGATCTCAGCATTTTATCTCAAACTACTGCCCTAGATATCTAGATAAAAGCAAATACTGAGAGCAATTTAATTTGGGATAACTGCTTTTATTACAAACATCTACATGAAATCAACAGCTTGTGAAAATGTGTTTTTCTACTGTCAATTTACACTTGATTCTTTTTGCACATCTTACACTTTTTTTCTGATAAGATTATAAATATGAATCAAGCTCTTTTGGTTACACATGCTGATTAGATGAAGTCAATTAAACAGTAGAGATGGGTGAACATGTATAACCAAAAAATATTTAAAATACCAATAAGAAACTTTAATATAAAACTACTTTCTGGATGTAAGTTTATTTAAATGCTCTGTTATTCTCATGTTGTATTAGTAACCAAGGCAATAATTATTAATTCAATCACTCAACATGGCTTTAGATGGGAGGGCACAACAGTAAATAAAACAAAGTTCTAGTCTACCTGAACATTTATGTAAATATTTACATATAGGATTTAGAGATTGTATTAATTTTCATGCAAAAATTTTACACAAGCATCAGAACATTATATACAAAAAGCATCTTCCTTTCATGGTGAGAAAGATCTTGGCTTCCTGTCTGAATAGAATAGATCATAGCCATTATACTTCTATTTTAGTTTGAAAAATTTTCCAGCTCATTACAACTTACGAGGATATTCATTCCAGATCACCCTTTATTTTTTCCTCATCTCATTTCTCTGTGTTCAGATTACCCTATAATGACATAGAAAAACAATAGGTGATATTTCTAGTTCTCAGCCTTCCACTCACCTGTTTTGTAATTTTAAGCAAATCACATAAGCTTATAAGTTTTCATTATCTAACTTGTGGGAAAAAATTAAGACTTTAATGAGAAAACATTTAATTGAGACACTGGGGATATGTAAAACCACCAGGCATAGTGTCAGGAGCCTTGATTTTGCTTGAATATTTTTTAAAAAATTATGTTTAATAATGACTAAGAAAAAGAAACTTTGTATGTGAAAGCAAAACAAAAAAACTAACATTTGATAGAATAGTTTTAATGCAGAATTAAATTTTAAAGAAGCTGAAATAAAAGAATTTGAAAACATTTCATTTTGGAGCTAACATTTCTAGGAGTGACAGAGCCCCTCACACTCATGTGTTTGATGAGAAACAAATTTACCCTCTCCTGTTTCTATCAGTGCTCAGATAGAAGAAACCTTTCAGAGGCTGAGAGGCACCAACAGATCAACTAGAATAGTGCTGTGGGCACAATGCGTGCTCAATTATAGTTATCATAAATACCATGAATGCTCATACTACAAAAGGAGTGTAGTATATTTCTTTAATTGAAAAAAGTATATTTACCATATGTTTCCAATAGTGTAAAACACACCAGCTGGCACATCTTGGACATTCAGCATATGTTTTTGTGATTGATTTCTACTCTATACATCCAAGAAATGCTTATGAATCTTCTTGAATGTGTTGCCTGCTAAGATGTATTATAAATGCTTAAAAGACATTGTTTCCTCTTTGCCTTCCACGCCCAAACCAAAATAGTCTAGATTTTCCTTGCTTTGAATTAGCAGCCAAAATGACTTCACTCTGTAAAAACTTAAGAGTAAGCTCAGCCAAAAATTCAGATATACTTACATGCATACCCATACTCAGAACAAAGAGCTTAGAAAAGCTTCGCTTGGCCTATTTGTGTCACTATTATGTAGCAGGAAGTGTTGCTACAGGAAGTCAAAAAAAATTACCTAATAGGTGTGCTTACTCATCAACTCAAATAACTTTTTGAAGGGAAAAAATGTGTGTTTCTGTTACAGTGAATAGATTTAGAAATACTTATCTCAGGTCTCATTCTATTTTGAATTGTGTCAAAGACAGATGGATAAAAAAATAGTTTGTCAAATAAGGGAGATGAATTTCTTTTTTTCTAGATTTTTCTTTATATGTTTTATCAAAGTATTGCATAGTACTTGCAGCTGATTGACATTTCCCTCCAGAAAGGCTAAAGAGTCATAAAAAGAGTGAAGGGGGAAGTCGAGTTTTACTGCAGGGATCTTCCAGGTGTAGTGCGTAGAATTTTGGAGCATAAAATGAAGGGTGGACTGCATTGAAAGTCTGGCATGGTGATATTTGTCAGAGGCTCAATGACACATCTTTACCCTAGATCGGAATACAACTATGAGTTTACTTCCTCTGGTTGTGTATCCCTCAAGCTTAGAACTATTTGGTATACAACTTTTCTGGGCAACAAATAAAAGCATAGATGAGAGTAAAATTGGAATTGTTATAAAAAATGCCCTCACATGGGTAAGAGGGCAGTTGGAGGTTGAGAATTGGCACTGAATACCACTCAAAAATGAAATGTTCCTGTGTATTAAGCCTTAATCAATTGGTATTCACTTTTTGTGAATGGCTAATATTTAAACATAGTCTCTAGCAGAATTGAGAAAGGGTCTGTAGAAAATAATTTTCTTAAAATACAAAGCAAATCTAAAAAAGTTCCCAATTGCTAAAGCACATAGGACTATCCTTTTCCTTTGCAATTTGCATCCTCAATGTGTTTTGTCATGTTCTCGGGAGGGCATACACTTTTACTTCTTTTCTTCTTTCTCGTTTCTTTCTTTTTTTTTTTTTCTTCCTTTATTTTTTTGCCACTGATCCTCCCTATATTTCCTTCAGGATAAAAGACACCCTTATGTGAGATCTTCTCACTTCAGCGTAGTGCTATTACGCGCTCCTGGGAAGCTCCCATATTCAAATTTAAGGGTGACACCACACTCTCCCTTGCTTGAATTCTTGCAGATGTGAGCTCACCAGCATCCCCTTCCTGGAAACATTGTTTGTCTTGCCTCCCTTACTGCCACCCTCTGCCCGCTCCTCCTGCTTCCCTCTACTCCACAAACTCCTGGAGATCTTGTCCACTGCCAGGGCTCTTTGCAGCTAGAAGCTGACCCAGACCTTCCCAGGTCACCTCTCAGCTAACTCACTTGGTCTCCTCTCTAAGGCACCTCAAATTAGTGCCTTGCGGGGGTGAAGAATGGTCAAAAGCAGGCTGCTAGGTCACTCTTCAAGGTTCACAGGACAACCTTGTGTTCTCAGTGCATCACTTCAGTGCTCATATTTTTATCTTGTTTAATTGATACATAGTATTTTACATACTTATGGGGTACATGGGTTATTTTGTTCCACGAGTAGAATGCGCAATGACTAAGTCAGGATAATTGTGACACCATCCCCTTGAGTATTTATCATTTCCATGTATTGGAAAAAAATTAAGTCCTCTCTTCTAGCTACTTTGAAATATACAATACATTGTTGTTGACTAGTCACCCTACTCTTATCTTTTCTTATCTTATCCCTTGTAACTGTATATTTGTCCCCATTGACCAACATTTTTTCATCCACGTCTCTCACCCATATACCCTCTCCAGCCTCTCCTGTCTATCATTCTACTCTACCTTCACAACATCAACTATTTAAGCTCCCTCATGAGTGAAAACATGCAGTAATTGTCTTTCTGTGCCTGGCTTAATTCACTTAACATAAAGACCTCCAGTTCCATCCACGTTGTTGCAAATGATATGATTTCATATTTTTTTATGACTGAATAGATTCCATCGTGTATTCATACCACTTTTTCTTTATCCATTCATCTCTTGATGGACACTGAGGTGGATTCCATATTCCACACTTTTGCTATCAGGAATACTGCTGCAATAAATGTGTGAGTGTAGGTATCTCTTTGATAAACCGATTTCTTTTCTTTTGAGTAAATACCCGGTAATGGGATTGCTGGATTGTAGGGTAGTTCTATTTTTAGTTATTTTGTTTGTTTGTTTGTTTGTTTTTAGAAATCTCCATACCGTTTTCCATTGTGGCTTCATTAATTTATATTCCTGCTGACAGTGTATAAGAGTTCTTTTTTTCTCTACACCCTCACCAGCATTGGTTATTTTTTGTATTTTTGATATAAGCCATTTTATGTTTGATGAGATAATATCTCATTGTGGTTTCAATTTGCATTTCCCCGTTGATCGTGATGCTGAACAACTTTTTTAGTGTATTTGTTGAAAATTTGTATGTCTTCCTTTGTGAAATGTCTATTCATGTCTTTTGCCTACTTTTGAATGGGATTATTTGTATTTTTTACTATTGAGTTGTTTGAATGTCTTATTTATTCTGGATACTAGTCCCTTGTTGGGTAAGTAGTTGCAAATAATTTTTCCCACTCACATTGTATCTTCACTTTGTTGATTGTTTCCTTTGCTATGCAGAAGCTTTTTCACTTAATGTAGTCCTATTTGTCTATTTCTGCTTTTGTTGCCTCAGCTTTTGCGATCTTAGCCACAAAATGTTCACCTATACCAATATCCTGAAATGTTTTCCCTGTTTTCTTCTGGTAGTTTTATAGTTTCAGGTCTTATGTTTAGGTTTTTTGATCCACTTTGAATTGATTTATGTACATAATGAGAGACAGGGGACCAATTTCATTCTTTTGCATGTGGATATCCAATTTTCCCAGCACCATTTGTTGACGATGGTGTCCCTTCCCCAGTGCGTATTCTTGATGCCCTTGTTGAAAATCAGTTGACTGTAAGTATGTGAATTTATTTGTAAGTTCTCTATTCTGTTCCATTGATCTATGTATTTGGTTTTATACAAGTACCATGCTGTTATTATAATTATAACCTTGTAGTTTATTTTGAAGTCGGGTAGTATGATGCCATCAGCATTGTTACTTTTGCACAGCATATATTTGATTATTGAGATTTCTTATTTCATACAAATTTGAGAAAGGTTTTCTCTACCCCTGTGAAAAAATGGTATTTTGATAAGACTTGCATTGAATCTGTAGATTAGGCACAATGGTCACTGTAATAATATTAATTCTTCTGATGTATGAGTATGGGATGTTTCTTCATTTGTTTGTGTCCTCTTAAGTTTCTTTCATATGTGTTTTGTAGTTTTCTTTATACAGGTGTTTTAGCTCCTTAATTAAATTTATCCCTAGGTATTTGTTTTGTAGCTATTATAAATGGGATTGACTTCTTGATTACTTTCTCAGCTAGTTAATTATTGGTATATACAAACACTATTCATTTTGGCATGTTGATTTTGTGTCCTGCAACTTTACTGATTTTACTGAGCAGATCTAAAAGTTTTGGTGGAATCTTTAGTTTTTTCTGGATATAAGATTATGTCATCTGAAAAAAGGGACAATTTGAGTTGGGTTTTTTTCCCCCCAATTTGGATGCCTTTTATTTTTCTTGTGCTTGGTTGCTCTGTCTGGGACTTCCAGTACTATGCCAAATAGGAGTGGTGAAAGTAGGCATGACTGTCTTTTTTCAGTTCTTAGAGGAAAGGCTTTCAATTTCCCCCATTCGGTGCGATGAGGTATGTTCCTTCTGTGCCTAGTTTATTAAAATTTTACTAATAAAAGAAAGTTAAATTTTATCAAATACCATTTCTGCATCTACTGAGATGATCATACGATTTTTATGCTGTATTCTATTTATGTCATATATCACATTTATTGATTTGCATCTTTCTTAAATCTCAGAGATAAATTTCCGTGGAGCATTGTGTGTTATCTTTTCTTTTTTTTTTATGTGCTGTTGGACTTATTTTGCTAGTATTTTTGAAGATTTTTGCACCTATTTTCATAAGGGAGGTTGGCTTGCAGTTGTATATTTTTTTAATTTTATATTTGTCTGGTTTTGATATCAGTGTATGGTGGCTTCGTAGAACGAATTCCCTCATCTTCAATTATTTGAAAAGGGGAGAATTGATGTTGTTTCCTCTTTAATCATTTGATAGAACTAAGCAGTGAAACCATCTGGTCCTTGACTTTTGTTTGTTGGGAGATTTTTTTATTACTCATTATTGGTCTGTACAGGTTTTCTATTTCTTTCTGATTCAATGTTGGTATATTGCTTATATCCAGGAATTTATCAATTTTCCCTAGGTTTTCCAGTTTCTTAGCATATAGTTGTTCATAATAATCTGTGATGACCTTTTGTATTTTTGTGATGTCAATTTTAATGTCTGCTTTTTATTTCTATTTTTTTTATTTGATGCTTTTCTCTCTTTTATTTTTTCTTGGTTGGTATAGTTAGTAGTTTACTGATTTTGTTTATCTTTTCAAGAAACCAACTTCTGTTTTATTGACCTTGTTATCCTCCATGTCATTTGGTTCTGCTCTTCTCATTATTATTTATTTTACTAATTCTGGGTTTGATTTTTTTTTTCTTTCAGTTTGTTCAGGTACCTCATTAGATTGTTTACTTGAAATCTTTCCACTTTTTTGACATAAACATTTATCGCTATAAACACACCTCTTATTACTGCTTTTTCTGTATCCCATTGGTTTTGATTTGTTGTATTTCTATTTTCAGTTGTTTCAATAAGCTTCTGATTTCCTTTTTAATTTCTTCCTTGACCCAATAGTCATTCAGGAGCTTATTGTTTAATTTTCATGTTTTTGTACAGTTTCCACAGTTCCTCTTATAATTGCTTTCTAGTTTTATTCCATTGTCATCTGAGAAGATGCTTGATATGATTTCAGTTTTAAAAATTTTGTTGATACTTGTTTTGTGTCCTAATATATGTTCCATCCTGAAGAATGTTCCATGTGCTTATGAGAAAATTGTGTATTCTGTAGCTGTTGGATGAAATGTTCTGTAAATGTCTGTTTGGTTTATTTGGTTTAATGTCCAGTCTAAATCCAAATTTTCTTAGAAATTCATATCTAACTGATTTGTCTAATGCTAAGAACAGGGTGTTGAAGTACCAAAATATTACTACATTTAAGTCTTTCTTTTCCTTTAGATTTAATAATATTTACTGTATATATCTGTGTGTTCCAGTGTTAGGAGCATATATATTTAGAATTGTCTTGCTGCATACAATGACATTCTTTATCTATTTTGACTGTTTTGACCTAAAATTTATTTTATCTGGTATAGGTAAAGCTACTTCTGTTTGTTTTTCATTTTTGTGTGCATAGAATATCTTTTTCCATGCTTTTATACTCAGTCTCACTCACTTAGGTGAGGTGAGTTTCTTGTAAGCAGCATATAGTTGAGTCATGTTATTATTATTTAAATCCATTCTGCCAGTCTGTATCTTTTAAGTGGAAAATGTAATATATTTATATTTTAAGTTATTATTTATGTGTTAGGGCTTATTTCTGTCATTTTATTAATTATGTCTAGTTATTTTATATATGTTTTGTGCCTTTCTTATTGTTTATCATTTTGATTTGGTGGCTTTCCCTAGTGTAATATTTGAAATATTTGAGTCTTTTCTCATTCTTGATCTGTGCAGGTTTTCTATTTCTTTGTGATTCAATCTTGGTACATTGCATATGTCCAGTAATTTATCAATTTTCTGTTGCTTTTCCAGTTTCTTAATGAATAGTTGTTCATAATAATCTGTGATGACCTTTTGTATTTTTGTGCTATCAGTTGTAATGCATTCTTATTATTTCTGATTTTATTTGACTCTTTTCTACCAATGGTTTTTATATGTTTCATGTGTTTTTATGATGGTATGTATTATCTTTTCACTTCAGGTTGTGAACTCTCTAAACCATTTCTTATAGGGTTGGTATAGTGATCATGTATTCCCTCAGGTTTTGATTGTCTGGGAACGACTTTCTCTTTATTTATGAAGAGTAACCTTGATGGTATAGTCTTAGATGGCAGTGTTTTTTTTTTCTTTCCTCATTTTAAATATTTCATCTTGTTCTCTCCTGGCTAGTAATGTTTCTGTGGAAAAATCCACTTTTAGTCTGCTGGAGGTTCTTTTATAAGTTACTACATGCTTTTCTCTTTTTGTTTTGAAATTCTCTATTTGTCTTTGACTTTTGATTGTCAAGTATTGTGGGAAAGAACTCCTTGAACTTTATCTACATGGGAATCTCTGAGTTTCCTGTATTGGGATATCTAAATCTCTTGCTAGACTTTGGAAATTTTCATCTATTATTTCATTAGGTTTTATGTTTGTTCATTTGTTTGTTTGTTTGTTTGTTTGTTTTGGAATCCTTTTGTATTCTCTTCACCTTCTGGAACACCAAAAATTTGAATATTTGATCAATTTACTGTGCCCTAAACATCATGGAGATTTTGCTCATTCTTAAAAAAGAAAAAAAAATTCCTAATTTTTGTTGGACTGGGTTATTTCAAAAGATCTTTCTTCAAGTTCTGATGTTCTTTTTTTCCTACTTAATTTAGTCTATTGTTGAAGCTTTTGAATGTATTTTGTATTTGACTCAATAAATTATTCAGCTTCAGAATTTTTTAATGGTATCTGTCTCTTTGATAAATTTCTTGTTTAGATCTATATATCTACTTTTATTTTGCTTTTTTTTTTTTTTTTTAGTATTCTCTTATCTCTCACAGGGCTTCTTTAATATCAATATTTTGAATTACTTTTCCAGGATTTTGCAAATTTCTTTCTGATTGGAATCTGTTGCTGTGGAATTATTATTATTATTATTATTTTGGAGATGCTATATTTTCTTCCTTTTTCATGTTTCTTGTATTCTTACATTGATATCTGCACATTGCTTCTTTCTATTTTTTGAATTTGTTTTCATGAAGGAAGACTTTTTCTTAATAATGTATCTATGATGTTGGCTGGGTCAGACACTTTGGGTTTGATTCTCAGTGTGTACAGTATTGTAGTCTCCATATGATTTCTTCTGCTGTAAAACAGGTTAGTGGTATCTGCAACTTCCTCAGTGGCTCAGGTATGGTTGTTATTGAAGGCTGTAGTGAAATTTTCCTGGAGATTGGGATGCCAGGTTAATCAGTCTTTGGTCACCAGTTGTGGGAGTAGTGGGCCGAGTGTGCCTTTCCTTGGACCCTAGAGCATTGTACACTAGCACTGCTGTTAGTGGTTCAGGAAGAATGATTCTTGGGCCTCCAAGTGGCTTTCTCAGGTGCAGGAACTGACAGCAGTGGGTCAGTGGGGGGAACTGTATCTTGAGCCTCTGGGCAGGAGGCATGGTGTAGGTGATGGCAGCAGAAGTGGCCAAACAGACCTCTGGGTCCCAAGTGGACTGTGTTGGTGTTGGTTTTGGCAGTGCTTTTGACAGGCTAAATGAGCCAGTTCCCGGGCCGGCAGATGGAACAAGTGAGAAAGTATCATCTATGGTGATAACAAGAGGTCAGGTGGGCCCTACTTCAGGCTTCTGGGAGAAGTGTTCAGGTTCCAAAGGTGGTGAACTGGACTGGGCATCTCCACACCTCAAAGAGCATGCTCAGGTATTGGGCAGGGGTGGGGGACAGAGTCTGGCTTGGCAGACTTTCCCTCACAACATCCCCCAGCCTCGTGGTGTGTACTGGTGCTGACTGGGGTAGGAAAGGAATGGGATGATTTCCAATCTGCTAGCAGAATGCTCAGATGGGGGAATTAGCATCTGCAACGCAGCCCTGCCACTGGGGAGGGTGAAATTGCTTTCAGTGGCAGCAGTGTTAGGCAGGAAGCTGGGGGTTCACATTTTGCTCATGCTTTGGCCCTGATTGCAGCAGCCCACAAGAGCAGCAGCTGTAGGCAGTAACATTTGCCCTCAGAGCACATCAAAATGCAGTTGTCTGTCTGCAGCAGGGATAGTGCCACTTCCAGTGACTTGTTCTTCAGTCCCAGCAGCAGCAGCAGCAGCAACAACAGTCAGCAGCATTCAGCAGCAGTAGTGGCTGCAAGTGAGGCAGCTCTTTGTCATGTCCACCCCTCTGCTAGGGTGATGCAGGGTTGCTGTCCATGGCTTTTACATTGGTCCTGGTGGCAGCTGCTGCCAGCAGAAGTGGCTGCAAATGGGGAATGTCAATGGGGTTCCAAGGGTGTTAAGGTGCAGGGACCATTGGTCTCCTAGTGCAGAATTCAGTCTGGTGAGTGCTTTGCCCTTAAAATGGCACTGTGCTGTAGCTGCATAGAACTCAGGGGTGTGTGGGACCCAATGTGAGCTTCCTCTCTGGAGCAATGCCTTTGTACTGTCTCTAGGCAGCTCCTTATGTTAACCTCAGGTCACACAAGGATCAAGGGGGTCTACCATGGCTAGGCCTGCAGAAGTCTATAGTGGAAATGTGGACCACTGAGATTCTCTCATTCACCCTTTCCCCAGAGTCACTTTAGGTTCACAGCTAGTCCCTGTTGAGCAGGCTGCCTCACATCCTTCTCCTTCCTTGTTTTTTGTGTTTTCTGTCATTTCTCTGTTGAATTCCAGTGTTATATCTTAGATGATCTATTTGAAGTGTGATTATATGCTCACTTTTATGGTTCTTTGTGGAAGAGGAAGTCCCAGATGTATTTATTCAACCATATTGAAGTCCCTCTATTTCTGTTTTTACATTTACTCTTCCTCATTTCTTCTGATTACGAGCATAATGTTTGTCTTTCTCTGGTTATTCTAAGTCTCCGTGTTCAAGCTCTTTCTGAAAACAATATCTGTAAAATTGCAGGGGCCATTATTAAAAACAGTTTAAAAATCAATGGGCTTTAAATGAAAAGATGCTACTTTATCATGTAAAGTTTTAATTCCCCAGCCATCTGTCATAGCCATACTCCTTATTTTCACTGTGACTATAGCTGCATCATTTAAGTAAATGGTACTCATTTTTTCAGTCCTTGGCATTAAGATAGAAGTATTTAAGACCAATGGAAATAAACTTTATTCTTCTCTTGGAATTATAGGAATGCAATTTGATATCACATCTATTTGATTACTATTTTATACTGACCCTCCAATACCTGTAGTATATCACTGTTTGGATATCACACAAACGCTTAAAAATCAAAAAACTTTTTCTCTTCCTCCTTTTTCCTTTATAACCTTAAACATTTTGTGCTATCTTTATGCTGAATCCTGGAGAACAGTAACACTAAAAGTACCCCAGGAAATCTGGGGGTCCTCCTAATGTCTTCCATCATTGGCTAACATCCACCCACCCACAAGTGCCAATCAATTGTGTTGACCATATCATGTTCAGCAGCCAAAGACAACCAAGAATACAGCTATAGTCAAACGGAGTTGGTTCAATTACTCATTGCAACAAGAGAGGACACACACTATGGGACCACTGGACTGTCTATGTATGAGAATAGTAGAATAGGCTGGTTATAGGATTTGGGCTTGTGTTATGTGATCTGAAGAAAGCTTCAAGGAAGGAAGAATCTATTCCAGACTGAGTGCTGTCAAAAAGCAAAGATAACTTGTTGACATAGTATCTTAACAATCCACCTAGGTAGAGGGAAGAAGAAAAGAGGGCTAATGCTATAATTGGTAAAAAACAAAACAAAACAAAACAAAACAAAAAAAAAACACACACACAACCAAGACCAAACAAGCACTCATTCAGCTTAATTAGGAAGTAACATTTGGTCCTCTTTGTGGTTTTTATAGTCTTCTTTAATTTTGTCTGTGCTCAGATCAGCTTGTGGAGGTGTCTCATTTGATCTCAGTATCCTGTCCGAGTCCAGTATCCAAGTCCAGTATCCTGTGTCTCATTTTGATCTCAGCCTCTCTCTGTCCAAGTCCAATATCCTGTGAGACAATGCTCTAGCTGTTGGTGCCAGATCCACTCTTTAGCCTTCACTGGCTCTGGTCAACAGTGTATCCTGGCATTTTTCCCTCATAGACATTTTATTCCTCCAGGTGTATAAGGTTGCCTGAATGCCTAGTGTTTTATGTCTACCTGTCTTTATACGATGTTTCCTTCTCACAAAATATATACTATATTCGTCAGGGTTCTCCAAAGGGACAGACTAATAGGATAGATGTATATATGACAGGGAGTTTGTTAAGGAGAATTGACATACATTATCACAAGCTGAAGTTCCACGATAGGCTGTCCGCAAGCTGAGGAGGAAGGAAGCCAGTAGTGGCTCAGTCTGAGTCCAAAAGCCTCAAGAGTAGAAAAGAAAGTGCAGCCTTCTGTCTGCAGCTGAAGGCCTGAGAGCCCCCGGCAAGCCAATGGTGTAAATCAAAGAGTCCAAAGGCTGAAGAGCCTGGAGTCTCATGTCCAAGGGCAGGAGGCATCCAGCATGAGAGAAAGATAAAAGCCAGAAGACTCAGCAAGCCAATTTATCCCATCTTCTTCTGCCTGCTTTGTTTTAGCAGCACTGGCAGTTGATCGGAGGATGCCCACCCACATTGAGGGTGGGTCTTCCTCCCCAGTCCACTGACTAAATGTTAATCTCCTCTGGCAACACCCTCACAGACACACCCAGGAACAATACTTTACCAGTTATCTAGGCATCTTTCAATTCAATCAAGTTTACACCTAAAGTTAACCATCAAATATGCCTTCTGTATTTTTAGTCCTCTTAACTCTATTTTATGTTTATAATCTTAGCTTAGGACATCTGTCTAAAAATCATCTTCTAATTCAGTCTCATTTTAAATGATGTCCATCCCCATACCTGCATAGCATCTGTAAGGGCATAACCTCTATGAAGTTATGGGCTGTATTTATTATATTTACCACTGTATCCTCAGCACTTTGCACAAATAGTGGACTATCAGAACACACTTGTTGAAAAACAAGTGAATCGTCATTTATTTTGTAGTTGTCTCTGAGTGAATTAATAGGTTAAAATAAAATGAGGCAGAAATGAATAATAGCAGCCTTGCTCTCAGGTAGCTTATATCAAATGGGAAATATTAGATGCCAACAAATTCAAAATAAGTTAGGTACATTTAATCCAATAAGATAATTCATCCAATTAGATGAGTGTCAGAATTGTAGACATTTTTTTTCTTGAGGGTTGCTGAAAGAGAGGATTAAGAAGGAGATCATGTGAGGCTATGTGGCCACAATGGAATCCTTGATGGCACATACAACATGACTTTCTTTTGGTTTTTCAAATTCTAATGCCATAAAAACAATAGCTTCATTTATAGGGGAAAATGTTAAGTTCTGTTCTACTTCTGCAAACATAAAATTTTTGTTCAAACGTGATTGAACATCTCTGGCATTTGCTCCTTAGTGGGCAAGAAAATTGCCATTGTGGAGAATTGCATGTACTATATTCAGGGCTACATGGAGAGAATCATTTGCTTTACAATTTAAGGCATAGGAATCCTCTGTCTATGGGTTCGAGCACACTTACAGAGGGAATGAATGTCCATGAATATTATCTGAATGAGATCGAGGCTCCTTGACAGAACAACACGGTGGGAAAGCTGGATAGCTTCACTCTCATGTGCTGCCATTATAGTTAGGTTTTTCCTTCTATGAGCAATCACAAAATCTGACAAATACAAAGGCAAGTTTCAGTTTCTAATCATTAACACTGTGGCTTGTCTTAGTTGTTCTCATTCTCAGGATACATATGGTAAATTCAGTGTCCTTGGCTAAGGATTTTAGAAGTAAAAGAGATTTGCAAATAGTACTGTCTGTATATTTAAAGGTAGATTGCTGTTATGATCACATTTTAGTTCATTTACTTCTTAGAATATCAATGTGACATAGGCAAAACAAATATTATCTCCTGTTGGCAGACAAGTAAACACATAACTCATCTGTCCAGTACCCATGGAAAACATCACTAGTAGATCATAGAGCTTCTTCCTTCAATGTGATACAGTCCTGCCTAATCATTCTCAACAAAGTGCTCCAGGAAGCTATGCAGATGTTGTCAAGGATGGATCTATTTGTTCAAGAATCTAGCAGTGGGACTATGACTGCTGAAACCACCAAGGTCAATAATTCTAAAATACTCAGACAAGTTTAAAAGTAACCAAGTATCCATTATTCTTGGGCACCATTTCACTTGGAGCAGTATTTTCTGATTTGGATTATATTTTTCCATATTAAATGTTCCATTCCATTTTCTCTTTTTGTAAAGTTCTTAAGAAAAAAGAGCTGTGAGAAAGAGATGGCAGAAGGGTGGAAAAGAGAGAGCTGAGAAAGAAAAATATGTGTATCTGGCTTTTGAGGATATTACGTGAGATACTTTGCATTTCATCAAATACATATTAACTGTGAAAAATATCTTTAATGAAAGTATGTGGCTGATTAGATAGTTTTATCTGAAAGTGGTTGCATTTCCTTAATTGGGATTTTAAAGAATATTGCATTCTTTATTTCTGTTTTTTTGTTTTTTAAGAAATGGAGTGTTGCTAGCAATGGTTGTTCATAAACACAATCATTGCACACTAAAGGCTAAACTTATAGGCTCAAGTAATCCCCTTGCTTCAGCCTCCTGAGTAGCTGAGACTATAGGCAGGCACCACAGTGCTCAGCTTAAGAACATTTCTTAAGCAAGGAGTATTACCAAAGCTATTAAGCTCATTGGTCCTCAGCCATCCACTGAGTATTGACAATAGAGGAAAACTGTGATGCATGTATTTTTACTATCGTATCATCTCTATGTTTGCATTTTTAAAACATGTATCCTGATATGTCATGTCTCAGATGAGACTTTGGACTTGGACTTTTGATTTAATGCTGGAATGAGCTAAGACTTTAGGGGACTTTTGGGAAGGCATGATTGGTTTAGAAATGTGAAAGGACATGAGATTTGGGAGGGACCAGGAGTGGAATGATATGGTTTGGCTCTATGTCCCCTCCCAAATCTCATCTGAAATTGTAATCCTCATGTGTCGAGGGAGGGACCTGGTGGGAGGTGATTGGATTACGGGGAAGGTTTTCCCCATACTGTTCTTGTGATAGCAAGTGATTTGATGGTTTAAAAGTGCATGACTTTCTTCATTCTTTTTCCTCCTGCTGCCATGTAAGATGTGCCTTGCTTCCTCTTCATCTTCTGCTATGATTGTAAGTTTCCTGAGGCCTCCCCAGCCATGTGGAACTGTGAGTCAATTAAACCTCTTTTCTTTATAAATTACCCAGTCTCAGGTAGTTCTTTATAGCAGTGTGAAAATGGAATAATGTATACATAGCAATGAATATTAATTGAATATATAAGTAGATCTATACCAATGTAAAAACTACAAAAAGACGATAATATTCAGTTAAAAATTACAATAATCTGTAATATTTTTATTTTGTGTAACAAATAAATACATATGACTTACAATGTTATAAGTCCATTATTTTTGTCTATTCTTCAGAAATATAGATGTTGGTAATGTCCACTGTACTGCCATATGCTCATGATGGGCTCGGGTGTAATGATGAGCACATTTTTTTATTCTTGAACATCATTAATTTTGTCTCATATAGAAACAAAATCTCTATGGGATCTACTCAGCCTATTAAGCACTGTTCGCTTTAATCCAACTTAATTCTTCTCAGTATTACAAAAACAACACTGTGTTCTACAAACAACACATTTATAAATATTTGCAGATTATAATTGTAGTAGTACTCATCCCTGATACATCTTTCCAGGAAAGCTGACAAATTTAGTAACTTAAAGTAAAGCTGAGTAAACATGCTTTCATGATCTTTCTGGATTTAATTATCCAGGTGTTTGGACTTGTCCTAAATGCCACATAAACAAAATTTCAATATTTAAAAGCTATCAGCAGGAAGGAATATTACAAATTAGTTATGCCTAGAAAAGAAAAGTAGAGAAACAAAATCCAGGGTAATATCTGTCAAATGGAAGATAGTAGATCCAAATTTCCGTTTATAATTATTTCTTTTTAATTTACCTTTTCTACTTTGATGATTATTTTAAAATGTTATAATCATATTTTGGATCCTCTTGATGAACTATATTATAACTCAGTTTTAGTGCCATTTTATGATTTTCATTTGTAATTTTCATTATACTGGCATTGACCTAGAGTAAGAGTATATTTTGTCAGCTTGTATCTGTCTGCCATTTTGTTTGGATAGCCTACTGATAAAATGACAAAATATGTCCATCTCCTCCAGTGCAAATGTTCAAAATTATTTGCCTGTTATAAAGACATAGTATATATTTTTCAGTGGTAATTTGAAGTTGCAATATCTTTTAATTGGATGACTTTAAGTAATTTAATACATTGAAATTTCGATTTGGCAACATGAAGCATCTTCATATGATAGAGTTGGGAGCATATTCACAAAAGAGCTGGTATTGAACTTCCAGGACCCTTAACTTGCATGGATTACTTCCATGACCCTTGGAAGGAATTGGGTACATACTGTCAATATATTTCTGAAAATTTACAACTGTAAGGTATTTTAAAACATTTCTTAACAGGACTTTTTTTTTTTTTTTTTCTACTGCCACTTCTTTCCTGTAATACTTCATTTCCTATCAGGTAGCAAGTGGAGTGGCAGTGGGGCTTATTGGGGTATAGGTGTGGTTTATGAATGTGCTAGAATTGCCATAAGAAAGACCACAGACTGGGTAGCTTAAATAAGAAAAATTTATTTTGCCATGGTTTGGGGGCCTAGAAGTCCAAAATTAAGGTGTCAGTGGGGTTGGCTTCTAATGAGGGCTTTCTCCTTGGCTTGCATATGGATACCGCCTCACCGTGTCCTCACGTAGTCTTTGTTCTCTGTGGGAGCTTGTCT
Organism: Papio anubis; assembly: GCF_008728515.1. Classification (NCBI taxonomy): domain Eukaryota; kingdom Metazoa; phylum Chordata; class Mammalia; order Primates; family Cercopithecidae; genus Papio; species Papio anubis. Next base: position 22,269,180 of record NC_044982.1, read on the forward strand.
GATATCTCACACTCTGTTTTCTAATCTCCTCTTTCTATAAGGACAACAGTCATATTAAATTAGGGCCCACAGGAAGTACTCATCTTAACAGGAATTTCTGTATTTGTGATATTTGTCAACATTTTTCACATTTCCAAATGGTTGTGACTTATTTTCACTAATAGTAATTACTTTTAAATCTAATTTTGTATTGAAATGTCCTATTTGTAAAATTGCAATGTTTATGTTAGATACATGTGCAGGTTTGCTATATGGGTATATTGCATCCAGGTAGTGAGCATAACCCATGTTCCCCTTCTTCCCTGCCCTCTCTAGTAGTTGCTAATGTCTATTATTCCCATGTTTATGTCCACGTGAGTTCCTGCTTATAAGTGAGAATATGCGGTATTTTACTTTCTGCTCCTGCATTAATTCACTTAGGATTATGGGCTCCACCTCATCCATGTTGTTTCAAAGGACAAAATTTCATTCTTTCTTATGGCTGCATGGTATTATGTGGCATGTATGTACCACATATTCTTCATCCGGTCCACCACTCATGGACACCTAGGTTGATTCCATGTCTTTGCTACTATGAATAGCATGATAAAATATACAGGTGCATGTGTCTTTTGATATAATGATTTTTTTTTTCCTTTGGGTATATACACAGTAATGGAATTGCTGGATCTAAAAGTAGGTCTGTTTTAAGTTCTTCAAGAAATCTCCAAACTGCTTTCCACAGTGGCTAAAAATGTTTACATTCCCTCTAACAGTGTGTAAATGTTCTATAAATGTTTCCTTTTTCCCATAGCCTTGCCAGCATCTGCTGTTTTTTGGTTTTTTAATAACAGTCATTCTGATTGGTGTGAGATGGTATCTCATTGTGTTTTTGTGGTTTTTTGTTTTGTTTTGTTTTTGGTTTATTTATTTATTTATTTATTTATTTATTTATTTATTTATTATTACTGTTTTTTGAGACAGGGTCTCACTCTGTTGCCCAGCGTGGAGTGCAGTAGTATGATCTCAGCTCACTGCAAACTTTGCCTCTTGGGCTCAGGTGATTCTCCCACCTCAGCCTCCCAAGTAGCTGAGACTAAAGGTGTGTGCCACCATGCCCAACTAATTTTGTCTTTTTTGTAGAGACAAAGTTTTACCATGTTCTCTATGCCGGTCTCAAACTCCTAAGCTCAAGTGATCTGTTTGCTTTGACCTCTCAAAGTGCTGGGATTACAGGCATGAGCCACTGTGCCTGGCCTCATTGTGGTTTTGATTTTTCACTTCTTTAATGATTAGTGATGATGAGCTTTTTTTTTTTCATATGTTTATGGCCATGTGCATGACTTCTTTTGAGAAGTGCATATTCAATTTCCTTTCCCATTTTTTTTTAATGGGGTTAATTGTTTTTTGCTTGCTGATTTAAGTTCCTTAGAGATCCTGGATATTAGGCCTTTGTCAGATGCATAGTTTGCAAATATCTTCTCCCATTCTGTAAGATGTCTGTTTACTCTGTTGATAGTTACTTTTGCTGTTCAGAAGCTCTTTAGTTTAATTATGTCTCAATTACCAATTTTTGTTTTTGTTGCAAATGCTTTTGGAGACGTAGCCATAAGTTATTTGCAGAGGCCAATTTCGAGAAGGATATTTTTTAGGGTTCCTTCTAGTATTTTTATAGTTTTTGAGGTCTTACATTAAAATATTTAATCCATCTTGAGTTAATTTTTGTACAAGGTGAAAGCTAAGGATCTAGTTTTATTCTTCTGCATACGGCTAGCCAATTACCCCAGCACCATTTATTGAATAGGGAGTCCTTTCTCCATTACTTATTTTTGTTAACCTTGTCAAAGATCAGATGGTTGTAAGTGCGTGGCTTTATTTCTGTATTCTCTGTCCTGTTCCATTTGTCTAAGTGTCTGTTTTTGTTCCAGTACCATGGTTTTTTGATTACTGTACTCTTATAGTATAGTTTGAAGTCAGGAAGTGTGATGTCTCTGGCTTTGTTCTTTTTGCTAGGATTGCTTTGGCTATTTAAGCTCTTTTTGGTTTCATATAAATTTTAGAATTTTTTTTATTATTCTGTAAAGAATGACATTGGTAGTTTGGTAGGAATAGCATTGAATCTGTCAATTGCTTTGGGCAATATGGCCATTTTAACAATATTGATTCTTGTAGTCCATGAGCATAGAATGTTTTTCCATTTATTTGTGTCATCTCTGATTTATTTCAGCAGTGTTTTGTAGTTCTCCTTGTACAGATCATTCACCTCCTTGGTTAGCTACATTCTTACATATTTCATTTCCTTGGTGACTATTATAAATGGGATTGTGCTCTTGATTTGGCTCTCAGCATGGCTATTGTTGGTATATATAAATTCTACTAAATTTTGTACATTGCATTTATATCCTGAAACCTTGTTAAAATTATTTATCAGTTTAGTAGCATTTGGCAGAATCTTGAAGGTTTTCTAATTATAGAATTATAATGTCAGAGAAAAGAGATATTTCGACTTCTTATATTACTGTTTGAAGGCCGTTTATTTCTTTTTCTTGCTTAATTTCTCTGGCTAGGACTTCCAGTACTACGCTGAATAAGAGTGGTGAGAATGGGCATCCTTTTCTTGATCTGGATCTCAAGAGGTATGATTCCAGCTTTTGCCTATTCAGTCTTATGTTACCTGTGGGTTTGTCATAGATGATTTATATTATTTTCAAGCATGTTCCCTCAACACTTTGTCTGTTGAGAGTTTTTAATCATAAAGGGATGTTGGATTTTCTTGAAAGCATTTTCTGTATTTATTGGGGTGATAATGTGGTTGCTGCTTTTAATTCTGTTTACATGGTTAATCACATCTACTGATTTACATATGTGAGACCAACCTTGCATCCCAGGAATAAAGCCTACTTTTTGACATTCTGCAGAATTCAGTTTGCTAGTATTTTGATGAGCACTTTTGTGGTCGTTCATCAGGGATATTGACCTGAAGTGTTCTTTCTTAATCGTGTCTCTGCCAGATCTTGGTATTAGAATGGTACTGGCTTCATAGAATGCATTAGGAAGAATTAAGTTCTCCTTTATTTTTGGGAATAGTTTCAGTAAGATTTGTATCAGTTAATCTTTCTACATCAGGTAAAATTGGGTTGCGAATCCATGTGGCCCAGGGCTTTTTTTGGTTGGTTGGGTTTTTTAAAAAAAATTATTGTTATTGATTTAATTTCAGAGACCCATATTAGTCTATTCAGTTTTAATCTCTTCCTGATTCAATGTTTGGAGTTGTATTTCCAGGAATTTATCCATTTTCTTCATATTTTCAAATTTGTGTGCATAGAATAGTATTTCCTGATGATTGCATCTCTGTGGGTTCATTTGTAATTTAATCTTTGTCATTTCTGATTGTATTTGTTTCTATTTTTTCTTTCTTTGTTAATCTAGCTAGCAGTCTATCAATTAGGTTGTTTTTTTGAAAAAACAAATCTTGATGATATTGATCTTTTGCAAAGTTGTTAATTTGAGATAATTCTAACTTCTTGATGAAGGTATTTAAAGCTATGAACTTTCCTCTTACTAGTGCTTTAGCTGTGTCACCAGAGATTTTGGTAACTTGGATCTGTATTTCAATAATTTCAAATAATTTTTTGATTTCTGCCTTAATTTCGGCATTCAGCCAGGAGTTCTTCAGGAGCTGAGTTGTTTACTTTCCATGTATTTGTTTTACATTTTTTAGATATTAGTTTATATTTTTATTGTACTGTGTTCCAAAAATGTGTTTGATATGATAGTAATTACTTTGAATTTATTGAGACTTGCTTTATTACTGAGCATGTGGTTGATCTTAGAATATGTTCCATGTGCAGATGAGAAGAAGGTATATGCTTGCTGAATGTTCTGGAGATATTTATTAGGTGTGATTGGTCATGTGTTGAGTTTACGTCTGGGGTTTCTTTGTTAGCTTTTTGCCTCGATGATGTGTCTGACACTGTTAGTAGGATGTTGAAGTCTCCCATTGTTACTGTGTGTTTGTCTAAGTCTTTTTGTAGGTTAAGAACTTGTTTTATGAATCTGGGTGTTCCAGTGTTGGATATATATATATATATATAAAATATATTTCAGGTAGTTAAATCTTGTTTTATTATACTCTTTATCATTATTTAATGCACTTCATTGTCCTTCTTAGTTTTTATTGGTTTAAACTCTATTGTATCTCATATGAGAAAGCAACTTCTGCAATTTTTCACTTTCTATTTACATGGTATGTGCTTCTCTATCCTTTTACTTTGGGCCTGTAGGTGCCAAGACAAGATGGGTCTTTTGAAAACAACAAATGGCTGGGTTTTCTTTTTTCTTTCTTTTTTTTTTTTTTTGATGGAGTCTGACACTGCCACCTAGGCTGGAGTGCAGTGGTATGATCTCCACTCACTGCAACCTCTGCCTACTGGATTCAAATGATTCTCCTGCATCAACCTCCCAAATAGCTGGAATTACAGGTGCCTGCCACCATGCCTGACTAATTAGGTCTTATTTTTTTAATTCTGTTTGCCACTCTGCATCTTTTAAGTAGGGTATTTAGTTCATAACAATTTCTAAATTATTTTTATTTTATTTTATTTTATTTTATTCGAGATGGAGTCTTGCTCCGTTGCCTAGACTGGAGTGCAATGGCATGATCTGAACTCATTGCAACCCCCACCTCCTGGGTTCAAGTGATTCTCCTGCCTCAGCCTCCCAAGTAGCTGGGATTACAGGCGCACACTGCCACGCCCAACTAATTTTTGTATTTTTAATAGAAGTGGGATTTCACCATCATGGTCAGACTGGTCTCGAACTCCTGACCTTAGGTGATCTACCCACCTCAACCTCCCAAAGTGCTGGGATTACAGGCATGAACCACCATGCCCAGTCCCCAATTTCTAATTTTTTATAGCACTCCCTAAATAATCATTGCAGGACCCCAAATTTGGAACTTTCCAAAATTTTGTGGAGTAATATGCAACTTAATTATCACAGGGAAATGGAAATGAACTTAGGGAGACTAAATACATAAACCACAGCATTGCACCAATTGAAACCCATGTGTGCTAATGTATGCGTTAAGAATAAAATTTTTAAAGCAGTTTGTATACATGGAAATGACTGTAGAACTGAATTAATCTGGTACATGGCATTGAAGATAAGCAAATCAAGTTAATTCAATTAATGAGAGCTGATGTAGTTTCAGAAAAAAATTATCAGTCATATTAAACTTAAATTCTTATTTCAAGTGTTTGTACTATTTGTATTTAATTTATGAATTTGCTTGGCTTTTATAATTGTATTAGAATCATGAACTAATGATTAAATCTAATTTTATCAAGTACACAATTAAGCAACATTATCATAAACCTTATCATAAATACACTTTTAGGCCTAATTTTGGATTTATATAATTTGCCAGGAATTTGCTATTTACTCAAGTATGAGTAAAGATACAAAAGTAAGCATTGTCAGTTTCAGAGTGTTAAATTGTAAGAACCCACTGGGAGATAATTGAATCATGAGGGCGGTTTCCTCATACTGTTCGTGGTATTGAATAAGTCTCATGAGCTCTGTTGGTTTTATAAGGGGCTGCCCCTTTCACTTGGTTCTCATTTTCTCTTCCCTGCCGCTATGTAAGATGTGCCTTTCACCTTATGCCATGATTGTGAGGCCTCCCCAGCCGCATGGAACTGTGAGTGATTAATCCTCTTTTTCTTTACAAATTACCCACTCTTGGATATATCTTTATCAGCAGCTTGAAAACAGACTGATACAGCAGGTCTGGGAAAAGCACCATTTGATTGGTGAAAAGGCATCAAGGAAGTTCTCACTGCAGATCATGAACTTTACCCAGAACGGGCAGCCCGGTTTTCAGGCTTCAGGCCCATTTTTGACTTGAAGGTTGGGTTCACTGGGTACCCGCCCTTTTCTCCCTGGGAATTTGTCTGCCTCCTGCCACTATCATAATGATTTTAACTGTCCTTATAGAAGAAGTAGTTCTCTATCTTGGCTTGTTTCCCTGAACCATCTTGACAAATAACTAAGGGGTGCTGCTTGCACAATGTACTTTATAAATCCCTAGAAGGAAATATAGAAAATGCCAAAACATCTACTGTCAAAGTCTGTTGTGCTTCCATTTCTATTCATAGGTTACAGAAAATTTATTTAAATACAAGTCTCATAAAATATTCTCTTTTTAACTTTCAATTTTTAGTATGTTTTGTATGTCTGTTCATTTTCACGTTAACTATTAAAGGGCTAAATATGTACATAATTTGGTCTTTATTAGTGTAATGCAGATTACTGAAAAATTTTAGATGAAAGTTGTTAACTGTGTATTATGTTATTCAGCTTGTGTTATTTATGCTGTTCATGCCTTTAGTATGTTATTGATTATATAATGTGTGATTAGAAATAATTTTTACTGTTGAGTTTCATATACCAGAAACCTCTAGTTCAGCCAAATATACTTCAGTATAATATTTTGATACAGTTAATGAATAGGAAAAACAAATAGCCCTTTGCAGTTCAGTCTGCCAAATTACATGAAATTATCAAGATAAGTAGCAATTAGAGAGAAGGGGGCTAAAATCTAAATGTGACTACAAAGCAATACAACAGGCTTTCTTAAGTGACGTTTCCTGAATATCATTTCCAAAAAGAAACTCCTAAATTTATGAATCTATGAAATAAATCCAGAAGAAGAAACTCTGAAAATGTTATATTTCAACCTTTAAAAAAAATTTTTTTTTAATAAAAGCTAAATCTAAGACCAACTTTAGTTTGTGATTCGTTTACTGCAGTTTGATGCTTGATTTCATCTTGGACAGAATAGAACATCTCCTAAGGATTATTTCATTTGATGGTAGTTTAAATTATTATGTATTTTTAAAGTAGTCTCATGAAATAAATAGGCAAGAATATTTTCATAAAGGGTATTAAGGGACAATGGTGGTATAACACTGTCTGATACTACTAGCCCCAAAAAACTTCAAATATATTTAAGATAATATAATACTGGCACAAAATGAAAGCAGACATCAACAGAAAGCCATAAATAGTTACACTCATCTATGAAAGCTCAATGTATATGAAAAACATAAGCTTTCAAAACAAGGAAACAAGAAAAGATTTTATCATAGGTGATACTGAGATAATAGGCTAACAATTTAAATTTAAAAGTTTATAAATAATGAAATTTAATCTATTCATTTTACTATCCTACTACAATTTCAGTTGCATTCAAAGCTTTTTATTAAACACAAAATATAGGAGGAAACAAGACTATCTAAAGCAAAATAAGATGTATCAGATTTGGGGAGAAATTTAATTTTCCTTGCTGTGTAATGTTGAAAATATTCCCAAAGAAAATTTGGAGAGATTGAAATATATACAAATTCAAAACTTTAAGAATTCCAAGCCATTTATATCTCTTCTATATAAAGACTTAACTCAATCTATAACATTTAGCCACTAATAAATACATGAGCAGTGTATGAAGGGACAGTTTATACCTAACTTAAAAACTCACAAAATATAAGCAACCAAACAACTGTTTAGATTTATTAAATAAATGTATTATTGTAAAATGAAAAGTCATTGCTATGAGTTCGTAAAGCTGATGTACTTAACCTGTGCTCCTGACATGAGAATTTCAGTGAATTTGATAAGCACATGAGTGCAAAACAAAAACCCTAACAATAATCACATCTTGTGAGTAAAGAACTCTAACTCTGGACTTTATCCTAAAGAGACAAAATATGTATTATGAGGATGGTCATTGCAGGATTCTATAATATAGCCTCAAATCAGATGCAACAATTTCCTTAATCTACTTAGGATATAAGGGATAATTTACTTAGGATGTACTAAGTAAATCAAGGCTCATAGATGCAGTAAAAAGTTTATTCAGCAACTAAGATAAAACAAAAAATATTATTGATCTAATTTAAATTAAATATTATATTCTAATTTTATTATGTAAATGTGCATTCATGTTAGATTAGATTATGAATAATTTCTACTTATATTTTAAAATGAATTGTGCTGCATTAAAAAGATTCCCCTTAAAAATAGTATTTTCTTTTTCATCCATAACTTTCTGCATGTTTGCAAAATTGAAATAAATTAAGATATTGTTACTTTGTTAAGCTAAGAAGTTTACATTTACCTTCAGTTTTATTGCAAAGGACCTTCAACCTCTTTCTGTCTTTGCTTGGCTCTATATGTGTGTGTGTGTCTATGCGTGTGTTGTGTGATTCGTTTGCCATTCAGGCAGCTAATCTTAAAATAAACATGCATTGTTTCTGAGAATGGGAAAGCCTCAAGGAAGCTATGTGAGCTGTACACTTGCAACCTGCTTGCTTCCTGCTGCTCCACTCTCATTGTCAATGATGTAAAGTGGCATTATCTTCTTCCTATCTTGACAGATACCAGGTTGAAAGAGCACCATTTGGCCTCCAGGCAATAGATCATCCCCTTTGTTCTATTAAACCTGGACAGCCAAATGACAATCTCAAGAGGCTGGAGTAGGCTTAGCTCTGAGACTCCATTGGGAAATTGCCTCTGCAGAAATTTCAAATACCAGATGTTAATCATGATCGTTGGTGATATTTTTTTGTTTTGCTTTGTTTTGTTTATATCTTTAATAACAAAGCATTGTTCTTTGGCGTTTTAAAAAGGGAGTAAAATAAATTATTTGAATATGTTTTATTTTAATATTTAGACAGCAACCCCCACCCACTCACTTACCAACATATGCACTCTGGAGAAACTGAAATTCCATAATAGGAGGCTTACAAGGATACTCCAGGGGCTCATTTGCCAAGGGTGTCTATTTCATTTCATTTCACTTCATTTCTTTTCTTTCTTCCAATATATGTTCTGCCAAACTCTGAGACAGGCTTTGGTGATACATCAATGATCAGAGAAAAAATCCGGCTCTCAAGTTGCTCACTGTCTAGATGGGGAGGCAGACGGATAAACAGAGTGCTACAAAATGATGTGGTAAGTGTTCTCTACCACGGGTGCATGCAGGGGCTGTAGAACAGAGAGCAAAGAAGTTCTAACATGTTCTGAGGCCTTCAGGGGATAGAGATTGCGGAGGAGGACATAAGTCATTTGAGTCTTGAAGAACGATTAGACTTTTGCCAGACATACAAAGGAATAAAAAGGAGAAACATTGGGAATGTTGAAAGCTTAGCATAGGTGGTGGCTGCAAATTATTTGAAAAGCATGGTGAGAATGCAGATAGACTGGAGGTGGAGGCTGTCATTGCACTTGACTGTGAGATCCTTGGGTCAGGTTACTGATAGTTTCCAGCATCTAATAAGCATGTGGATATAGTTAGCATGCATTGAGTAATTGAATGATTGAATAAATGACTGAAAGCACCTTTCTAATCTGAGATAAAACTAAAGTCAAGACATGAAGATTCACCTATTTTTTTTTTTTTTAATTTCCTTTAAGTCACCAAAGAAAGTGAAGCCATAGTAGTTTTAAAACTGAGCATAAAGCAAATTCTAGTGCTTAAGTATCGGGGAGGAGGTGCTCCTAACATTCGCTGTCACACATTTCAGAAGGGAGTGACCTCCCTCCTACCTTTTCCTCTGGCAAGGCTACAGCTGCCACTCAAGAAATGAATAGGTGACTTATTTTAAATGTCATGAAAACTATGTCCTTTATTGTCAAAAGGATATCAGGAACGAAAAGATGTGTTCCAAAAGGAACCAAAAGAAAGGCATTTATACATGACTGTTGTAGGATAAGACAGAGAATATATGCTGTAGCAAGTTGGTTATGAGATGGCCATTCAGTGCCGATCATAGATAGTAGATTCTTTAAGTATAAATACTCTCATTTAAAAGATACACACAGATGCTAAAGTGTAACAATAAACTGATGAATTACTAAGTGGAAAAACATCATACAACAGACTTCTATAAATATATAACATCCACCAGTTATAGTTATGCTGAATATAATTTTATTTCCTGAAGGCATAATATTATTCATGTCAAGTTTACAGCAAAATTTTTGCCATGGTTTAAATTAGGGGATGATAAAAAATCCAATGTACAATACCTGACATCAGGAGCACATGTGTATTAGATTAATTGATATTTATAATCTCATATGTGTTATATATAACATGTATTTAAAATTATATATAGTACATTTATTTATTGTATATGATATATATGGTATCATCTATAATATATCATTGTATATTTTATATATAGTATATATTAGTTATGTACAATACATAAATAATGTATGTGTGTATGTGACCTAAACTTTGAAGAAATGGTTTCTCCTGATAAAGATGGTTGAAATTAATAATAAGAAATAAATCTTGAGCATATCTCTGAAATATCATGTCAGACAAATACACTTCGAGAATCTTTATAAAATATGATAGAAATAATAATGTAGAGAGTCATTACAACTAATGGTACTTTTACATTTTAATTTTGCTAATCAGAGACTATAAGTTAATTTACATAGATTTACTTCCCCTTCTCAAGTTATTATTTGCATTAATGAACTCAAACAAAGCTTAAGTAACCTACTTTATCAATGGGGATTACAATATTTTAGCCCAGGATTTTGTAAACCTGGACTCATAAAATAAAAACCATCTTAAACCAACATTTCCTCATTTCAATTATTGGTTTTCATTGTGCAAAGTCAGCTGTCTGAACCACTATCAAATTTTAAGAATTAATCTAAATCACTGACATTTTTATTGATTTAAAATATAGTCCAGGAGACAGATAAAACTGAGAATGGGAGGTTTTGTTGTTGTTGTTGTTTTGACAACTTTGAAGCTCAGAGAATCTCACAGATACTGAAATCTCAAACTTATTTAAACTTAAAATAGGAAATAAATCTTTAGCCAAGGTCAGTGCTAATACTTGGCAGTTTTAGGTTAAGGTTCACATATTTGCTAAATTTCATCAAAGGTAACTGAACTTTCTTTTTCACAATTTATTTCCAATCCAGGAACAAGTGTTTTAAAATAATATCTGCCTTGGTTTACCAGATATTATCTCTTTGATCCTGTTAGAAATGTGTGCCAGTACTTTATTTCTGATATGTAAAGATGAACACATCTCATTTGCCCAAATGTTTTAAAAAATAAGAAAGGAAACTCCTAGAAATCATGTGTACTTCAATTGCTAAGGAATGTAAAAATTTAATCTATTTAAAGTTTATACCTGAGACTATTTATTTTAAGAACATTAAGTGCATTAACTATAAAACCAGATGGAGAAAACAAATCAACAATATACCTCCAGTCTCACTAACTTGTGTTGAGATTTAAGGAAGCATAAAATAATGCTACTTTTTGGTGGCATAAGCTATTCCCACAAAACCCAAGGGGCAGGACAGCTCTGGTAACCCACTGCTTCATCTGTGGTGAAACTAGCTCAGCCTGAGAACTACATGCCTTTCTTGAAAGACACACAAATCACCACGAGATCATTGCTCTTGACCATTTTGCTGGGGTAAGAACTTAATTTCTAATTTCAAATAACTCTTCCAATTTGATAAACATTGAGGAAGCTGAACATCTTTTCATTTGAAAGCAAAGAAAATTCAGCTAGCAAAAGCTATTTTATTTGAAATTTTACATGAACAAATTACAAGTGGAGATTTAGTCTCCCTTTTCTTCCCAAATTGCAGTGGATTGCTCAGAAGAGCAGTGTTCCGGGTTACCAGGTTTCTGCCATTGTCCACAGCCCAATAAAACCTGACAAGCAAAAATTCACACCATAAATTATCATGTGTCATGTTCCTAGCTGTGGTAATCCGTCTTCCCAAATAATACTTTTTCTTAGCATCAAAGAGAGGAAGAAAGAGGATGAACCAAGCTAAAGGACTCTATCCCTCTTAAGTTTTTATACACCATTAAAAAAAAAAAAAAAAATTCACATTGTTTGAGATAACCTAATTAAGACTGATCAAGAGGGCTTGAAATTTTTGAATGATGTAAAGATTTCTCTGAAAAGGTTAAGAGAAATCTGATACAGTAGGATTTCACATCTTTGGAATCACTTTTATAAAAGCTATAAATTCTTGTTAGATCATGTATCCAGGTGGAGCAAGTCCTTTCTTTAATCATAGCAGTGGCCCTTTCTGCTCACCTACTAAAAATCATTTCTGGGTTTTCTTTTTTAGGCTTTGGCAAAATTCCAACCAAAAAAAAAAAAAAAAAGAAAAAGAAAATGTTGATTTTAATACTCTCTTTTTTGTAATTTAAAAGAAGCAGCAGCTTGCTCAGGTGTTGTATTTACTATCTACCTTTGCTCAGTGAATTTAAATATCCTCTCTTCAAGGTAAAATAACTTCACTTCCGCCCAGAATCCTTTCAAGTATGTGTGTGAGTATGGTTAGAACAAATAAAAGAAACAGAATAAATGAAATGCAATGTATAAAGTAGTCTTAATCATTCACAGAAACAAAATAATTTCTGATTTCTTAGTTTCATTCCATTATAAGTGCATGAGATATTTTTGGCCCTCACTGCTTCTCTCGGGAGAATGTCTCACAGCTGGTACAGGTTCTTTTAGATTATAATATTTGATCCTTAGTCTATATGTTCTTGGTCATGTTTCTTTGTAGTGCAGTGTTAAGCTTTCTTAACAAATCTATCCATTGTTTATCTGTCTTTATGATGTAATTTGCTATCTTACTCAATTGCAGTAGTTATACTTGTTTTATTAATGATAGTTTCCCTTTAGGATTATTATTTTTATCCCTAAAATATATACTCTGTAATTATGTTAATCTGAACTCATAAATCAAGTCTGGCAGGCCTTTCATGTTTTATTGCTTACTTCCAAATTTCACTTAAATTTCTCAATGGGCTGCTAGTATCTGAATGACCCCAAAAAGGACCAAAGCAACATTTTAGAGTATTTTGATTTCATAAACAGTGCAACATTCAGTTATCTAGTAGACATAAAAAGAAATGAATTGAGTTATGCCATGAGGCAGTATAAATGCTTTTTACAAAGAGTACTCTAACTTTTCAGAAAGTTAATTTTTCTAATGTCCCAAGTAATAAAAAATGTCATTTACCACCTATGGTCTTTCCTATAATACTTACTCACTTTGTTTAGAACTAAAATAAATTGGCATAAATAGCTCAACATTTTGGCTGCTATTTAACATTGTTAATAATCATTCTTTTTGAATTTTTAATCAATAATCATTTGCTCCTTTGAAAGCCATTGAGGCAATATTGTCCTTGATATATTAAATACCCACATTTACAAAAAATGCCTTATTGTTGTTCATTGTGTCATGAGTTGAGCATTAGGAACTCGCCAGACCTATTGCATTATTATAGTATTTCAAACTAAGAGTCACTCGGTTAAGGATAATTCTAAGGGAAACATTTTCAAGAAAATATAGAATCTGTGCAGGTAGCACTTCTATTTGAGAAATTGTCTGGACTCTCAGAGAATAATATAGGCTTTTCATAGGAGAATTACCATTTCCTAAGAAGGAAAGCTGCTGTATTTGTTTTGAAAATAAATTCCAGACTAATTTCACTTATTGATCAATGTATGTTTATTAACCTATTGAATATTTGATTTACTATTTTTCATATGGTACACTAAGGATGACTTGCCACATTTCTTTAGCTATATCTGTAAGCTTATTTGTGTTATTCATATTTTATATTTACCACTATTTATAAAATTTTATAATGTTTTACTTCTCATTTGGAGCCTGTGCTTCAATGCTTCTTGATACATTCTGTAGTTTTCCATTGTTGTCTTCATACCATTATAGAAACTATGAATGAAGTAGAATAAGTGAGTAGAGTTCCAAAGAGATTTACTTAAAGAAGCACCCTTATTTAGATATAGTGGTATTACCCAAGGTATCAGTTACTTTATAGTCCCCCTAAATACTTCACATGATTTTTTCATTCCCTCTCTTTAGTCATCAGGCTTGGTTCTGGTGAGTAACGTGATTTGCCTCTATCAGTGTCGTTCAAAATAATGTGTCATAAGGTTAGAAATATCAGAGCCCCAAGAGGAGGTTAAGAAAGGCTTTGAATTGTATATCACCTGAATTACACACATGGCCCCAGGAGATAACTACTTTACATTGTTAATGGTGATTTCAAATAGCATCATGTGTCTTTTCTTTATAATCATAAATGAAACATTTAAAACATACTTGAAGGAAAATGTACTTCTGTACCGTCAAATTTCATGGGTATACAATTTTGTTCTATTTGTACATTTTTAGAAAATATAGTGGTTATCTTTGTGTGGTGAATGACAAGCATTTTCACTTATTAATTAATTCAGATATTCAAATATTTTATTGATTATTCAGACATTTATTCAGCACTACCCATGTTTCAGGCAATATTTTAAGCACTGAGACGTATCACTGAGTAAACACAAAAATATCTGTTCTTATGTAAGTCAGTTTTGTGTGACATGACAGAAAATTGACAATAAACTTAGTAAGTATGTGGCTTTGTAAAATAGAAAGTTATGAGTATTTTAGAAATTAATAGAGCCCGGTAAGGGAAATTAGCAGTGCTTGAGATCACGACAATTTAAATGCGGTTATTGGGCTTGAAGATGTCATCAAGAAGGTGACATTTGAATAAAGACCTGAAGGAGGTGAGGAAATTCATGATGCTGATATCAGAAAGGTAAGTATTCCAAAAAAGGCAGTAGAGAGTGCTGGAGAAAGGAAGAGGTGAGTATCACTGGGATAGAGAAGAAGAGACAGTTGCTGAAGGGCCTTTAGGTCACTGTAAGTAGCCTGACTCTTACTCCAAGAGTGAGATTTCTCAAACTAGAGAGATTTTATGCTTTGACACTATTAACGTTTTGGGCCTGATAATTCTTCATTTTGTGAGGCTGTCCTGTGCACTGTAGGATGTTTAAAAACATCCCACAGTGGGTATCTAGCAGATGCCCATAGCAACTTGGGTCATGACCATCAAAAACTGTCTCTGGAAATTATCAATACCCTCAAGAGAACAACAGTACTCTCCACTACATGCCTGTACTCTAAATAAAATGCAGGAATATACGATGTACAGGGTGCTCCCCAGTCTCATTCATGTCCACCTGGAACCTGTGATTTGGAAAAAGAGTCTTTGCATTTAAATCAAGTTAAGATGAGGTCATACTAGATTAGGATAGGCACTAAATACAATGACTGGTGACTTTTTAAGAGAAAGGGGATTTTTAGTAGAGACAGGGTTTCTCCATGTTGGTCAGGTTGGTCTTGAATTCAAGACCTCAGTTGATCCGCCCGCCTCGGCCTCCCAAAGTTCTGGGATTAGAGGCGTGAGCCATCGCTACTCGGGAGGCTGAGGCAAGAGAATAGCTGGAACCCGGGAGACGGAGATTGCAGTGAGCTGAGATGGCTCCACTGTGCTCCAGCCTGGGGCAACAAGAGCAAAACTCCTCTCAAAGTAAAAAAAAAAAAAAAAAAAAAAACCGAGAGACAAAGGGGAAAGACTTTTGAATATAAAGACCCAGAGGAGATACAGGAAACAAGCCTCAATGAACTCACAAGCAGAGATTGGTGTGATGCACTTAAAATTCAAGGAATGTCAAAGATTGCTAGCAGGCTGGGCGCGGCTCACACTTGTAATCCCAGCACTTTGGGATGCCGAGGCGGGTGGAATATGAGGTCAGGAGTTCAAGACCAGCCTGGCCAAGATGGCGAAACCCCGTCTCTACTAAAAGTACAAAAATTAGCCAGGTGTGTTGGCAGGTACCTGTAAACCCAGCTACTTGAGAGGCTGAGGCAGGAGAATGGCTTGAACCCAGGAGGCAGAGGTTGCAGTGAGCAGAGATCATGACACTGCGCTCTAGCCTGGGCAACAGAGTGAGACTCCATCTCAAAATAATAATAATAATAATAATTTAAAAATGCCAGCAACCACACCAGAGGCTAGGAGAGAGAGGCAAGGAAGGATTATTTATTGGAGTCATCACAAGGAGCACACCCCTGCTGTCCACCTGATTTTGGACTTTAGCTTCCAGAACTCTGAGAGAATTAATTTCTGTTGTTTTAGGCCACCTAGTGAGTGGTAATTTGTTAAGGCAGCCCTACAAAACTAATATAGGGACTGTCATTGGATGATTTTCAACAGAGGGACATCATCTGACCTCAGTTTTAACTTAATTGCTCTGAATACAGTATAGATAATAGACAGTTTGGGGAGATGGAGGTATAGGAAGCAGGACACCAATTAGAAGTCCAGGGCAATAATCAAGAAGAGAAGTGATGTTGGCTTGGACCAGAGTGGTGACAATGGAGATGGTGAGAAAGAGTTGGATCTTCCATATGTTTTGAAAATATATTAATACTTATGCATGCAGTAGATGTGAAAAATGGATTTATATAAAGAAAAGAGAGCTGTTAAGAACATTTCCAACTTTGCCCTGAGTAACCAGAAAGATAGAAAAGCACTGGGTGGAGCATTTGGAGGGAATTCCAGCAATTTTGTTTGGAAAGTGTTAAGTGTGAGATATTTATGAGATATCCGCATGGAGCTGTTTGGTAGGCACTTTGATATATGAATCAGGAGTTCAGGAAGAGATTCATGGTGGAGATAAATTTGGGAATTCGTTGGCATTTAAAAAGGTATTTAAGGTAATAAGATTGGTCCCGGTAACTAAGAGAATATGTTTAAATGAATAAGAAAAGGCTTACTACAATGTTAAGAGGTCAGTAATAAAAATAATTAGCAAATAATAATGAGAAAGAGTGGCCAGTGAGGAAACAGCAAAGTTAAGAGATGGTTGACAAGTCTTTTGTTTGTATTATACAAAAATTTTATTGTAAATGTATTTTAATGAACAAATTACAAAAATTTTCTTAAATTATATACTAGAAAGAAGTCAGCAGTTATTTTTTAACCTTATATGCAGCAAATCGAAATATATCTGAATATTACTATGATTACCTGGTAAATATAAATGAAAGTTCACCGAGCTTGATTATTTTGTTGGACTATGAATAAAAGACTTCCTCTTAATTCAGTTAGTTTACATGTGTGTCTAAAATCTTTCTCAGTTAGAAAGGATGTCTCTGCATGAGAATAGTATTAGACAATGACACCAGAAACTTCTCGTGACTGGATTTTTCTCATCTCTGTGTAAGTGTAGACTTTGACTATGAGACACCAAAAAAGTTCATCAAAAAAGACAAAAATAAAAAGAAGAAGAATCAGTGAAGCATTTCGGTAGATATTTTAGATATTTGTATCTTGCAGATACTAAATTAAGAAATCTGCGTAAATGTTTCAGTTTATGTAGAAATTGTGCAATCATGCAGCTCACCATTTGATCTCAAATTATCCTATGAGATCAGTTTGGTCCCAACAGGAAACAGACAGGCTATTGAAAATAGGATAAAACAACGTTCATTTACAAATGGGGCTAATTTATAAAGGTGTGGTGAACTCAGAAGGAATAGTGCATTAATCAAGAGCTTGTGGCAGCAAAAGTGCTATTACTCCTACGCTTAAAAGAGTAAGGAAGAGGGAGTGCTTATCACAAAGAGAATAGTGTATGAACTCTTTTGAGAAGAATAGTACCCTTTGGGATTTTGGGAGACAAACAGGACTAGCTTGAGGTACTCTTACAAGGAAAAAGCTGGGCGGGGAGTGGGGTGGTGGGGTGGGACTCAATATTCTGACTTAACTTGCCTATTTCTTCTGTTCTTCTGCTCTTTGGAAGAACCCCAGCCAGATGATTAAGAGTATGAGAATGTTCATGCAATCCCTGCAAGTCAGCCTTCCAGGAAAGAGAGCATAGTGGAGGAGGAAATTTCCTGAAAAAGTCACAAAATGGTGTTATCTGGCAAGGCACGCTACCCTTCCTTTGACTTGGTCAACTTTCCATTAGTCTATTTTGTACCTCTACTGAAGAAATAATTCATATTGGGTAAGGAGGCTTTCCTCTGCCATTGAAAGTCGGGCTGCCAGTAACCATGTAAACTCTTCTTTGAACTCTCAAAAATTGTCCGAATAATGTAATGCAATTTTTAAAATAAGCATCATAGAATAGCTAGATTTTTCCATCAGTCTATGGCATATGACATTGTTAGTGAATAAAATAAAACCACCCATATTAAATAGTGAAGCAATATTATTAATACTTACGTGAATTTATTTAAAGGAAAACTGCTATATTTTTTCTTTCTATTCAAGAGTCAAATGTATATTTTTTACAAATGCAACAAATACAAATACTTTAGCAGAATTCTAGGAAGACACAAATAATTATAAGAAAATCACAGTTGTATATATGACAGGTAGATGTCACATTTCTGAGAAACATCACTTATAATTGAAATTCACTATTATACTTCTAGCTGAATATCCTAAGATCCAATATCTTAAGAGCAACCAATGCTGCAGATGCCATTTTTATGGGAACCATGCACTGCCAAGAACCTCCATCCATTTTAATTTCACTAACAGAAAAATAGAAAAGTCAATGTTCACTTTTAAGAACCATAATAACGCTTATTAATATATTCCTGTAATCTGTTTGCCATCCTTGGAAGGTTCAAAATTCATGGTATTTTTTAAAGTGTGGTCATAACTTTTCAGACCAGTCCCATTCAGTGCTTTGGATGTCCGGAACATTCCATTCAAAAATGCCTGTGTGAACTATAAAGGCCATATTGGTAACCCTTCTTCTTGAGGTTCATCTCTACAAGCATGGGATCCATTATTCATGCTGATGACATTCCAATAACACGCTGCATGATTTTATACTGAGTGAGCAAATCAGCAGTCTAGACTAAGAGAGACAAAGAAATTAAATTAAAGGTTAATGTTACTTTTTATAGCAGGTTGGATCTCTTAGAAAGATGTACCAAAACGTGGCCTCTAAAGTCTGGTATATTTATTAGGCATGGTGATAGCAGAAAGGATCATACACAATGTCAAGGTGGAGTCCTTTCTCCCAGGAAGAGAAGTTACATGGGGTCATCCTGCAGATGGCTTTTACCATTGAAGCTATTAGCCTGCATGAGTTCTAATGAGCTGTACTTTAGTTTCAATTTCATCTTGGATATGAAGTCAATTTGAAAACTGTGATAAAAACTTGAAAGAAAAATACAAATATAGCCCCACTAATGAACAATGCACATTTCTAACCAAATAAGAGGTTAGTGATCTCTATGAAAAATCTCTATTAGTTTTAAGTGAAAGTGTGAGCTTCTATTATTTTGTAAGAACCAAAGAAATTAGTCATCTCTCAATAATAACCTAGTGGCATAAAGCAGTAATGACTTTCTTTTCACAGCTGCTCTCATCTGAACCTGAAAATGATAGCTATTCTGGCCCGTTCTAATACCTGGCTTTCTTCTGATACTATTTTTACCTAGATTCTGGAGTTAAAAATTGGTAAAGTTAGTTTTTCCGTATCTGCTACTAACTTATCAAGAATTCATGGAGCTATAAAATCTCCTAACATCTAGTGTACATATTTGGCACAAAAAAAAAAAAATGGAGAGAAAGCCTACACTGTAATTTTAATCTCTCAAATTTAATGGCATTTTTGAAAAAGTCAAAATTAGTATTTGTGAGAGCCTGATGAAATTAGATGGCCACATATGTGAAAAAATAGTTGCACCCAACAATTTTATTGAAGTATAAGTTTAATATATTGGTTGGTGCACACAGTTCATTGATTTGTTTGTGCTGTGGATGTGAGCTAGGATAATGAATGAGTTCCATATGAATTGAAAAACTATAGGCAAAAGATATTGATTTGCCAGTAAATCAATATTTAGAAAATATATTGGTCATGGCTACACTTCCATATTGGTTTAATACATTAGCTTGGAACACACTTTGTGTGTGCATGCAATATGCTGATTTCTTTGTTAACTCCATGTTTAAATAAGTGTAATTGTTAGGGACCTTTCTTTTTAAGGAATTGAAATGTGGAATTATGTGACTTAGGGAGGTAAAATTCTTGTCATCTTCAGAAAATAAACTTGAGATTAATCTTATATGTAGGTAGGCTCATCATGTGTCTATAAATTTTATTTCAACACAAGCACTTTCACAGACTTTAGCATGCCAAATAAAGAATTCACTATTTATTAAAACAAATTCCAAGTGGTAAAAATTATTAACATATGAATGACAAGTACAAAAA
The DNA here is from genome assembly GCF_008728515.1 of Papio anubis. Taxonomy (NCBI): domain Eukaryota; kingdom Metazoa; phylum Chordata; class Mammalia; order Primates; family Cercopithecidae; genus Papio; species Papio anubis. The sequence goes on from NC_044982.1 coordinate 22,289,348, forward strand.
AATGTATTCACTACCAAATCTACTTAGCAGCCGTATGAAGTAGTAAGACACTCTGGTTTTAAAAGCAAAGCTTGGTTTTCATTCCTGTCTCCTGCCGAGACCAGCACGGTCATGGAGACCCTAACCCAGGGGTGCTAGAGGAATTAAAGACACACACACACACACACAGAAATATCGCATGTGGAGTAGGAAATCAGGGGTCTCACAGCCTTCGGAGCTGAGAGCCTCAGACAGAGATTCACCCACATATTTATTGACAGCAAGCCAGTGATAAGCATTGTTTCTATAGATTATAGATTAACTAAAAGTATTCTTTACAGGAAGCAAAAGGATGAGCCAAAACAAAGGGATGGGTCTGGCTAGTTGTCTGCAGCAGGACCATGTTCTTAAGGTGCAGATCACTCATGTTATTGTTTGTGGCTTAGGAACATGTTTAAGCGGTTTTCCGCCCCGGGAGGGGGGCGGGGCAGGTGTTCCTTGCCCTCATTCCGGTAAACCCACAACCTTCAGCATGGGCATCATGTCCATCAAAAACATGTCACAGTGCTGCAGAGATTTTGTTTATGGCCAGTTTTGGGGCTAGTTTATGGCCAGATTTGGGGGCCTGTTCCCAACAGTCTCCAAACACAAAAGTTCTGTCTTCTTAATTGTCACTTACTTAAAGCCATTGCACCTCATCTTCAGTATTGAGGTAATCATTGTTACCTGACTATCCAGGCAGCCACTGCAATAATAATATATCTACAAAATTCATGCTCTACATAAAAATTAATATTGATTGGCATACTCATACTCAGTTTTAAGGCCAGATAGAATGGGTCCATAGTCAAGATCTGTAACATATTAGGTGTTTTATTATTCTTATGAAGCTTTATTGAGGTATAATTTATATAACATAACAGTTTCCTTTTTTTTTTTTTTTTTTTTTTAAGAAATGATGTCTTGCTCTGTTGTCCAGGCTGGAATACAGTGGTGTGATCAGAGCTCACCTCAGCCTCAAACTTGAGCCTCCTGGGCTCAAGTCATTCACCCACCTCAGCCTCAAAAGTCACTCTTTCAAAGTGTGCAGTTTAGTGGTTTTTAGTGTATTCACAGAGTTTTGAAATGTTATTCTTTAGTTTTAGTTTTAGAACATTTTCATTACCCCAAAACTAATCCTATACTCATTAGCAGTCATTCTCCATTTTTCCCTTCTCAAAAATTCTGAAAAATAAATCTGTTTTTTTATTTCTGTGCATTTGCCTACTCTGGACATTTAATACAAATGGAGTAATACAGTATGTAGTCTCTGTTACTGGCTTTTGTTCACTTGGCATAATGTTTTCAAGATTCAGCTATGTCCTAGAATGTGTCATTAAGTCTCTCATTTTTTATTTACAAATAATTTCCTATTATTTGCCCTAAGGCTTCTGTGTATCTATTTGCAGTTGATAGATTTGGATTAGTACCACTTTTTAGCTATTATGAATAAGGCTGTTATAAACATTCATGTATGTTTTACATGGAGATATCCATTTCTATTTATTATATAAATTGGAGTGGAATTGCAGGGTCACATAAAAATTTAAACTGTGGCTATGCTTTTGATGAACTGCCAAACTGTTTCCAAAGTTGCTTTATGATTTTAAAATCTCACCATCAATGAATAAGGTTCAAGTTTCTCCATATCCTTCCAACACATAATATTGTCAGTTTTTGAACTTTAGTAATTCTAGTGGGTATAGAATGATTTTGATTTTCATTTCCCTAGCAACAATAATGATGAGAATCTGCGTGCTTATCAGGGGCTTCTATATCTGCTTTGGAGAAAGGGTCATTCAAATTTGTCTCCCAGTTTGTAATTGAGTTATTCATCTTTTTATTGTTTAATTCTAAGCTTTTTCCATACAAGTCCCTTATCAGATATATGATTTGCTAATATTTTCTCCTGTTCTTTGAGTTGTATATTTACTTTTTTAATAGTGTGCTTTAAAATACAAAATAGTTCAATTTTTATTGTGTCTAATAAATTTTTTTTTTCTTTTGCCAGTTGTGCTTTTGGTATAATATTGAAAACATTGTTACCTAATCCGAAGTTGTGAAAACTTGTTCCAATGTTTTCTTTTTTTCTAGGAGTTTTAAAGTTTTAGCACTTACATGTAGGTCGATAATGAGTTCAAGTTAATTATTGTAAATGATGTGAGGTAACTTTATTTAAATTTATGTGGATACCCAGTTGTCCCAGCACCACTTGTTGAAAAAACTAATCTTTCCTCATTTCAATGTCTTGGCACCTTTGTCCAAAAGTAATTAATCATAGATGTGAGGATTTATTTCTAGACACTCAATTCTATTGCACTGATCTATATGTCAATTCTTATCTCTGTACCACACTTTTTTGTTTACTGTAGTTTTGTAGTAAGTTATGAAATTGGGAAGAGCAAGTGCTTTATTTTCATTCTTGTTTTCCAAGATTGTTTCAGCTAATCCAAGTCCTTTTCTTTAGATCAGCTAGTCAAAAAAATCTAGCTGTGATTTTGCTGTTTTTTCTCATTTTTACATAGTCAATTACTTTCAATGATGCTTGGTTTATTAATAGAATAAGTATTCTTCCCCTTATCCTCACCCCCTAACAAGGTCCCCTTTGTCTCTCAGGCTGGAGTGCAGTGGTGTGATCAAAGCTCACTGCAGCCTCGACCTCCTAGGCTCAAGCAATCCCCCTACTTCAGCCTCCTGAGTAGCTGGGAACACAGACACATGCCACCATACCTGGATAATTTTCTTTTTAATTTTTATTTTTTGTAGAGAGGGCTTGTCTCCATATGTTGCCCATGCTAATCTTAAATTCCTGGGCTCCAGCCATCTTCCTGCCATGGCCTCTGAAAATGCATTACAGGCATGAGCCAACATATCCAGCCAGCATTCTTTAAAACAAAATATGATTGTATGAGAATAAATAGACATCAAATTAATAATTAAATACATTAATGGCTGAGCACAACAAACTCTGATTTAATGCAGGCCCAAAGGGTAAGAATTCTTTGAATAAAGATTATCATTTTGAGAATTTAAATAAATATCCTCCCCAAAAATTATTTAGTTTTACCATTTTCTTTGATTTTAATTCTTATATCTGTTTACTAATGTTAGGTGAATACATGATTTTCAGTGCTCCCAAAGAAAACATGATGGTTTTTATGCTCTACATAAAGATCTGTAATTTATTAGGTATATTATTATTTTTATGAAGTTTTATTGGGGTGTAATTTATATAATATAAAAGTTTCCTTTTTTTTTTTTTAAGAAATAGTGTCTTGCTCTATTGTCCAGACTGGAATACAGTGGTGTGATCAGAGCTCATTGAAGCCTCAAACTTGAGCCTCCTGGGCTCAAGTTATTCAACCACCTCAGCCTCAAAAGTCACTCTTTTTTTTATGTGTGTGGTTCTCAAACGATATGATTTGGTTTTATTACAACAAAATGTATTCATCTTACTTAAAGACAATTTATTGGGTACTTTTGGAGATTTCTCATGGAGTAGAGAAATGTGTGTTCACTGAACTGCATACTTAACCTGCAACTGGGAAATAATTAGGAACCAATGATTCTATTCTATCCATCTCTCAGTCAGTAGTGGTTTCTCTCTTTTTTTTTTTTTTTTTTTTTTGCTTTTTTTTTTTTTGCTTTTCATGGTCCAGATATTCTCTCTTTCTTTTTTTTTTTTTCTTTCTCTCTGAAGAACAGCTTTCTCTATTTTGATGTGAACACGGCCACTTGACATTCCTTGACTTGTTTGTTCCACCTCCTAACAGCGACTAATGAAAATCTCCTGTGTCTATATTCCAAAATTTTCTGCAAAAAATAGAAGCTGCTAACCTGTGGCCCATCATTTCTTTATTTATTCAAGTGTGGCCCAAGATCTTTAGGGTCACCTAACACATGCCTAGCTGCAGTGCTCAGAGACTAAAATATAAGTGGCCTTGAATTGCATCCCAAAAGAAATCTAGACCCTTGGCTTTATGAAAGGGAAAGAAGAAAGATAAACCCTAAGAAATATTGAAAGAAAAGCTGTCTTTGTAAAGAAAATTTTTCAGTGATTGAGAGGTAGATCCTCAAGCAGGGAAAATAATATGTATAGATTAAATTGGGGACCCTCACTTGTTCTCCCAAACTTTTGCAGTAATGTATTTTTAGAGCGGGTTTAACTAGAAGGTCATGAATTTAGAAATTTCAGGATTCAAGTCTATGTTTTTATACTTATTGATTGTGTGCCATATTTGCCATTAAACGTCAATGAACATAGGTTGTAATTGGTGTTGCCACAACATTAACATCAAATGCTAGCTGATAAATACTAACTTATAATATATATGTGCGCCTTCTATGTAAGTTTATTACAAATAGTAATATACTATAAAGATTTTATTAAAATACTTAAAATTATTTTAGAATCAGAGCTTCTTTGCTCTCATACACTTGGATGTTTAGAAAAGTAGTGATGAATCTTGCTGGCCTGATGTTTGGAAACTCAGGATCTTTGTCACAGTTCTTGAAATAAGCAACTGGGGCTTTGGCAAGTCATATCATGTTCCCTCAAGCTGACCCCTCTGGTAAGAGCAGTTTGATTTTTAAATTCTCAAGCAACCTGCATTTGAGTCCATCTTATCATTGCCGTAAACATGGGAGTTCTTGATGATGGGAACGATAACAGCAAAACACAGTTGGTCTGATCATAACACCACCAAACATAAACTTTGCTTTTTGAAGGCAGAGAGATAATAGGCAAAATTTATGGGACCAAGTAAATCTTTTATCATAATACTTACCTTAAGTAAATGAAATCATTCCCCATACCACAAAGGCAGGTTTCAAGCAACTACACACTGGAGAGTCAAGCACTGTGTTTTCAAATGACATCATATCTACTCAGTTCTGCTTCCACTTTAAGTGATTTTTAGTGTATGCAAGCAAAGTGCACAGCTTATTTATCATAAAGCTAAGATCCATAAAAGTCTTTCAAATGTTTCAATAAACTTATGAAAAAGTATTTTTCAAAAAGACATCCAACTAGCGTTTATTTTTCTCATGGTTTGAAATATGTTTAAATCAAATTTGATGTTATGATCCTTCTCAGACTCTGCAGATCCTGTGGTTCTCTTTGACACTTCGATTACCTTAGAGAAGCATATTCATTTGAGTGGATAAATAACAAGAACTGAGAGAATTCTACTTTTAAAGAAAATATGAATTTGAAGGTATCATCTTACTCTCCCTAAATTCAAATGAAGTTAATTTAAGGCACATGTATTCTGTCATGTTTAGAAGTTATATTATAATTAGTATAATATGCATTATACTGAGAAGCCAATTACTTTACTCCAAGGACACACCATTGGATTTATCTAAAGTAACAGGAATGCTCAGAGTTAATTAAGTTTGTCTTATGCTAACAAGAAATTGTGTCATAATATAGAAAGATTTTAGGATACTAAAGGTCAATCTGTACCATAAAATATCTGCACATAAATGTTTTATGAGGGATTGGCATAGAATAGCATATGAACAAAACCATAATCTATGCTTAATCCTCTAACTGGAATATGTGTGTATGTGTGTGTTTAAGTTCTATATTTTAATTAGGAGGGCTTAAGCTGCAGGTGACAGAAAATCAGATATAAGATTTACAAGCACAGGAAAATTTAGGGATGCATGTATTTTAAGTCCAGAGATGGCTCAAGTCTAATGTTGGGTTTAATTTAGCGGCCTTTGTTTTGCTTCTAAGTGATTGCAAAAATATTGGCCGCAGTTTTAGACTTCTCAACTACATACAGAGTTACTCAGGGGAAAAGAAAGCTTTCTTTCCTTTTCTCTTTTCTTTTCTTTTTTCTTCTTTTCCCCTCCCTCCCTCCCTCCCTCCCTCCCTTTCCTCCCTCCCTCCCTCCCTTTCCTCCCTCCTTCCCTCCCTTTCCTCCCTCCCTCCCTCCCTCCCTCCCTCCCTTCCTTCCTTCCTTCCTTCCTTCCTTCCTTCCTTCCTTCCTTCCTTCCTTCCTTCCTTCCTTCCTTCCTTCTTTCCTTCTATATTATAAGTCCCGAGTTGGCTCAAGTCTAACTTTGGGCTTTAGTTTGTGGCCTTTGTTCTGCTTCTAAGTGATTAAAAAAAATAAAAGCAGCAGTTTTAGGCTTCTCAACTACATCCTCAGTCATTCAGGGGAAAGGAAAGCATATCTTCTCCCCTCCCCTTCCCTCCCCTCCCCTCCTGTCTTCTCCCCTCCCCTCCCCTCCCCTCCCTTCTCCTCCCCTCTCCTCTGCTCTCTTCTCTTCTCCTCTCCTCTCCTCTCCTTTCCTTTCCTTTCCTTCTTTTCTTCTTTCTTTCTTTTGATGGTTTTCTCTCAAGGGAAAGAAGATGTCTTTTCCAAGGTTTCATAACAAAAATATTGTCTTTATTATAATTGCCTGAATTTGGTCACTGTCTTAGTCTGTTGGAGCCACTAAAACAAAATACTATAGACTGGGTAGTGTATAAAGACCAGACATCTATTTCTCAGAGTTCTGAAGGATAGACTGTTCAAAATCAAAGCACTAGATAATATGGTGTGTGAGGAGGCCCCTTCCCAGGTTCATAGACAGCACCTCTCTTTGTGTCCTCACATGGTGAAGGGGTGAGCTTTACCATGGTTTACATGAGTCCGTTTGAAAAGGGTACTACTTCCATTCATGAGAGCTCTGCCTTCACGATCTAATCACCTCCCAAGGGCCCCACCTCCTAATTTTATCACATTGGTGATTAGGTTTCAACATATGAATTTCTGAGGGATAAAAGCATTCAGACCATGGTGTTATATTGCTATTTTTGAATCAATCCCTGCTGTACAGTGAAAAAACAAAACAACAACAAATCAAGACATAGTTACTTTAGATATTAATTATTGAAAAAATCATTGTGGCATAGGATTGTGGGAGGCAGTGAGTGAAGTACCTCCAAGGCATTCAGGTTCTTGCAGAAGTCCCGGTAAACATCCGCAAAGTACATGGTCTAAGTGTGTGTGGGAGTGGAGTGTATACCTAAATACAATTATAAAATGTTTATGATGGAGAAAAGTAGGAATTTCACTGGATAGGATACCCACAATATCTACTATAGTCTGTAAACAAGTGGCTTGGAAACATGTGATAAGATGAAGCCACACCTAACTCTAAAGGTTTGCTTTACTCTGCATAAAAATGGCAATAATAATAAAATATGACTAACAAAACTGTCCCAAACACCAAGTCTCATATCTTCAGTATGCCACTTAACCACTGTATATAAAGGGAAAAAGTTCATTGACTGCAACAGAGCAATTAGTCTTTTCAAAAAGTCAAACTATCTCTTGTCCCTACCTCACATGGTCCCATATGGGTAACGACTGCCAGCTAAAGTCACTCCTCTGCTCAGGTCCTTGCACTCACTGTTCTTTACACAAGTCTTGCTTACTACACTTCCCACATTTTTGCTCATGTCATGAAATGCCCTCAATATATCTCTCTTCTTATGTAAACCTAACCGTGTGGCAAACTGGTCTTGGCTGTGAAGACATCCCTATCTACTTTAGAGCTCATTAATTGATGTTTCTTTTCTGATCTGCAAAGACAATTGTAGTCTAAAACCTTACTCCCATCATTCATGTATTAAAAACAATTATTGATAATGTATTAACTGTCTGACAGTCTTCTTGGAGGTCAGGATAAAGATAGAAATATTTTCACATGAAGTTTCTGGTATGTGTGTATTTGTGTGTATATATGCATATGACACTCTCATTTCCCTTAACAAGCTTCCATTTTGTTAAGTGTCAGAGCTATTTCACAGAGTTGTTTCCATTCCCACCATCTAGTGTTGATTCTTCCCTAAAAGAAAAGAGACTCAACAAGACGGTAGAAACCACTCAAAATTTTTGTGGCTTGATGTTTATGTTTCCAGGATATTGGGAAGCAAAAGAAGGATGTTACTGAATTACTATGGCCAAAGTAAAACAATATCAAGTCATTCTGAGATTTCTGTCTGCATTCAAGGAGAGTAGAAGCCCTGGTCTTTGGAAAATGTTGCCTTTAATTTAGCTAAGTTGTAGCAGAAACTGTAAAATTTCTTCTGTTTGCTGCTCCTTTATCAATACCATAGATGCGGGTCGAATTTCATGGTTTTTAGTTAAGAATGGCTTTTGCCCTTCACCTAGCGCTATGTAATTAACTTACCTCTTTCCATCTTACACTGATATTACCTGTAGCAGGAAACTCAAAATGCTACATATAAACAATAATAATGTTTTCCACTCAAATATGTGTGCCCACACCACACACACACACACACACACACACACACACACGTGAACCCCTCACTGTCTTTGGTGAAACTGTGGATTACCTATCAACCTGCATGGAAAGTTCCAGTTCTTCAGTCTCAGGAGGTGAAAATTACAACCTTGTTCCTTGGTGTTCAACACATATGTTTATTAAGTCTAGTGTGAGCAACATTTAATCAACATATTCATTAAAGGCTTTCCTTTAGTCCCAAATTTTCCATAGAGCAAAGACACTTTGACTTCTTTCCTCTGGTCCCACCTACTTCATACATGATGACTTTCCTCTGCTTAATTACTATTATTGAATAAATGAACATTTTGTTTCCTACTGCCTAGGAAACAGGCTCCATAAATATATATGCAATTTCTACTATTGCATAACCTATTGCAAATCTATCCTACTTTTACCATCCTCACTTCATTCCGTGCAATCTCTTAGAAATAAAGGACGGGTTTGGGGGATCCTCCCTTTTTTTTTTTTTTTTTTTTTTGAGACAGTGTCTCACTCTGTTGTCCAGTCTGAAGTGCCGTGGCAGAATCTCGGCTCACTGCAACCTGCACCTCCCAGATTCAAGTGGTTCTCCTGCCTCAGTGATCAGGCCCATACACAAAAAGGAAAATAACAATGAAGTTAAGAAGAGGCATCTCAGGATTATGGGGAATTAAATATGAAAATATGAATTATTGACATCTTGTAGAGAAGATGAAGACGTTTGGACCTCATGGAGAATTTTATTTTTATTTTATTTATTTTATTTTTACTTTTTTTTTTTTGAGACAGAGCTTCCCTCTACCACCCAGGCTGGACTGCAGTTGCACGATCTCAGTTCACTGCAGCCTCCACCTCCCAGGTTCAAGCGATTCTCGTGTCACACCCTCTCAATTAGCTGGGATTACAGGAGTGTGCAGCCACGTCCGGCTAATTTTTGTATTTTTAGTAGAGACAGGGTTTCTTCGTATTAGCCAGGCTGGTCTCAAACTCCTGACCTCAAGTGATTCACCTGCCTTGGCCTCTCAAAGTGCTGAGATTATAGGCGTGAGTCACCACGACCAGCCTCCCCCCTTTTTTATACTGTGTGAGATATATGGTTTCTAGGATATGGGCCTGGGTGATGAGTCTGCCATTAATTAGTTTAATTGATTAAATAATGTAGGCACTCTTTTCCCCAGTTTTGACCACTATAAATTGCAATGCTGGATGAGAGGATAATTAGGTTCCTCTTCATTGCATCTAGTCTGTGATGGTACAATCATATATATCAAGATGAACCCTGAATAATCAAACTTTTTATAGGAGGAGAAAATAAACAGTGCAGGTTTTTAAGGAGGTGAGGAGATAATTGAATTCTTTCACCTCAGTGATTGACTATCTTTTAGGAGACGGTCAACTCATATTTGAATATATTTATTTTTAAAGTAATAAAATATGGCTCATTTTTACTTAGTACTTAAATATTATGCAATCTATCAAATAAAGAGAAATGAATGTAATTCCTTCCTTCAAACAAAGGAATTTGCCATTTGACATGGTCATTCATATGTCTTTGACTTATCACCTTAGTGCACAGATACGCTTAAGCCTCTTTTATACTTGGGCAATTTGAATTTCATTGTGGGTGCCCCAGTGATCTAATATTTATTAACAAACATTATAAATAAAATGAGACTTTCTTTTAAAGAAGATTTTGGATTATTAAAAGTGACACTTCTTCAGCTGCAGTTTAAGAGTAAAACATTTAGGAAAGTTGTAATCATTCTAAGCTAAGTTTGGATTTTTTAAATCATTTCCAACACATGTGGTGAGCTGGTGTTATATTGGAAATGAATTTAATCTAAACTGGCTATGGTTTATGAACACTGCCAAAGCCAAACAAAGCATAATGAAACTTCATTTTAATGTTCTCCATTTAATATTTTCTAACATTTACCATTTGTTTATTAGATTTATGTAACACCTATTATCCAAACAGCTCAAGACATTGTTGAAAGAATATTAAATTAAAGCTTTTTATATGAACCTTTCCTGAGAGGAATGGGACAATAGAAGAGAATTCTTGACAAACCACATTCACAGAAAGAGAATCCCAGCCAGAATATTTGAGGCATTTTTGTCCCCATCAAAAGGTTTTTGGAACTACATCCCTGGGCAATGATATTTCACTCTACCTGGATTACAAACCTCAAAATTAACTAGTTCTGATTTACGTTGGATTCCTATATAAATTCCATTGATTTCACATGCATTCGTAAAAAAATAAAGTTTGTGACATCAAAAAAGAAATTTGGCATTTAACACTTGAAGTTTCTTTTTATTTTCTATTTTAAAATTACTTTTATGTTTTTCAATTATAGACGAGTTTTAATATTTGGAACCAGTTCTTCAGCTGTTACGTTGAATAATAGTTGTCTTAAATTTACATGGGAAATGTTTTCATTCTTTGAAGATACACAAAAATCTTCCAAACAGCAGCAACTAGGCCTTCTCCCTAATCAATTCAGAGTTTGTCTAGTGCAAGTCCTTCATTCTGAAAATAAGAAAATCAAGACCCAGAGATTTAGATAATTCATACAAGGTCACTGTTTGAGTTTCTCACAGAGCTGGAGCTAGATTGAGTCTTACTCTAATCATTTTTCTTCTTTTAAAACAGTGCTTTTTAATAAATTTCTCTGATTTTTAAAATGACATTTGCAAACAACTAGGGATGAGTGTTTTCAGGACTCACATTGTCTGTTGAACTTTGAGCATCTCACACTTCCAGGCCTCACTCATTACAATAAAGTTTCCCATCCATCGTGGGGCATAATATGACCAACCTTATTTGCCATACTTTACCAATACTGCTGCACAGAGGGCTGGTTTAGGAGTTAAAAGCCCTGTGTAATGTCAATTCCTATTGTTGAACGGAAATTCACCAAGGCATCTTAAAGCAAAACAGCGTGAGTTAATGCTACTCTCTCACCGATAGAAATGACTTTCATACCTCTGTGCTCTGCCATGGACTTTACTAATTAGGCAACTCCAACCCTTCAGAGATGTTCAGTGTCTCTCTCAAGGCGACAGTCCTTGTTAGTCAGTACTTTTGACTCTCTAGTGTTGATTGTGTTTTATACCTGGGTAATAATTTCGGAATTAGGTACAACATGGAAAGTGAAGCTAGTCTCTCTGACAACAGACCTAAATTCTACAATTTACTGTCTGATCTTAATCTAGTTAATAAAGCCCACTAAGAGGCTTAGTTAACAAATTTGCAAAATGGAAATTATAATAGTGTCTGTCTTATATGGTATGATGAATATGTATTAATGGTGTTTTTATTAGTCTAACTTGTATGTTTTTTCATCAGTTCTATCAGCACACACACACACGCACACACACATATGGTTTAATTAATACAATTATATTATTCCCCACTATTATAGTCATGGGAATTTCAGAGAAATATTGTAAAATGTTTGGATAAAATCATTTGACAGAGAAAATTTCACGTGTTGTACTCAAATTCTTCGAGGAAAACTCCTTATCCCTCCACCCCTACCCCAATCTCTTTACTTGAGAAATGAAACGGAAAACCTAGTCATCACTCCCTATAGGGGAATCTCCATAGAGCATTATAATTACATAGGTTAAGCATGAGAATTGGAAAACTATTAACATTGTATGACAAAATAAATAAAAAGTTAATTACTATAAATGTTAGCCACATAACATCAATCCTTAACTACTATGCAGATGAATAACCTTAAAATGAAAATATTATATGTATATATATACACACATATATATATACATGAATACTATACACACAAATATGTGCTATATATATATGTTAATGTGTGTATGCATATACAAAAGAGAAAAAAAATAGTTTCCTAATACCATTAAATTGCCTAGTCACAGAACTAGGCTTTCATATTTTCGTAAATTTTGGATTTCTTATGTTTAACTCTTGGCTAGATTTATATTTTCAAGTTCTCCTTATCCAGCTATATTATAGCCTTAAAGGCCAACATTGATGTACAAAGGAAATACTCCAAGATATCTAGTACAATCACTAGTTTCACAAGGGTAGAATAAACAAAAGGAACATAGAGAACTGCTACACACTCGCAAGTAAAAGGATAATAGGCGTAAAGTAGTCTGTATAATCAATCCCAAATAGAGGATGATCTCAAAGTCTTTCCCAGTCTCTATGATTCAGAACTAAATAATTCCACATGGTTGAGGCTGTATTTTTCTTTTCTTCATTTCCCTTCTGTAGAAATTACACATTTGCTTTCTTTATTGTATTATCTTTAGCTTGAGATGGGACATTTTGTTGTTATTTTAGCCCTTAGTTCTAAATCGTTTTACTACTAACAAATGAAGTGTTTAGGCAGATTAAGTTTCTGTTATGTATTTTCAGAAAACACATAACACTCATTATTTTTAATAATTGACATAAGAATCTAAAGAGATTGAAAGTGTCTCTTTGTACCTGCCCACTTTCTAAATTCTATAAATCTTACGAAATTTAAAAAATCCTGTTTCTTGTCACTTTGGTCGGAAGTATATGAGATTGAGACACTAGTTTCATCAAAGTATGATCACCAGGTAATTTATTGCTGATGCTTTGACTTTACTTGAATTAATTATTAAACTAATAAGCTAAATTTTGACATTCATGTTTGTTTCTATATCAGCCTATTTTTTGTTTTCATATCCAAACATCAGCTTTCTGGGTACCCAACCTCTGCCCACTTACATGATGTTATATGACACTGTGGACTTGGACCCAGTTTTTACTATTTGAGGCTTAATTTAACCTGGTTTCATGGTTCCTAAGTGTCTACTCCTCTTGGGACTCTGTCCTTTCTTTGTATATTAAATTTAATCATTACCTAGTTTATGTAACCAAGATTGTTAATCTCTGGGTAAAGGAACAGGTATAAATTCCCTACCATTTATGTCAGTCTCATTATAACTTTGCTGATTAAGAAGTCACAGACTGGGCTGGGTGCAGTGGCTCACACCTGTAATTCTAGCACTTTGGGAGCCTGAGTTCACTTGAGGTCAGGAGTTCAAAACTAGCATGGCCAACATGGTGAAACTCTATGTCTACTAAAAATACAAAAAAAATTAGTGGGGCGTGGTGGTTCATGACTGTAATTCCAACTACTCTGGAGGCTGACACAGGAGAATCGTTTGAATATGGGAGGTGGAGACTGCTGTGAGCCAAGATCGCACCACTGCACTCCAGCCTGGTCAACGAGATTCTGTCAAAAAAAAAAAAGAGAAAAGAAAAAAGAAAAAAAGAAGTGACTGACTGGAAAATGTAAAACGCTTTCCCTGGCTGTAGAAACACTGAGTAGTTGCTTCTCTCTCTTCTTCAGTCTTCCCTTGCTCAAACTCACACCTATATAGTCTTTGTTGAGTCTTTGTTGAGTACATCCATATGGTGCTGCACTATTTTTCAATGTTCACTTAAAGACTTGAGTACTTAATCCACAGATTGCCTCTCTTATGCTAATCAAACTGTATGTCGGCAAGGCATACCCATGGCTTTAATATTAAACTCTGGGCATTTATGAGGGTAACTTCAATTTATGCATTAAAAATTGAAAAGAAGCAGGACTGGCTGTTTCAAAATTGTGAAAATAGGCAAGTGTCCTATTTTTTACTTCCTTTTTCTTCACCTATCGAAGGATTTTTTCTTCCTATTTCACTCACTTAATCTCTCACTTCCTCATTACTTTACCATCAAAAGGTGGATGCTCCAATATTAGTCCTTTGCATTTATTGATTAGTTAACATACTGTAATTTTAGTATTAATTATATTCAATCTTATGTAACATATTCATATTAGAGTGATAGCTACCACGATTAGAGATACCTAGGAGTTTTATTATTTTTTTTCTCTAAAAATTTCTGGGTATAATAGCAAGTGTCAACTTATCATCAAGTTCTGGAAAAAGCTTTTGAAAGTGCTTCATCCTCTTCACTCAACCCCTATCCCAATCCCTTTACTTGAGCAATGAAACTGAAAACCTACTTATCACTCCCTATAGGGGAATCTCCATAGAGTGTTATAATTACATAGGTTAAGCATGAGATTTGAAAAACCATTAACATTGTCTAACAAAGTAAATGTAAGGTTAATTACTATAAATGTTAGCCACATACCACTAATCCTTAATCATTATGCAGATAAATAACCTTAAAATGAAACATTTTAACATATATATACACACACGCATGCTATACACACACATACGTGTGTTATATATATGTGTATGTGCGTGTGTGTATGTGTTAGTGTATGTATGCATATGCAGAAAAGAAAAACAATAGTTTCCTAATACCATTAAATTGGCTGATCACAGAACTGGACTTTCATATTTTGATAAATTTTGGATCTTATAGAATCATTAAGAACTTACAAAATAAAAAGAATACAAGAAACAGGAGGATAATCTTCCTAATACTAAAAAGAATGTGTAATGATTGATTGAAAGTTGACTTAAGTATTAAGTCAGCAGTAACAAAAGTCAAAAAAATGTATGTATAAGTTTAAATTCATAGTACATCATATTAAATATAAACATTCTGTCTGGATGGTGGTGATGTACATGTTCATAAGAGAGAAATGTTACATATAAGTATTCTGATAGAGAATTAACAGAAATATGCTTGGTAGTATTCAGAAGAGAATTCAATCAGTGAATTCAAAGAGAAAATAACTTCTTTAATTATAATATCTAGATAAACCTCTCAATATGTTTTATTTTTCTAAAAACCCAGTAATACTTGTCTATATTAAATAATTATTTTGATATATATACTAAAGCTTTATAAATGAATAATTTATACTATTGCCATAATCTTAATATTCTGATTACACAATCAAATACTAAATATATTATTATGACAGAATACAACACACCATTAATTCAAAGCTAAAAATGCTTTTAAAGATTTGAATTCTATAGCTTTCATTATTTTTATTATTTGTTTACTTCATCATTTGTAAATTTCAAAGTCATCTAGGTTTGCAGCAAATGTTCTGAGGCAGTTACTAACTACCATCTCTGCTGAGAAAGTGTGAAGTCATAGCATTTAACAGAAGCCCAAGTTCCATACTGGATTCCTTCCAAGCTGCTCTCGTTGTCAAAAGAGGGAACTAAATCCGTGTTTTTGTGCTAGCATAAATTCTCCATATTTCTGAATTAAATGTGGTACTACCATTTCCCTTGACATTAGTTTCTACCTTCAAACTGGAGTGGACAGAAAGGTTGTACTGGTAATGGTGTAGTATAAAACTAAAGGGAGGAGGACAGGTGCTTCCAGAATGTCTTCTTTCGTCTTAACGTGTTGTCAACATCTTTAGGGACATAAGCATCTTCTTCAGTTTCTGAATAAGTAGCCTTGTTGTGATTACACTTTGAATACTTGTTAAAGGAGCATAGAAATGTCTGCTTCTTCATTGAAACAGTTAGGGTAGATAATTTGCAGTTACATTACTTCTTCTATTAAACAACAGGATATGAGCCTACAGGGATGAGTTACTCTGGGTATGAAATTCAAGTACATTAAAGCATGGTATGGAACACTAAATATCGTATTTACCTGAAAATCCATCGTTCTATTACGCGATCTTTGCAAAATAGAGAAAGCCAACAAGAGGGAGTTTTTTTGCAAATCTTGTCTTGTACTTCAGTATCTCAAAGCAGTTCAGTAGAAATAATCCACTGTAGGACGCTGGGGCAGTTTATGCTATATAAGGCTTTAGTTTTTGATTGCCCTAGTGGTAACTATGATGATACTCCCTTTTGCTACTAACACTTCAAAGACTCATCTATTCTCTTTTTCTTTTTCTCTTTTTCTTCTTTCTCTCTCTCTTTTCTTTTCTTCTTCTTTTTTTTCTTTTCTTTTTCTTTCTTTTCTTCTTTCTTTCTTCTTTTTCTTTTCTTTTTCTTTTCTTCTTCTCTCTCTCTCTCTCTTCTTCTCTTTCTTCTTCTTCTTTTCTTTTCTTTCTTTTCTTTTTCTTCAGATTAGAGTTCTGCCTTGTCGCCCAGGTTGAAGTGCAGTACGCTGATCTGCAAGTCTACCAATAACACCATTCTCCTGCCTCAGCCTCCCCCTGAGTATTGGACTATAGGCTTCACACAAATATGAATCTATTAATTTGTATTTTTAGTAGAGATTAGGAGCCACTATGTTAGCCAGGATCGGTCTCGACTTCTTAACCTTATGATCTAATCTGCCTAGGCCTCCAAAGTGCTTTTGGGATTACAGATATATTTCACCATGTTTCGGCCTCTATTCTCATTTTCTTGTTATCTGCCAGTCATCATTGCTTAAAAGATTATCTTCTATGGTAAACAGTCAGCTGTGATTAGAAAAATGCAGTTAAGTTTATGTCCTGAAATAGAAGAACATTCACAAATTATGATCCCAGAGCAGGATAATAGATGGCTATATGACCAGGAATGCTAAGACAAGACAAATTAAGAGGTTTCAATGAGATTAAAGAAAGGACAGAGATAAGTATGCTGAGGGCAAGATTATAGTATCTGGTCCACAGCAAAATATGCATGCCCTTGCTTGATATAGGGAGATTGTAAATCAGAATCTGGGAAGGGTAGTTTCTCCTTCATGACACTTACATTTTTCAAATTAAAAGATCAGAAGTCAGGAAAAATCACAAAGAACCATGAACTGAAGAGAGAGAGCTGGGTGAGCAGGAAACAGCTGTGATAAGGCCAACCCAGGAAATCCTGGGAATTCCCAAAGGAGGAAATTATCTTCTACCATCAGTATGTTTCATGAGACTTAATGCAGAATTACTTTTCACTTGGAACTAGCCTTGAACTTAGAGAGGAAACAAGTAAATTTTAGTTTCATACTGAATGTGAAGCTAAAAGGAAACCAAAACTGAAGCATAGAATAATGCCTTAAATATTTGCAGTTAAAACTTGAGTGAGGTTACATGGATTCCTTTTTATCACATTTATATTTTTACCAGATTTGTTGATTACTTAGTTATCCATTTTTCCTCCATTAATGCTTTTCACTAATTATAGAGCTGACTCAGAGTTTTGCTACATAGATATAGTGTCTGCAATATCTTAACAATATACTTTATTAGAAACATTATGTGATAACCTGTTTTTATCCCAGTTCTGCCCATGCTGCCTCTTTGGGCCTTTTTTTTTTTTTCCGTATGTGAAATGGGAATAATATAATGATGTCAACGGTAAGTGGAAATTATTTGAGATAATTTATATCAAAAGCTCGGGCTTATCAAGAACTTCCCACATTCCAAGCACTGTTCAGTGTATAAAGGAAACATATGAGAAACTTGACTTTGAGAGGTTTATATTTCATACTTGCAAGATGTTTTCCTTTTCGATCTTGAAATTAGTGAAGTTTTCCAGGGCACTGTCTTTACTTTATAACCCCCATTCTCCTGGAGCTAGCTAAACGTACAGCAAATAACAAGCATTCGACAGAATAACTTTGAGTTGCTCTGTGTCCTTGTGAAGTAAATTGGGAAGCTGTATAATTTCTGTTAGTCAATCCAAAGAGGCCAACACAGGTTATCAAGGGTCACACAACAAGGTTATGGTGAAGGCTGGTCAGAAACACACTCCTTCAGAATCTGAAATTAACGATCACCCATACTCATTCTACTCATGCTTAATTTTTTATAGGAAGACACTTCAGCAGAAAGGCAGCTTTGAGAAATTTGGGCTTTGGAAGAGATAAACATATCATCTTTGTTTTAATGATGAATTGCAATAGAGAATTCCTAAGATAAGCATCTCCCATAAGAAAGCACATTGCTCAATCTGGTGAGCAAATGTGCAGACAGTGCATGAAACTCAGATTCTGTCTCTTTATGCATTCAATACCCCCAAGACTTCCAATTAGGCAGTTTCCTCCCTGCTAATGGGTAAAATTAGGAATGCTTTATGTAAAACTTGAAAACAAAATTAATAATTCACAACTGTGTTCTAACTGCTACATAAAACTTTATAAACTGTACTTTAGACACCTAATGTTTAGGCTATAAATGCTATCTTGTTCATAGGGAATATGTATGCATATATTGGTCCTTTAAAATTATTTATTCATTGAAAATAAAATGCAGACCCTTTTGCCTATACTTCATGTGGCATACATATACTGTACAGAGTATAGTTTTGAGATCAGAAGGGTTGTAAGCCATTTAAATTGAATTACACTTTTATTTAGCTAGTGCAGAATAAAATTGGGAAGAAAAGTGATAATCTTTTCCTCTGTCTTATTTTAATTAAAATGCAGATATAAGATTTGGTCTGAGAAATTGAAGACACTTTAAAGTTCATCAAGGTCACCCTCCCACTCAGTGCAGAAAGGACCAGTATAATAGTTTTGGTAGGTGTTCATTCAGCTTCAACTTCAACTCTTTAAGTATCTCCTTAGCTCACATATGCCATTTGGACAGGTCCTAATGGACTCTTCTTCAGCATATTGAGATAAGTTAAATTTACTAAACCAGGTATGGTTCTAAACAAAGAGTTGCATGGAACGTCTAATTCTTTTTCCACGTAGTCCTCAGCTATGTTGAGAAAATTGTTGTGTCCAATCAAAACTCTTTTACAGTGAGCTTTTTCAAATTCTTTCAACTATCCCTCCTACAATATGCTTTTCAGATGTGTTTATCTATCTCGGTCTCTCTAATCAGGTATTAAATACTTCTTAAAATCATCCAGAATTGAACACAATTTTAGGTGTGCTGTAACCATGTACAGAATATTATGCCAAGCTATATTTATATGTCAGGAAACAATTTGTTGTTTTTTTTTTAATAATTCAGCCAAAAATAATTTTCACCTTTTTTAACCACTATATCACACTGTCTTCTTTTTTTGAGCACGTCAAGGAAAAGTTTGGTAGAGAATTATTCTCCCTCTCTCTGTAATGGTGTAATGATTTTCTTAAATCTATAGTGGAACTTATTTTTTGCATTTATTTTGTTTGGGCTGATTATGCCAGTGTTTCGACATATAGGAAGCAGGTATATATCAAATCAGAGTACCTGCTCTATTGGAGTCTGCTGCCTGCATTCCAATCTGGTTCTGACACTTACCTGTGTATTAGTGGACAAGGCCATCGGCTCACTAAATTTATTTATCTATAATAGAAGAATGATAATAGTAGCTATTCATGAATGAGACGAAGTATGTGGGCCTTTAGCTTAGTGCCTGGCATGTGAAAATTTTTGAAAAATCTTAACTATTATCATTGTCATTATTAAAGTTACTTGCTATCAAAACAAGCATGGTAACAGGTAAAAATACATAGCTTTTATATATTGTTAAGTTGTAGTAAAAATTGTGCATGGAGATGGACTAAGCACAGGTTAGAGTCTACCTCTCAAATTGTTACTAATATCTTTTGAATTATTGGCCCATTGGAAACCCGACTAAACTGATGTTCAGAATAAATTCTTATGCAATAGCTGTTGCCTGCTGAGGATCATAATATTCTTTTTGGATTGTTTGTATAAAATGTATTTAGCAATATGTATATTTTGTTTGGAAGTAATGTCAAGTTCCTTAAATTTTAGCTTTAGAAATCAGTTTTCTCCAATTTATAAAACATCAGAAATATATTTATTTGTTCCCAGTTTTATCATATGTCTCCCATCTGCTCTTCATTTTTAAAGATCACACTGGCATTTTAAAAAGTTTTATGCATTCGTTCAACACATATTTTTTGAACTATACTGTGATAATAAAAGTTTCCCTATTTTAAATGAATTAATGGTCCATGAGACAAACTGAACATGATCTTGCATTTTAAATTCCAATTTATGTATTATAATAAAAGCATGAATAGGAAGATAATTACTTATCTTGGTAAGATTTTCAGCCCCCGATATCTAATTTTCATGAATCTTGAGTTTGCATTCATTAGAAATACTAAGGTAATTCCTATACATATCTTAACCTATTATGAATGCAATTTCTTCATGAGACCATGTTTTTTCTTTAGCATCCCCATGAGGCTCATTCTTATTGATAAATCACTTAGAAGAAGAATCATTTTCAGTAGTTTTCAGCTTTCCTTGTCACCTCTTAAGTACGTCTGCCCAAAGAGTGCATCCATGAAAGTCTTTGCACTATAACATCATCTATGAAGCTCTATTTTATTTATGACATGGTTTAAATATTTCAGCCTTTTTGCTTATAATTTTATTAGACAGTACATCATATGTAAAAGTGTATATATAATTTTATGTGTGCTATTTTCAATAAGAGTAAATTGATACTCCATATGCATACCACAAAACTTAAGACATAGAACATTTCAGAGGCTTTGAAGCCCTCAGCCTGTTCCCCGCCAATTACATGATGCTTTCCACACAAAGGTAACCACCGTGGCTTTCATGGTGATAATTCTCTTACTTTTCCTTATAACTTCATTCCATAAGTCATCAGCTAAAGAATACGATGTATATAACAAAATTTTAAGTGTATTGTGCAGTTTTATGTAATTTTGACTCACTATACTCAGTCTTTGAATTCAGCTTTATTCAATAATTTATTTTTGAAATGTACCTATGTTCAATGTTTAATATTGAAAGCTCACTGTACATTTTGAAATTCTATTTATTTTTCTTTATTTTATTTTATTTTATTTTTTTGAGACAGAGTCTTGCTCTGTCAACCAGGGCTGGAGTGCAGTGGCATGATCTTGACTCACTGCAACCTCCATCTCCTGGGTTGAGTGATTCTCCTGCTGAAGCTTCCCAAGTAGCTGGGATTACAGGTGCCTGCCACTATGCCTGGCTAATTTTTGTATTTTATGTAGAGATGGAGTTTAACCATGTTGGCCAGGCTAGTCTCAAACTCCTGACCTCAAGTGATCCGCCTGCTTCAGCTTTCCAAGGTGCTGGGATTACAGGGGTGAACCACCGTGCCTGGCCTGAAATTGTATTTATTACTATTGATGAAATGAATTGTAGTGCATTTTATTGTATAAATAAACTATGTTTTGCCCATGATGATATTGTGAACAATTTTCTTCTGTTTCTGCTGGGCCATAAAAGAACATCATTAGGAATATATACCTACATAACAGATCAATTTCAGGGCTTAGTTTTCTGTCCTCACATTGCCAAATAATGCTATATTATTCTCTCAAGTAGTTGAGTTTGTTTATATTCCCACCAGCAATATATGATACCTCACCTGGCTTCACATTCTCACCAACCCCTGGTATGACTAGATTCTATCACTTTTGTAAATTTTATGAGTATAAAGTTGCATCTTTTTGTGATTTTATATTAACAGCTGTCTCTTAAAGTAAGATTATGGAGACTTCAAAGGAAGCCAGTAAGTATTAGCAAGTATAGAACCACGCATTTTTTAATGCATGTGGTAGGGAGAAAGATTCTGGAGGTGGAATGTAGAAAATTGGGCAAAAGAATAGTACTGAAAACAACCAGGAGGCAAGAGCGAGCATAGGGCATCCATTCCTGAGCACTGGGCATGTCAGGAATTGAAAGCATTTCAGAAGATTGAAGAAGAAGAGAGGCAGGAAGCAAGACTACAGGAAAGAACTGGGGAGTGTTGGGGTTCAAAGAATGTGTCAATCACTTAAGGAGTTAGAATGTTATTGAATGAGTACATTCAGTAGACGAAGAACTCTTATACTGGTGTCAGTGGGGGAGTTACTGTCTACACTTGAAGTGTAGGAAGATTGTGCAGGCCACAGTCTGAGAAGAGGACCACATGAGAGGCAGAGAGAACAGTTGTGGTGAAAGACCAAAATGGCCCAAATTAAAGTTGGTTTGTGTGGACCAGGAGAAATGGACAGATTCAAGGGCTGTTTGGATGATGAATTAGTAGGTAAGGGAAAAGAGAAAACCCTTTTTATCTCTTACTCTATTTTACAAATTCTTATTCCCTTATCCAAGAAAAGAGATGACAAGGAGAGATTTTGTTAGTGTTTTAGGAGCAAGCTGTTCTCTCAGCCACTGGGAAACACCACTATTAAGAAGAAATGCCTGCCAAGGCAATCACAGGGCCTCTTGGCATTACCCACCCTGTAGAAAATGAGCCACAATGGAAAGGAATCTCTCTCATTTATGTGACCGAATGGTATGAGGGATGAAGCCACCTCAGCAAGCACAGCTGGCAGCTAGCCACTTGACCCCTGAGCTTTAACAGGTAGGTTCCTGCTTGAAAGGATGGGGAGGAGATGGATTCTCCAGCTGCTGCCTTTAACCGTAGATATCCCAACAGGTGACAAAATGTTTTTGGTAAACTAGAGATACTGTTCCTATATTTGGTCTTCATTTACTTTTGCAGTTCTCTTTAGCAGCTTGTGGATTCCTATCCCCTGAAAATAGAGAAAGCCCTATGATGGAACCTATATTGCAGAACAGATAGAAAACTTGAACCATTCTCTCATTATTTCACTCATACGATCTGTAAGTGTGCATATGATTATGTTGGAAGTGGACTGAATATGTGAAGTTGCAGAAATTACACAGGTGTTATCATAAATTAAATTTACTTAAAGTCAGATATGAGAGGTGACTTTCAAATGCTGATTTCTTCCTGCATTTCTTTTAAACAGGGACAAATACTTGTTTGAATTTGTTGAGAAACATAGAGTCTCAAAATTTTCCCGAATGATTATTTGCAATAGGATTGTGAGACATGCTGGATAAATAATAAGAACATGAATAAGAACATGATTTTCTGTTTTTGTACCAGTATCATGCTGTTTTAGTTACTGTAACTCTATAATATAGCTTAAAGTCAGGTAATGTGACGCCTCTAGCTTTGTTCTTTTTGCTTAGGGTTGCTTTGGCTTTTTGGGCTCTGTTTTGGTTACATATGAATTTTAAAATAGATTTTTTTTTTCAGTTCTGTGCAAATGACATTAGTAGTTTCATAGGAATAATGTTGAATTTGTAGGTTGCTTTGTGCAGTATGGGTATCCCCAATGAAACAGAATAGAAAACCCAGAAATAAAGCCACACACCTACAACCATCTGTTCTTCAACAAAGTCAACAAAAATAAGTAATGGGAAAGGACCACTGCTTATTTTTATTCAATAAATTGTCTTGGGATGACTGGCTAAACATGCACAGAAGAATGAAACTGGACTCCTGTCTGTCATCATATACATAAATTAACTCAGGATTTAAATGTAAGTTCTCAAACTACAAGAATCAGATAAAAAAACTTAGGAAACACCATTGTGGATATTGTCCTTAGTAATTAATTTATGACTAAGGTTCTTAAAAGCAATTGCAGCAACAACAAAAATTGACAAGTGGGACCTAAATAAATTAAAGAGATTCTTTACAACAAAAGCAACTACCAGCAGAGTAAACAGACAAACTACACAATGGGAAATATATTTGCAAACTATGCATCCGACATACGTCTAATGTCCAGAATCTATAAGGAACTTAAATAATTCAACAAACCAAAAATAAATAACCCCCATTAAAATGGGCAAAAAGACATGAACAGATACTTATCAGAATAAGATACACAAGTGGACAACAAACATGAAAAAAATGCTCAAATCACTAATCATCAGAAAAATGCAAATCAAAACCACAATGAGATACTATCTCACACCAGTCAGAATGCTTTTTATCAAAAAATTAAAAAAAAAATAGATGCTGATGAGTCTGTGGAGAAAAATAACATGTACACACTGTTGGTGGAAATGTAAACTAGTTCAGCCACTGTGGAAAGCAGTTTGGAGACTTATCAAAGAGCATAAAACAAAACCGACAGTCAACTGAGCAATCCTATTACTGGGTACATATATATACAAAAGAAAACAAATCATTCTGCCAAAAAAAAAAAAGAAACCTGCATGCATTTGTATATTCGTCACTGTGTTACTCACAATAGGAAAGACATGGAATCAACCTAGGTGCCCATCAACAGTGGATCAGATTTTAAAAAAAGGTGGTACATATACACCATGGAATACTACACAGCCATGAAAAAGAATGAGATCATATCCTTTTCAGCAGCTAGAGTCCCTTATCATAAGCAAATTAATCCAGGAACAGAAAACAAAATACTACAAATTCTTATAAGTGGAAACTAAACAATGTATACTCATGGACATAAAGATGGCAACAATAGAAACTCTAGGAACTGCTAGAGAGGGGAAGGAGGAAGGGGAGCAAGGGCTGGGAAATTAACTATTGAGTACTATGATTAGAACTTGAATAATGAGATCATTAGCACCCTGAAATTCAATATCATGCAATACTGTGCAGGTAACAAATCTGCACATGTATCCCCTGAATCTAAAATAAAAGTCAAAAAAAAAATAGAATATGATTTTCCAAACAAAGTGCTGTGTATATTATTTTCAACTTTTATTTTTTGAATAAGCCTCTTCAAATATCTTATGATTTCCTGCCCTTAGAATGAAAATTCAATCTGTCATTAGAGATGCTGCTTCTCCTTTTCTACATTTTTTCTCATTCCCAACTCCTGCAAGAAAAACTACATGAGCAAATGAATATAAAATGCCAATTGTTCCCTAGATAGTAAATATGCTATTATTTTTGTCATCATTATACAAATAAAGTTTCAAATTAGTAAAGTTTATTAATACATATTTGATGTACATAGAACATTTGTAGCATATATGTAAGTGATGAAGCATAAAAATTAAATGAACAACTATAAATTCACCATTCCTTATAAGAATTAGAACATTAGGAATGTCATTGCATATAAATATATGCTTATATTTCTTCCTTT
The DNA here is from genome assembly GCF_008728515.1 of Papio anubis. NCBI lineage: Eukaryota > Metazoa > Chordata > Mammalia > Primates > Cercopithecidae > Papio > Papio anubis. Next base: position 22,314,450 of record NC_044982.1, read on the forward strand.
CATTTTTCTTTCCCCATCAGGTAACCATTTCCATGAATATAGTGTCTATTTAATTTCATTTTCAGTTTTTGTCCTTGAAAGTGGCAAAAGTGGGCTTGTGATAATCACTATGGTTTTAAGTCAGACTGCATTATTCTTGAATGTTTTCCAGGAGACTTCTAATTTTAGACTCATTCTGTCCAGTCTGTTTTTAATATTGGGTTCTGGCTCCATCTTCCATTGGTGACCCTGATTCACCTTCCAGATCTGATATTTTGAAGTGCATTCAATATATTTTACCACTAACTTTTCTAGGAAAATATTCATAGGAAACCCCATCACCAACATCTCTGGTCCTTGAGTCAAATCCACCTTAGCCATCCTGTTGAAGGTGACTTCTTTGAAGTCAATTATTTCTTAATTCAAGATCCAATGACCATGTATCTCTTGGCCATGTTTTTCCTCATGCAGACCCAACACAGGATGATTAAACAACCTGTAGCAGCCAACCCACCCCAAATTAACCTACAGTCAATCGGAAGATATTGTGCTTGCTATTCCAAGGCAGCTTCGAGGCAAGTACCTTAGCCTAACTCCAACACTTCAAATCATATCTGGCAATGAAAAGCCCTACAAAACGGTAATTCTGTGGTTTGCCTTACATGAGAGTTACTTCTACATAGCATCATATGAAATAAATCTAGTCAAAAGGATGAAAGCATGAAAAGTGAGGCAATTTTATTCAGAATAGCTACAATTAAACAATACATTTTCTTAATTTTGATATAAATCAGATCAAAGGTACATAATTAGAATTAAATCCCGTTGGATCACCTGCCCTAGCTTATGCAGATATCTCCTATAATACATCTTAGCGTAATTTTCCAGTCTTCGCTGTCCCAAGTTAGAAAGTTTCACCTGTTCAAATGGACAATTATGCCATAAGATAATAATTTCTCATAAAACTCTTCCAGCTTAGTTTTTTTCCTTCTCAATATGACACCATTACTTCTTATCGAACTTCACTTTTTATGATTTCAACCTTCTAAGGTTTCCAAATTACTTCTCTTATGTAAATATATTTGCCTATGATAAATTTTCTCCATTTTCTTTGTCCTTTTTTGTTTGAAACTATGAATCATTAAGTTCCTTTTATCACTTAGGAATGAATACAAAGTGTGGTTGCCTATAAGTAATTAATAAAAAATGAGAGGGCCCAACAACTACTTGATGCTCTTCCATATAAGTTATTTTACCTGTGAAGTGCATTAACCAATTGCTGTCATGTCTTACCCTCCACCCCAAAAATAATTGTTTTGCCACCTTTCACTGTGTCTATATAGTATATCATATTTATTATTATTATTATTGAGACAGGATCTTGCTCCGTCACTCAGGTGGAGTGCAGTGGCACCATCACAGCTCACTGGGTCCTTGAACTCCTGGGCTCAAGTGGTCCTCCCGCCTCCTGCTTTCAAATCACTGGGATTTCAGGTGTGAGCCACTGCTCCCCGCCTGTAGCATGTTATATTGCCCCCCATTTTTAGTTTGTTTGTTTGCAATTTGATTTATTGACTGTCTTAGTCCATTTTTGCTTCTATTACAGAACCCTAGAGGTTGGATAATTTATAAGAACAGAAATTTAGTTTTTGCAGTTCTAGGGGCAGGGAAATCCAAGATCAAAGTGCTGGCAGATTTGATGTCTAGTAAAGGCTTGATCTCCACTTCTGAATGCTGCCATCTTCTAAGGGGAGGGAAAGGAGGGACACTGTTTTTCCTGTGAGAGGAAAGTGAAAGAGGCAAGAAAGATAGCCCACTCCAAAAAGCCTTTTTTAAAAGGTATTAAATCCAATTATGAGGGCAGAGTTCTCATGATCTAATACTTCTTAATGATCCTACCTCCCAATACTATTACATTGGTAACTAAATTTCAACAAGAGTTGTGGAGGGGACAAACATTCAAGCCACACCACTATGTTCTTGCTGCTTTTCAAAACCTGACATTTTCAATAATAAATGACATATGGTTAGTTTATTTTCATTTATATAACTACTTTGCCACTATTTGTTTCTGAAATTTGTATCTAAGAGTCTCTGGACTTAGAGTCTTTTATTTAGTCTAATTACATATTTTGTTAATTAATTTATTACTTATTAACTTCTTTCCAAATGTCTCAGTTGGGAATATCTAACAATAGTTATAATCCAGCCCTGCTGTGAATCTATTCCCTAATAACTGCATTGCTGTAGCCCACTGTTTATGGAAAAAATTAGAGACTTTAATATGATATTTTTATCTAAGTAGATTTAGCCAGAGTTTGCAAATATAATTACTCACAGATCTTAATTAAATAAATGATGTCATAATAGCAGATGGTTTGTTTCTAAAATTGAAACTTTTAAATCTTATTATTGGAAATAGAGAAAACAGTGTCTCCTTGGTCTGCAAACTTCAAGGAAGTGTTTACTTCCTCACTATGTTTTATTTTAATAGTCATCTACTCTGACTTCACACTGAAATGCTTCTTAAAAGTACTGACATTTAAACTTGATGTCTTAGCTTTCTGATTCAATTTATGTGAATTGAGGCCCAGGCTTCAATATCTTAAAAGCTTCCCTGATAATTCAAAAATGCATCCAGAGTTAAGATCAATTGCTGTATTACAGCACTTATTTCAGTATGCATGCTAATCTGGCGAACAGTTCTAGACTATATTGCCGATTGACAATCTATTCCATCATGACAGTGCTGTCCTGAGGTACTGGTTACAGGCTTTGAAATCAGAAAGCATGTGTTTGGAATCCTGATTGTGTTGACTCTGTAACTTTGAAAAATTGACCTAAAATCTCAAGTTACTTAAGAGTACCTGGGTTTTCTCAATTGTAACACTAACTTCACAATATTATAAAGAAGAACAAATGAATTAATACACATACAACACACCAACTATTTGACATAATACTTGGCATACAATAAACTTTCAATAATAATACTTCTTATTCAATTACCCCCAAAAAATTCAGATGAAAATTTAAACAAATTGATATGAATTCTAATTTGTCTATGTAATACATATACGTGTGTGTGTATATATATATATATGTTTGTGTGTGTGTAGGTGTGTGTATATATATGTCTATATGTGTGTAACATGTATTTCCAAATGGCAGAAATAAAATCAATATAAATTATTTAAAAAGTAGTCCAGCAAAAAATATTTTTTAAAATTAAACAGACATATATTAAACAATTTTGTGTCAGCTATGATGTTTCTATGGTGACAAAGAATTCAAGGTGTAAAGAAGAAATTAGGTGATTTAATTTTGAAATAAGATGGTAAATAGTGAAACAAAAAAAAATTGCTTGCAACTACAATACTTTATTTTAAATGAACTGAAGTGTCACTTGGTGGAAGTGGTTTGCTTATTTTTCCTTTAGTATATAATTTCAGGGACACTTAGCTCCCAAAAGAATGGGAACTTTTAAAAAAGGAGACAAAGGATCTCACAGATTGATACAAATATACTCACTACCTTTGCTCAAGATGGATTTTTCTCACAGGGGAAATTCCTAGAACATAGAAGAAAATTTAATTACTAAGAAACACACTCAATCCAAACTAGACAGACTTACACACGAGACAGTCAAGACTAAGTGTCTACACTAGGGGAGAGGATAAGTAAATTAGAATGTGGCATGAAAGGAGTCTAGTGTGGTGCTTGAGAATGTGTCTCTGTCAGTAACTGGCTGTGTAGCTAAAGGCATATTACCTAACCTGTGCATGCCTCATTTTTCTACACCTATAAATATACAACTGTATAGTATTTTGTGAGACTCAAGTGAGGTAATATAGTTATGACCTTAGAACATTTTATATATAATCCTATAAGTGGTATCTACTCTTATTATTACATCTGTAACAGAATATTATGAGAGTATTCCATTATGTTTTTGTTTGTTTGTTTGAGACGGAATCTTGCTCTGTTGTCCAGGCTGGAGTGCAGTGGTGCCATCTTGGCTCACTGCAAGCTCCGCCTCCTGAGTTCATGCCATTCTCCTGTCTCAGCCTCCCGAGTAGCTGAGACTACAGGTGCCCACCACCATGCCTGGCTAATTTTTTGTATTTTTAGTAGAAACAGCGTTTTACTGTGTTAGCCAGGATGGTCTGGATCTCCTGACCTAGTGATCCACCCGCCTTGGCCTCCCAAAGTGCTGGGATTATAGGCGAGCCACCATGCCCCACCTCCATTATGTTCTTTCATTCACAAGAAAGGGATTGTGATATTATTATGTGAAAAAAGAAAAAAATAATGCATAAGGTTTATGACTTTACCCATATGAAGATCACACATAAAAAAATTACAAAAATAAAAAAATAAAAAAATATGTTATCAGGAGTAATGTCTAGGAAGTGAGAAATTGAGTTACTTAATTTTTATTATATTTACCTTTATTCTTTAATTTTCTTTTTTTTTTTCTTTTTTTGAGATGGAGTCTTGCTTTGTCGCCCAGGCTGCAGTGTAGTGGCGCAATCTCGGCTCACTGCAACCTTCACCTGCGGATTCAGACAATTCTCCTACCTCAGCTTCCCTAGTAGCTGGAACTACAGGCGTCCACCACCACACCCGACTAATTTTTTTTTGTATTTTTAGTAGAGACGGGGTTTCACCATGTTGATCAGACTGCTCTCAAACTCCTGGTCTCATAATCCACCTGCCTCGGCCTCCCAAAGTGCTGAGATTACAAGCGTAAGCCACCATGCCCGGCCTCTATTCTCTAATTTTCTAAAATAAGTTTGTGCTTTTATGATTTTATAACTAAAACAATACTATAATCATATCATGTCATATCATATTATGTAATATGCATTTATATGCATATGAACTTTTCCTTATTGTCTACTGTAAGCATTGATAGAATAATAATATTATTTCTTTCTTAAATGTTTGGAAGAATTCACACGTGAAGCCATCTAAGTGAAATGTCCTCATGGGATGGTTTCTAATCATAGATTCATTTTCTTTATCAGCTAAACTACTATTGAGATTTCTGGTATCTTTTTGAACTAGTATTATAAGAAGTGTTTTTCAGGGAATCTGTTCACTTTGTCTACCGTGTCATATTTCTTACATGATTATTTTTACAATGTCTTATATTCTTATTGTCTGTAAAATGTGTAGTAATCTCCACTGTAGTTTATTTATTTATTTTTTTTCCTTTTTCTTCTCACTTATTTGGAGTTTATCAATTCTATTGACTTCTCCAGGGGATCAACTTTGCGCTTTATTGATTGTCTTTTGTTTTATCTCTGGTTTCAATCTTAATGATTTATTGTTTTATCTTTACTATTTGCTTTCTTTTTAAATTTATTATTTTATTTATTTACTTATTTTTGAGGCAGGGTTTTGCTCTGCTGACCTGGCAGGAGTGCCGTGGCATGATTCTAGCTCACTGCAACCTCAAACTCCTGGGACCAAGCCATCCTCTCACCTCAGCCTCTCAAGTAGCCAGGACTACAGGATCACACAACCATGCCCTTTTTTAAAATTTTTTTTAAATTTATTTTATTTTATTTTAGTTTAGTTTAGTTTATAGATATGAGGTATTGCTGTGTTGCTTAGGCTGGTCTCAAACTCCTGGCCTCAAGCAATCTTTCCACCGAGGGCTCTGAATATGTTAGGATTACAGGTGTGAGCTACCACATCTGGCCTTATTTGCATTTTAATGCTTATGTTATTTTCAACTTGTTGTTTTTCCTAGTAGGAGCTTGAAGTAGAAGCTTATATTATTTTTCTTTAAAAATTACTAGGCGAAATGAATTTCACACAAAAGTAAAAGAATACTATAACTAGTCCCCACTAGTTATCATCCAGCTTCAATGATTGTCAATATTTTTCCCAAGCTGATTTCGTCTCTACTGCTCTACCACCTACCCTCTCTGGTAAATGTTTTATAGTTCTATTGAGACAAAATGTATATGCCAATCATCTAATTTAAATACACAAACATATATTTTAGTAAATTTGTAGAGCTGTAAAACCATCACTACAGTTCAGTTTTAGAACATTTTCATCACCCCAACCTCCATTCCATTCTGCAGTCAATCCCCACTCGGACACCTAACCCAGGAAACCACTGATTTTTTTGTCACAGATTTAGCTCTTCTGGGCATTTCATTTAAAGTGAATTATACAATAGATAGTATTTCAAATATGACTTCCTTCCCTTAGCATTATGTTATTATGATGCATCCGTGTTATAGCATGTTTGATTTTATTGCTGAATGGTATACCATCTTGTGGATAAATCACATTTTGTTTATCTATTCACCAATCAATGGACATTTAAATTGTTGAAGATTTTTGGTGATTATATATAATGTTACTATGAATATTTACATATAACCCTTGTGTGGTTATATGTTTTCTTTTCTCTTTTATAGATATCTAGGAGAGGGGTTACTGGAAAATGCCAGACTTCTATCATTTTACATTCTTAGGAACAATGCAACTAGTTTATAGTTTCTCTACATTCTAGCTGATACTTGTTATTGCCTATAATTTTTATTATAGCCAGTAAAATGTGTATGAAGTTATATCTTAATGTAGTTTTAATTGCATTACCCTAATGATTAAGGACACTGAGCATCATTTTATGTGCTTATTGATAATCTATATAATTTTGGTGAAATGTCTATTTACATCTCCTATGGGCTGAATTGTGTCCTCTGAAAGATATTTTGGAGTCTTAACACACAGTACTTACAAATATAACCTTATTTGGAAATAGGGTCTTTATCAATGTAATAAGTTAAGATGAGGTTGTACTAGAATAGGGTGGGCCTTAATCCAATATGGTTCATGTCCTTCAGAAGAGTAGAGACACACAGGGAGGAAAACGCCATGTGAAGATACAGACTTAGCAGACATTACCGTATATAACAGAGGAAGAGGTTGGAGTGATGCAGCTGCAAGCAGAGAATCGCCAAGGATTGAGGGCAACCACAAGAACCTAGAAAGAGGCAAGGGTGGATTCCACACAGAGTTTCAGAGGGAGCATGGCCCTGCTAACACTTAGATTTTGGACTTAGAGCTTCCGGAAAAGCAAGACAATAAACTGTTGTTTTAAACTACCTAGTTTGTGGTACTTTCTTATCAATACTCGGAAACTGTAGAACATCTTTTGCTCATTTCTAAATGGGTGATTTATTTTCACACCATGAGTTGTGAGAGCTGGTCTGGATATGGGTATTTTACCAGTGATATGATTTATAAGTATTTCCTTCCAGTCTGTGACTTGTTGTAATGCTATGTTTTGCAGTGCACTCATTTTACTTTAAGTCCAACTTAAGAAAAAAAAAATTATGGGATTTAGGACTAAATTCATCCCTTTATATAAGAAATTTCTATTGCCACAGCATCATTTGTTGAAAATTCTCCCATTGAATTTCCTTGGCATCTTAGTTGCAGATTGGCTGGCTATAAATGTAAGAGTTTATTTCTGGATGTTAATTTTGCTTCATTGATTTGCGTACCTGTGTCTTCATCAGTTACCTCACTGTCTTGATTACAGTAGCTTTTTAGTAGGTTCTGAAATCAGGTAGTTAAGTCCTTCACTTTGTTATTTTCAAAATTGTTTTGCCTATCCTGGACCCTTCTCATTTTCATGTACATTTTGGAATCTGCTTATAAATTTCTATTTTAAAATTTGATGGATTTTAATGGGGATTCATTCAATCTATACAAAAATTTGAAAAGAGCCCTCTTCATAATTTCGTCTTCATGGATATAAAAAATGGGATGTCTCCATTTATTTAAATCTTTAGCCATGTTTTATAGTAGTGCACAGGTCTTACATTTTTGGTTAAGTTTATTCTTAAGTATTTTTTGATGCTATAATGATAATAATTTTAAAATTTTGTTTAATGATTGTTTATTGCTATAGTATGAATACAGTGTTTATTTTTGTGTACTGAGTTTGTATATTGTCATTTTGTTTAACTCAATGATTAGTTCTAGCAGGAATTTTGTGAATTCTTTAGGATTTTGGCATTCAGGATCACATCACCCTAAAATAAAATCAGTTTATCAGTTTTCATGTCCTCTTCCAAACTGTATAACTTTTATTTTTTTATTTTTATTTTTTGCCATATTTCACTGGCTAGAATCTTTAGTGCAATTTTAAATGGACATGTCAAGAGCACTTATTTTTGCCTTGTTCCTAACCATACACTCAGTCTTAAACCACGAAGGGTGATGTTTACTGTAGATTTTCTAGATACTGTTATTAAGGTGAAGAAGTTGCCTTCACTTTCTAGTAGTTGAGACCATTTATCAGAAAAAGATCTTGAGTTTCTCAAGTATTTCTAAATATATTTGTTGAAATAAATGTGTGATTATTTTGTTCTTTATTTTGTTAAAATAGTGTGTTACATTAAGTGCTTTTAAAATTTTAAATCAATCTTTCATTCCCTTTACAACTTATATTTAGTTCTGATATATAATATTTTTTATGTTGAAAGATTCTATTTGCTAATATTGTTAATGGTCACATCTTTTGTCTATGTTTTTGAAATAACATAGATTTTTGCTTCCTTACTATTGGTCTGTAGTTTTCTCATGATGTCTTGGTCTGACTTCAGTGTCAGACTAATATCAATCTTCAAAAGTGAGTTGTAAGGTATTTCCTCTCTATTTTCTGAAATACTTTGTAAGGACTGATATTTCTTCTTTAAACATTTGTTAGGACTCTCTCCAGTGAAGCCATGTGGGATGGACCTGTTCTTTCTGGGAAGGTTTTAATAACTAATTCATTTGTGTTACTTGTTATAACTCTACTCAGATTTTCTATTTCTTCCCTTATCAATTTTAGTAATTTGCATCTCTCTTTCAAAAAAGTTGTTGATTTGGCTGTGTTATATAAGAAAGAAATTCAAGTCTCAGGAGTACAAGTCTGGGAATTAGGGTCCCAAGATAAGATCTGGGTTTTTCTTTGAGATTGTGTTGTTTGGTAAAACATTTCATTTCTGTGTGCTGCTAAACCTGTCACTTCGCCCTAGAAGGAATTGACTAGATAACGTTTGAGGGACTAATAATAGATTCTTTCACATTAGGAAGAGGAGAATATCCAGTTGAACAATCAGCCATTTATTTGTTCATTACCAGATGTTTTATTTTGAAAGTTCTCGTATTGTTTATAAGTGTTATTTTTTGTCGACGTTTTGGTTTTGTTCTGGTTTTTGATATTGTATATTCAAGGTTTGAAAATATTTATAATAACAGGCTTCCTTGTCCTATTGTTTCTAGAGCAGGAGGCATGAATAACTAGGGAAACTCATCTGAAAAGCAAATAAAAAATTTCATGACATTTTACACTTTTTGCCAAGTCCTGGGATTGGAGAAACAGCAATTTGACAGTCATGAAACCTTTTTCTCTCATTACAAATCTACAAGTTTATATGATTTGTAAAAATAATCAACATCTTAGGAATCACTGCATCATTAATAATGCCTTCTATAAAACGTTACATTTACATTTACTTCCATTTATTTTAGATTTCTTAATGTAATAGAGTAGTACTCAGATATGAGACATAGCCTAATCCTGTGGCTTTAAAATATGTTTTTCTTTGACCCATAATAAGAAATGCATTTTATATCACAAGTTAGAACAGACATAATATCTCCTACTCTCCAGCCCCCAGGACACAGAGTCATAGACATAAATATTTCCAAAGTAGTACTTGGAGAATGTAAAAGTGCACTTCGAAATTGCTATTGTGTTTCACGTTATTTGGTTTCCTTCTTTTGTCAGGGCGACAGAAGAGGATAACTCATTAAATGGATTTTATCACTCACTAATGGTCACTAACTACAATTGGAAAAGTATTGGTCTAGTAAATGTAATTGGCATTTAACTAATGTACCCTACAGACCTCGAAAGTAGTTGATCTTCCAAAGGTGGTAGGCTCATATTATTTAGAGAGCTGTTCAGAGCAGACTAGTGAGTGGGTCATTAAAGAGTGCCCTTTAATACGCAGAGAGAATTGGGAGATGCCATATTTGTTTGAGTAATTAATTTTATGTTTCAACACCACCACCTCTTATCATACCTACTCTACCCATACTTTGTCCCTAATACAACAACTTAGAAGGTAAAAGGATGTATAGACAGGTCCTTTTTGCAATCAGGGCAACCTGAATTTAACTCTAGGCCCCATTTAACAAAGGACCACAGACTGGGAGTTAAAATAACAGAATGTTATTATTTCACATCTCTACGGGCTTTTAGTCAAAAATCAAGATGTCTGCAGGACCACGCCCCCTCTGAAATCTCTAGGGCAATCATTCCTGGCTTCTTCCTGGGTCTGGTGGTTTGCTGGCCATCTTTGCAGGCTTTGGCTTGCAGCGTATAACTCCAATCTGTTTCATCATCATTACACAGTGTTTTTCCTGTGTGTTTCTGGCTCTATGTGGCTCCATTTTCCTATGCACCCCAATTATATTGGATTAGCTGCCCCTCTTACTCCAGTATGACCTAATCTTGACTAGTTGCATCTACAACAACTTTACTTCAAAATAAGGTTGCATTCTGAGGTAATGGAGGTTACCACTTCATCATGGCATTTTGGGGGAGACACAGTTCAACCCAAAACACTAGGAATCTCATTTCTGGTTGCCTCTCAGGTTTTAACTGTGTTAGCAGATATGAGTCTATTCTCAGAAGATTTAGAGAAAGGACTATTGATGAAATTAGTGATACCAGATGAAAGGGAAAAACAATGTTGATTGCAAGTAGGGAAACTTCAGAAGGGAAACAATTTAATTGCAATTCCACCGAAGGCTGTGTCCCATTGTATCACCCAGAATCCTTTCAAGCACCACTCTTGACAGGCAGGATCTCATTTCCTTTCAACTCCCAACTTCGACACAGACTCTGGGACTTTTCTCTCTCCTCTTCTTTGGCCTGGAAATAATCCTAAATTCCTAAAGTCATCAATTCCAGTGTAACAACTCTAGTTGGGTTCACTGTTCTTTCGTTGTATTTGCAAGAATGCTGAGCTTTGGATTAAAAACGAAAAAAAGGAAAAAATCCATCGGCGGCTGCCTGGCTTTCCCCTACAGAACCAGAGGCCGGAAAATAAATGTTTGCACCTTTAATGACCTCCATTGTCCTGACTTCACAGAATCCCCAGGGGCAGCTAATCCTCTGGAACAATACAGTACAGATGTTTCACACGATAAGAGGGCTAATTCCAGACCAATCAGAGTCACTCCAAATGTCAGCATTCCAAAATAAAGTTAAAATATGGGGCAAACAGATGCAACCTCTACAGTCTGAGCTCTTTGTCAGTGATCTCTGCTTTGTTTAAGGCTATGGCCACTTTCTCCTTAGTGAGAGCTGAGCTGTGCAGGGCGTTCTGCTGTATTTGCTGTGTTCACCACTTTTATAAGTTCCCTTCCAGATAAATATTGCTTAACATTTTCTGGACTTTTACACACTCCTCTGTCTCTGTGAAAATTGCCAGTAGGCAAAGCAGTTAGGAATCATGGTTTTTAAATCTGAATAATAAAAATTTCAGTCATGCTCAATGATTCAGAGTTTTCATGGAGGCAGAGAAAAAGTTCCCCAAATCTCCACTCTGAGGTAAATAATTCCTTTGCTTAAATGAAAAAAATGTTAAGAAATTTGCTGGAGTTACCCAGGTACATGCTGTAAACTGTGTGTGTGTGTGTGTTTGATATAAAAGTAATTCTAATATTACTACTAACTTCCTATTTATGAATTAATAGTATAAGTGAATAGTATAAGTTAATAGTATAAGTGAAATAGTGTAAGTGAATATTAATAATAACTATAATACACTTAATTCTTATCTATATTTTATTTTATTTTATAATTTACTATTTCTCCTATAGATTATATTTTGTAATTTTTTTTATTTTAAGAATCACACAGAATTAACTGTTTTTCCATAAAAGACAGATTATATTCAATGTACAAATCAATGAAAACATTTTCTCAACATATGAAACATTAAAATGTAAAGAATCAAATATTAAGGTTGAGAAAATGTGGAAATGCTAAGTGCTATATAAAACTATCTACATTGTGGAAATCCAGAGGTGTTTTTGATTTAAAAAAAAAAAAAAAGAATTTGTGCTTTTGGTATTCTTTTAGAATTTGATTTAATTTTTAACCATTTTAGAGCCATGCTTAAAAAATTATTACTTGAGAGGTATAAGACAGTAAAAGGATTCCTAAGATTCATGAGAGAGTCTATCTTTTTTTTTTTCCTTGTAAATCTAGCTTGGCTTTAAACATTGTGACTCATCCCTCTGCCATCTATAAGCGATGAGAGTCATTCCATAGATTTTCAAGTATTGGAGCCAATGGATTGCTAAAATAAATAATTGAAAGGATCTATTTATGACAATAGGTTATCTAGTGTATTTCATTGGAAAAAAATTGTGCCCTATGACAAGCTTCCAGGTTTAAAATAAGGTAAACAATATAATCTTGTTTCTATTTGGAGGAGGGGATCCAAAATCATTCTACACCAGAGTTACATTTTCATATTATTTTGTTGAAACAAACTGCAAGCCTATTGTCATAGTTGAGATTCCACTTCACAAGGTTAGCTTTTCCCTTTTAGTTCTTTCTTGGCCTTATCAGCATAATCTCTTGTCTCCTCAAAGAATATCAGCTAAAATGCAGTTTTATGCTTGTTTGCTTTACTTTTTAAATGTCCTTATTTTCCTTTTGGTTATTGAATTTTAAAATCAAGAATCTATTTGGTTACAAAAAAAAAAAAAAAGGTGTGTATCTGTATAGATTGATCACCCATAATTCTTCTGGACAATAATCTGTATCTTCCTAAGAGTTCGGTCATTTCTAGGGCACGTGATCAGCTGTTGATCAACACTATTGTTTGGTCAAACGGGGAATCTTATCTGAGTCACTGAAAGAACAAGAGAAAAACATAAAAAGAGAGGATATTAATTCCCCCATCCCCGTTTGTCTCTTTTCCTGTTCCTATCTCTCCCAGTCATTTTTTATGTCCCCATTGTCTATCTTGTTTCCTTTTTTCATTATTTTTGTTAATCCATAATCTTTTCTTTCTTTTGATTTATTGAGTACCTCTGCTGTAAAAGTTATTTCACAATAAAGTTGATTTGAGAGCAGACCAACAGAAAGTTAGATTTTTCTGGTAAATCAGCCCAATTATTTAATGTACTCATCATGGTCACATATCATCTTTTCCCTAAATTCTCTTTTTTTCTCTCTCTCATATTATTATTTTTAAAACATTGTCTCATTCTGTCTGTCACTCAAGCTGGAGTGCAGTGGTGTGATTATAGCTCTCTGCAACTTCAAACACGACTCAAGTCACCCTCCTGGCTGAGTCTCTCAAGTAGCGAGGACTAAAGGTGCACACCACCATGTTCAGCAATTTTTTGTAGACATGGGGTCTCTCTGTGTTGTCCAGGCTGGTCTCAAATTCCTGGTCTCAAGTGATCCTCCTGCTTCATTGGGATTACAGGTGTGAACCACTATGTCTGGCCAAATTCTCAGTTTTAAAGTAGTTTTATTGTAGTGTTTCTCTGCTTATCTGTTTTCATTTCACTTCTTGAAAAATAATATCAGGATATAATTGGAAATTTGTGAATCTGAACTACTGTTCAGCCTTGCCAGCAGAACTATAACTAACCCATTGGCATGCTTGGTTTTTCTTTGTTTGTTTGTTTTTGTTTTTGCTGTTTTCTCAAAGCTGCCTGTACCCAGGAGTTGAACAGTTAGTAGCCCTAAACATTTACAAGATGGTTATTCAGTTAACGTGTTTAGTTGAAGGGTAATCCATGCAGCATGTTTCTTCAAGGAGAGACCAAAGTCTTTCCAACTCAGTTCATGATCAATTTATGTCTTGACAGCTGAGAATGGAGTTTTATTATTTAAGCCAACAGAGTTGATTTTTAAAATGTTCATTTAAACAGCTCACATATAAATAATGATGTGGTCTTTGTACTTGAAAAGACCCTTATGGAACATGAATAATAATTTTAAAGACTGCATTTGGCTGCTAGACTTGGTTGATTAGCGTTCCCATAAAAACCTTAATTCCAATCTTTGAAAAAAATATGTATGAATATGTAAGCCAAATTGATACTAACTATACGACAACAGCCAAAAAGCCATGGAAGTTCAGGACCTTTGTAGAAGAAAAAAATACTTTTTATAAACTACTAACTCTGTGGGGATAGAGATGGAAAGAAAATGCAGTGTTTGGCATCAATTGGTCATATGAAAAGGATGGCTAATTTAGCATTCTACAAAATATTTCTTAGAAGCAAAAGCCTGAAGATCTTTCAGATCCACTGAAAATGCATGGTTTGTCATCATTAATACAACATTAATAAGTACATTGAATACATATTACTTTTATCAAATCAAATTCATGGTAATTATATTGGGCTTTTTTGCTTTTCTATTTGATCAAATCTCTTCTTCTAAAATAAGCTTTATTTAATCTGTTCTGAAAAGTGTTACCATGGGCTTCATGAACTATTTTATTATTTGGTTCTTCAAAGTGTTAGGATAATAAGAAAACTATGCATGAAGATCATTATCTGAACATTTGTAGGATCATTTATCAAAGAGAAGAAATATTTAAATATTCTGGGACATTTTTGCTTGGAGCCATAGGTAAGAGAGAAAATTTATTTAAAACAATAAGATTTTTTCTGGTCACGTGCCATATTTCCTGATCCATTGTGTTTGGCACCAGGAAACCACTTGGCATGAGCCACTAAGAAATCCATCAGCAACTGTGTCAACTTTATCACTTCCTGAGCTCATGCATGCAGGAAGTGGATACAAAAACAATGATTTCAAAAAAGAAAAATGACTCTTTGCTATTCGAAAAATTTAAAAAAATACACATTTAACACTTATTTGCTATCTACCTGCAGTAAATAAACTGGATATTTCCCCTAACAATAGACAATGAATATATTATAATGCATCAAATGAGCCTTCATTTCTGAAATAAAATTAAAAACGAATTTCCTTTTTCTAATTTGTTTGTTGTGCTTTTTAAAAACTGAAACAGACCAGATAAATCTAAGTATGTGTTTAAGAGATAGGAAAAAAAGGATGATGAATGTAATGTCAAATTCAGAAACACTACAAGATGCTACTGCCAGAGAAAAATAGCTGTTTTACTCCAAATGACTAAGAAGATTCACAGAGCAGAATGTCTGAAACACTTCACTGGGGCTTTTAAACAAAATGAAAATACACAAAATGTTTCTCTATGTAACGTTTGGATGAGAAAACATAATAACTAAAAGATCACGAATTCTGTTTACTTGGTACCTTGATCTTTCATGCCATGGACTATGAAACAAACCCATTCTCAGCCCCATTCCCTCTGGATCCAGTTTGGCTACTGGCAATCACCTGATATGTACCTGATGTTTGTAGCTGAGGTATAAATAAGTGATCATTACTAAATATGTATTCCCTAGAAAATAGACTTGGATTTTTAATAGAGTTGTATTGCCTTACTTACTATCAAAATTCCTTCCCAAGAGCTCTGCCTCCAAACCTGATTAACTCCTCCATGATCAATTAAATCCAAATAGTCCTTGGATGAAATTATCCATCAGAATGGCCTAAATACTCAGGCAAGCAGGCAGACAGAATCCAAAAAGTGGAAAAAAAAAAAAAAAAAAAAGACTTTTTTCTATTAATGTTTCTGTCTCCTAAAATAGATAATTAGGTCATATTTATATTAGATTCACAATTTGGTAAACAAAGATTCTAGGGCAAGCCTATACTCATATGCCTAGATTATTAATGTCTCAAGAATACCTTCTATTTCTATAGCTTCTAAAAATTATTTAATAGAGAAGTGTATTTTTGTACATTGGAAATCTTTTTTCGTAAGTAAGAATACTGAATCTAGTGACATAATTAGCTCATCCATGTCACACAAACAGTAAGTACAAAACCTAGGCTAGAAATCATGTCTCTTGATTCTAGCATGCTATTCTGTATGGCATTTTCGTGTATTATTGCCTGTAGAATCCAGAGGAGATTGAGGTCAAAACTCAGGGGATGTCATACAAACTAGAGTACTACCACTGAAATGTCCCCCAAGCACTCCTGCCACTATGCAATCTAAGCAACTCCATTTGGACCCATTTTTTCATATTGAGCTTTCTCACAAGTTTTTGTTTATATAGAGATTTGAAAAAATCTATAGCACTCTGTCATTCCTTCCCACATATTACTGACATAATTATTTATGCACTAAACCTAAATTTAAGTTTTAGACTGACTAATAAAAGATTAAAGACATAAATTATGGGTCCTCCTAACATGCCTCCAACCTGATTTCATAGAATAATGCAATTAAAAAGGACTTTAAGGAATAAACCAATTCACTTGTTTATTTATTAAACAATCTATATTAGTAATAAGACAGCACCACCCACACCCCTAGCTGGCAAAAAAATAAATAAATAAAAAGTCAAATGTAGATACAAAATGGTAAATTTATCATGTAAAAAAAATTAAAATGCAATCATAACTTTTTTTTGACTGCAAAACTATATAATAGAAAACAGAAAGTCTCAGACAATAATAGTGGCTTGGTATTTATTTTTGGTCCAATAAAAAGAAAATATTGAAAAAGTGATTCTCCGAAACTCTCAATTGAAAATAAAACTGTTATAAAATATTCCAATTTGTACTAAAATAAAGAATATAAATAAAGTTTTACTAAAATAAAGAAAATAAATGAAGCTCAGAGTTAAAAGAAGAAATAGTGAGAGAGAGATTTCAGAAAAATTGATAATATTTTAGTAAAAAATCTACAGTTAAACTATGCTGCCTCAAGTGACGGTATATGATATGTCAATAGAGTACAAATATTTGATACATATGTTATCCATTCATTTTACTTATATATAGATGATTCTTATTATTCAAGGTAATTATGCTCTATAAAGTTACCGTGAACAGTGAATTAGCAAATATTGAACCATTGTTCCTAGAAGAAATAACATGTTAGGTTCCTGCAAGCTTCTGGTCACATTTTTTGTCAATGAATTAATTCATTACCTTGTTAAGTGTATATTTTTATTTAAAGATAGCATATTTAGTATTGTTGATTCAGACGATTGAACTCACAGCCAACAACCCTATAAATTATGCCTGAATAAAGCTTATTTAACACATATATTTTCTTGATAAGGCATATCACAGCCTTTTTGAGCTCAGGGAAACCAGACAACACTTTAGCATTATGATTGGGTGCCATTTCAAATTGTGAAATCACCACACAAAATTATGCAATGAAAGCAAAATTACTAAATAGACTGCGAAAAAGACATTTACTTATGGTATGTGAGATGAACCAAGAAGGCAGAGCATTGCCTTGTTCAATCTTAGTGGGAAATAAGAATGTCAGATTTTTTTTCTCCTCTATGCATGTCCATAAATGACTATGAAAGCACCATTAATAGTATTTTGTGATTACAAATAAATTTTAGCAAGAAGGTGAATTTGCAATAATGGACTCCGTGAATAATGAGGACTGACTATACTTCTTGAGAGGTCTCCATATCTCTAAATGAAATGCATTTTTTTTCAATATTTATTTTTCTGGAAATCTCAGCAGTTATAACTGTTCAACCACTCCTGCCTTTTGGAAAGTTTATCTTATTTTCTTCCCCAGGATATTAAGTTCTCTTTTCAGATTATCATCTTCTTCCTCAGCTTTCCTTTCTCTGTGACCTTTGTGGGTTTAATATTCTCTACCAGATCTCTAAATATTGAACCTCTTTCAGGACTAATCCTATACCCTTTTTCTCCCCTCATTCTGTACTCTCTCTACACTGACTCTTCTATACTCAGAAGACTCACATTTTGCCTTTTATCTCAAGTTCAAATCCGTCCTCTTGGCTTCAGATACATAGACAGTGGACTACTAGACAATTCCAAGTCAGTGTCTCAAAGACACCTAGAAATCATTGTGCATAAAATTAAATTTGTGATTTATCTCTATAAAACTTGAACATAAAATCTGAAGACTTTATGAGAAAAAGAAACTGTTAGGATATGAGTCCTGAGAATATGTAGAAAGTAAATTTAGGTAGAATGCAGTGGTAGGGACAGTCTTCTTCTCATCATTAAAAATTTGGGTTAGTCACCAAAGTAGAATACAGATAGGAAACTTTACAGTCCAGCCATATAGAAGACCTTCCACTCCGAGGTGCAAGACCATCATCGCTTCAAGTTATATCATCACCATCTCTAGTAGTACAGTATGCTAAGACCAGGACTCTGCGCAAGATGATAAAAGTATCAGATAAACTCACTAGGTTTCTTCCGAATAAGCCAGAATGAAACTTTTCTTCCCAGTTATGATATTGCACTTACAATTTATAAATCTTACATTTCCCTACTTTCAGTTTTTTTGGTGGTTATTTTTACAATGAACCAGTAAATTAAAGTTTATAAAATAATATATTTTTGATTATATGTTTATATCTTCCAAATCTATGCAAAGATTATGTATTACTTTTAACTGATAATTAAACATGATCATCCATAATAATACTGAACATAGGTAATAATTTTAAGCAGGCTTCTATAAATCCTGTCTATTTTATCAAAAATTTAGTCTTTGGTTGTACA
Organism: Papio anubis; assembly: GCF_008728515.1. Classification (NCBI taxonomy): domain Eukaryota; kingdom Metazoa; phylum Chordata; class Mammalia; order Primates; family Cercopithecidae; genus Papio; species Papio anubis. The sequence goes on from NC_044982.1 coordinate 22,333,135, forward strand.
GATCAAGGCAAGTATTCATTAAGAATACGTGAATGGCACTAGTGAGGTTTTAAAATTCTAGTTCAATTTTCTAGTTAATATAAATTCTGATGTTCCAAAGTGTAGATTTTGGAATCTTGTAGATACTCAATAATTACTTTTTGAATGAATTGATGAGATAGATAATGAGAGAAGAAAAAGCCTTTAATTCTATTTTCAGGTGAGTTATTTTTTCTTTGCAGACAAAGAATAAGCTTTCTTTAATGGCCAAACATTACTTGTCCTCCTCATTTTTTTAAAAGACTAGTTCAATTAACTTTGTAGCTTATGAAATTTTCTTCTAGTTTCTGACAACAAATTGACTGATAGTTCTAGTTTACAATGTTGCTTTAGCTTATCTTTTTCTGTGTTACCAAAGATTGCCTCAAAGGAAGATAGTCAGGTTAAACTTTACAAGAAGGATGCTTCATTAATACTATGAATGTTACTACATAGGTCTTGAAAAGTGACTATCTGTATTGAAAATCTGGAAAAATCTATCCATGTAAAATAAAATATAAAGTAACAGCAATTTTTTCAACGCATCATATTTTCTTAAGGTAACATTAGCTGTTGAAACAAACATCTCCAAGTTCAGTAGCTTAAGTGTACTTTTTCCTCAAGTCACAGTCCCACAGATGACTCTCCTTAGTGAGTGGTCATTTTGTATGATAATTCAAGACTCAAGCTCCTCTCACATGGCTCTGATTTATTCTAAAGCTTTTAAGACTTATGCTTGGGGAAAGAGGGTAGGAAAAGAATAACTGCTCCTCAAGCAACCAAGAAGATAACATTTATTCTTAGAACCAATGTGAATACTACTTGATGCTTTTATCTAGTAACCAAATAGCTAATGGTTTTTATGTGAACAAAATATACAAAATATATGTAAATATACTAATCCATAATGGCAGATCCTTGAGGTCAAGAGCTTTGTGTTTTGCTCACCTCTGTTATCCACCTTACTGTTCCAATTTTCTTCTCTCTATATTATCATTTTATCCATTCAAGACCTTTTAGCCATCTTGCCTCACATAAGGGAGAAGAGAGCGAGAGAAAAAAAAAAAAAAAAGAAAGAAAACTTGTAAAGATCAGAGCCTACAAACACAGGCCTACTAAAAGAATGAAATTAATAATAAATTCATCTCCTCTATACCTTACCCCCACCACACCAAAAAGGACTTAATATAATAATAATGAATTATAGCTGAAATACATGCAAGATTAAAAGGAGTGCTAAAGGAAGTCCAAAGTTGATAGAGAAGAAAACACAAAAACACAAAATGAATTTAAAACTTCTGCCACCTGAAGCTACAGCAAACATTAAAGATAGCACAACTGCTAGCCATATTAGAGTAAACCCTATCAATAAAGGATTATTCATATAAATATAAGTTCCCATTACCTGAAAAAATATGCCTAGTTCTTAAATGAATAAATAAATAAGTAAAAATAAGGAATTTGACTGAGGCAAGCCAAAATAACCTCTACATAACCAAAGAAGGAACCAAATTTGATTCAAATATGATATGCATGTTGGAATTATCAGGAAAAGAATGTAAAATAACTATGATTAATATGTTAAATAAACTTTAAACAGAAATGAAGAATCCCCTTGATAGGCTCATTGATAGACTCAATATGGCCAAGAAAAGAATCAGTAAGCTTGAAGAAATATCAATAGTAACTTACAAAACTTATATGCAATGAGATTAAAACAAAAACCACTAAATTAAAAAAACAAAATATCCAAGCACTGTGAGACTGTGGGACAATTTCAAAAGGTGTAATACATACCTTATTAAAACATCAGAAGAACAGGTAAAAGAGCCAAAGAAACGTTAGAAATAACATTATTCAAGCACTTTTCCAGAATTAGTAACAGACACTAAACAACAGATCGAGGAAGCTCAGAGAGCTTTCAAAAAACTGCACCTAGACACATCATATTTGAACTGCAGAAAACCAAGGACCAACAGAACCCCTTAAAGAAAAACAGAGGAGGTGAAAAATATACGCTTCACCTTTAGAGGAGCAAAGGTGAGAATTAAATTAGACGTCTCAGAAAGTATAGAAATGAGGAGAAAATAAAGTGAAATATTTAAAGTATTGAAGGAAAATATTCAACAACCTCGATTATGATATCCAGTGAAATTATATTTCAAAAGTACAGGAGAAATAAATACAATCTCAGACAAACAAAAAGTAATAGGAATGCTTAGCTAGCAGATTTGCACTTCAAAGTGGTTAAAAGAAGTGATTCAGGGAAAAAGAAAGTGATTCAGGGTAGACAGTCAGATCTACATAAAAAGAAAAGAAGGTTGGAGAAGAAATATACAATGACAAAATACAAGTAGAAGAACAGTGCTTATAACACCAATAATTTGTTTCATAGGGATGGTATGATAAAGATGATTCCTTCATACATTTTTGATAAAATTGTGTTATTCTTTTAAGTAACCATGATCCTAACTAAGTTTCCAGTTCTTCATAAGTCCATTTTCCTCAAAGATTATTTTTCTGAAACTTCTCTAAGAAATGATCCAATATACGAAGCTATGATGGGGTGAAGAGTTATTGTATGGATGTTTCTAACAGCATTATTTATAATAAACAAATGAAAAAAATAAAACACAGGCTAAACAACTACTGATCCATTGGAATGTTCCGAATCTACAAAAATAAACTTGTATCAGATTTCCCAGCATAATGTAAAAGTGATTGTATGAAGAAGAATGAAAGGATTATGGGTGATTATATTTTTTGTCTTTCATTTTTTAACATATCCAGTACTTTTCTAAGTTGAAATGTAAACTTATAATAAAATATGAGTTGCTTTTCAGAGTTTTTGTGAATATCCTGATACAGTTTGTAGAGTCTACAAACTTGAATATGGCAGGGGATCTCTATTAACTCTAGAATTTCACGGACAGTAGCTTATATTTCCATATATAGGTGTGACACACTAAACAGATTTGCCTCTCAGATTTTAGAAGAATTTTCTAGAAGTAAAGAGGCAAAAAATTGTGAGAAGGGAATGATTTGGTGAATGTTATGATTCACCGGGAGTTCATTTTAGACAGGAAAATATTCATTTCCTCATTTTCCCTCCTAACATTGAATATCATGGTACATTGACTTTTGGGCACGTTAATATTTCCATCTGTTGTGTTTTACAACCACAAAATGAGATACAGTAGAAGCAAGAATATGGACTTTAAAATAATGAAGTTCTGCTTTAAAGTATTGGTTCCATCTGTGACCAGTGTGCAACTTTAGACAAGGCATTAATGTTTTCTATGTTTGAGTTTCCTCATCTCAAAAACAGAAATGATGTACATTGGGCAAGATTTACTGTGAAAAAGAAATAAAATTAGAATATATGGGTAAGTGTTTGACATATAGTAGACACTCAAAACCTGAATTACTCCTTCTGCACTATCACCTACTCTCTAACCATGGACAAACTATATTATATTGTCCTTAGGTTAGTGACTACATCATATATAGTAACACAGAGTGTAATTATTTGTATTCCTTCCATCATCTATCATGTTGCCTTGAACATTATACATAGTGTCTCTACAAACATTTGTAGATGGATTTACTGACTGGAAAATGCCTTTATGATTGAAAAGGTTTCTGTAAATCCAAAACATTTTATTTCTCTTTTTCTTCTTTAAAGTGTTATTTATACTAATTAAAATTCTATTAATCAACACATTCCATCTAACAGACTGGTTGGTAGTTTCTTTTGTTTAATCAGACTAATTAAAGAGGATGAAATTAATGTTGCCGCTCTATTCAATGCAGGTTTCTTTACCAGATATACAAGTAAATGATGAGTATGTTCATTAAAGGAATAAAAACAGTAAAAAAGGTTGATTTTAAGGAAAGCCACCATGATCTCACTGTCTTTCAAGGTTGTACAAATATGCAGTAGGAATGTTTAAGGGGGAACTGCTGTTAAGACTTATGTCTTTAAATGTGTTTTGTATCACCAAGGAATTTTACCTCCATAATAACTAGGCAAAGAATCACAATTACATTTATCTGAGAATGAATATGTATGTGTCTTTATTTGGGTAGAAATTTACCTCTGCATTGAGGTGATTAATAGTCATCATCTTTAGCCCACTGTGAATGGATAGCTTTTGGTAAAGAAATGACTTCTGCAGTAAGACTTCCTTGTCTATGAAGTTATTCACTGAATGTCCCAAGGACTGGTTCAGCAACACAATGTCCACACAGACTTTGGCTGTGGTTGGAATTTTGCCTCATTAGCTGCCATTATTGTGACAGTCATTTATCATAGAAAGAAGCCATACGTGAGGTTATCTTCCTCCAAAGGTATATGAATATTATAAATATCAAGCAGAACAGCAGGTCCCACTTTTCCATGCCCCTACACGGCGTCTGCCACATCTCAAGTTAACTACTGAATTGCTTTGAAAGAAAGTGATAGAGAATAAAAAAGTTACTCTAACCACAACTTATATGAATTTTATATTTATTTGGGATTTAATGTGAATGATGTTGTTGAAAATAAATTCAATTACATTTTGGTTGTATTACTAATGACTCCTTATAAATAATTATTTAACAACAGTTGACAAATTAAGTTTATCCAGATTATCATGATTATATACTCTTTATTAAAATATTTTCTTCTTCAAGCATTCTTCTGAATTTACTTATGTAAAATCACACACTAATGGATTAAATGTTATTGTCTAATCAAAACTGAATGTCAGAATCTGAGAATAACTCAAAAAATATTTCTTGAACATAAGCTATATGGAAGACATTGTGTTTAATTTTCTGGGAGATGTAATTATGAAGAAGTCAAGATACCTGCTCTCAAAGAATTCATAATTTTGTTAGTATGCAGACATTTAAAAATTTTTGTGACTATGATATTCATATTATATAATGAGAATAAAAATGTACATTTATTAAGCATTTTATATGTGACAAGTTCCAACTTTTAAGGACAAGATGATGGGATATATAGTAACTTGTGGGCATTGAAGCCAGGTATTCCAGTTTAAATCCTTATATTGGCATTAAGTACTGATGGGAGACTGGAAAAAGTTGGTTAGATTTCCTGAGCTGCATTTGCAAAAATCTGTAATATAAAAAATGACTTTCATTGTTGTTGTTAGGCCTGGAGCTAATGTAAAGCAACTGAAACATAATGATGTATAATATAAATGGTTGTTATTTTTATATTATATGAATGCTCAGTGTCATTTAATTCTCAACAAAATTGGAACATATCATCATTATTTCCATTAAACAGAGAAACTAAGGCAGAACAAATTTAAATAATCTTTCCAATTAATATAGTTTGGCTCTATGTCCCCACCCAAATCTCACCTTGAATTATAATCCCCATAATTCTCATGGGTCAAGGAGAGGACCAGGTGGAGGTAATTGAATCATGGGGGCAGCTGCCACCATGATCTTCTCATAATAATGAGTGAGCCTCGTGAGATCTGATGGTTGTAGAAGCATCTGGCATTTCCCCTGCTTGCACTTATTCTCTCTGCTGCCACCCTGTGAAGAGGTGCCCTCTGCTATGATTGTAAGTTTCCTGATGCCTCCCCAGCCAAGCGGAATTGTGAGTCAATTAAAACTCTTTTCTTTATAAATTATCCAGTCTTGAGTATTTCTTCATAGTACCATGAGAACTGACTAATACAGTAAATTTGTTCCACAGACAGTAGGGTTCTGCTTTTATACCCCAAAATGTGGAAGCTACTTTGGAACTTGGTAATAGGTAGAGGTTGGAACAGTTTGGAGGGACAAGAAGACAGGAAGATATGGGAAAGTTTGGAACTTCCTAGAGACTTGTTGAATGGCTTTGATCTAATGCTGATGGTGATATGAGCAATGAAGTCCAGGTTGAGGTGGTCTCAGATAGAGAGGAGGAATTGTTGGAAACTGGAATAAAAGTAACCCTTGCTATCCCTTAGCATAGAGACTGGTGGTGTTTTGCCCTTGCCCTAGAGATCTGTGGGACTTGGAACTTGAGAGAGATGATCTGAATTTAGATCTTACGTTTTAAAAGGAAGCAGAGCATACAAGTTCAGAAAATTTGCAGCCCGACACTATAAAAAAGAAAAACCCATTTTCTTAGGAGAAATTCAGGCTGGCTGCAGAAATTTGCATAAGTAATGAGGAGCTAAATGTTAATCACCAAGACAATGGGGAAAATGTCTCCAGGGCATGTCAGAGGACTTCATGGCAGAACCTCCCATCATAGGCCTGGAGGCCGATGAGGAAAAAATGGTTTCGTGGGCCAACCCTAGCGCCTTGCAACTTTGTGCAGTTTTGAGGCTTGGTGCCTTGTGTTCCAGCCGTGACCAAAAGGGGCCAATATACAACTCAGGCCATTGCTTCAGAGGGTGCAAGCCCCAAAACTTGGCAGCTTACATGTGCTGTTGAGCCTGTAGGTTCACAGAAGTCAAGAATTGAGGTTTGGGAACCTCTACCTAGCTTTCAGAGGATATATAGAAATGCCTGCATGTCCAGACAGAAGTTTGCTGCAGGGGTGGAACCTTCATGGATAACCTCTGCTAGGGCAATGCAGAAGGGAACTATGGGATCAGAGCTCCCACACAGAGTTCCCACTGGGACACGGCCTAGTGGAGCTGTGAGAAGAGGACCACCATCTTCCACACCCCAGAATTTTAGATCCACTGACAGTTTGCACTGTGCACCTGGAAAAGTTGCAGACACTCAATGCCAGTCATGAAAGAAGCTGGGAGGGAGGCTGTAACCTCCAAAGTCAAGGATCAGAGCTGCCTAAGACCATGGGAGCCCACCTCTTGCATCAGCATGACCTGGATGTGAGACTTGGAGTCAAAGGAGATCATTGTGGAACTTCCATGTTTAATGGCTGCCCTGTTGGATTTTAGACTTGCATGGGGCTTCTAGCTCCTTTGTTCGGTCCAATTTCTCCCATTTTGAATGGGTGTATTTACCCAATGCCTATACCTGCATTGTATCTAGATGTGACTAACATTCTTTTGATTTTACATGTTTATAGATGGAAGGGATTTGCCTTGTCTCAGATGAGACTTTGAACTTGGACTTTCAGATTAGTGCTGGACTGAGTTAAGATTTTTGGGGACTGTTGGAAAGGTACGATTGTGTTTTGAAAAGTGAAAACATAAAATTTGGGAGGGGTCAGGGGCAGAATGATATGGTTTGGCTGTGTCCCTACCCAAATCTCACTTCAAATTGTAGTTCCCATAATCCCTATGTGTTATGGGACGGACACAACAGGAGGTAATTTGTTAGCCTTGTGCTGCTATTCTCATGATAGTGAGTGAGTTTTCACGAGATCTGATGGTTTTATAAGGGGCTTTGCCCACTTTGCTCAGCACTTCTCCTTCCTGTTGCTACATGAAGAAGGATATGTTTGTTTCCCATTTCACCATGATTGTAAGTTTTCTGAGACCTCCCAAGCCATGCTGAACTCTGAGTCAATTAAAACTGCTTTCTTTATAAATTATCCAGCCTCAGGTATTTCTTCGTAGCAGTGTGAGAACAGACTAATACAGCAATTTATGAAAATAATAAGATAAGATAAACTTTTTTAATTTTCATTTTTCTCACTTTAAACCCAATTATCTGTTCATTACACATTGGCCTAAAAGCAATGTGTAAAAGCAATATGAGGTGGCTTGTCTGAGTGTCACAACTAAACCAAAATGATTAAGGTTTAGCAATTACAACAGAAGAGATTATAGTTCCCATCAAAACAGTACCAGTGACCTACAGTGTGCAAAGTGGTGTTCAAATCTCAAAGACCTAGAAAGCTGCTGAAGATGAGACTGGGGGGACTTGTCCACATAATGGAGTGGGCCACAGTGATAAGGCTTTTAGGAAGATCTGGGTGTCAGTTGTGCCTGAAGGCATAGTTCTGCATTAAAGCAAGGATTGCTAGAATAGAATATAGCTTCAAAAAAAAAAAAAATACACTGTATGTATGTTTGTAAGTACATTTGGTGGATGAAGATAGGCATCCTAGTTGACCACACACTTAAAGGGAAATAGATTAAAACTACGAAATATGGACAGGAGGAAACAGGCTTCAGCAGAAGTTTAAAAAGATGCAGATGACATTAAGGTCAGAGTAGTTAAATAAATATATGAAGAAGACTGACATAAGACAGGGAATGGAAAGACTATGCCCTACCTAAAGACATTCAAAGTTTAAAATTAAGGGGATCATAAACCTAATAAAGTAAAGGGCCATTGAAATTAAGTAGATCAGCCTGCCAGTCTGCCCTCTGGCTCACAGGACATAAATCCTGGTTAAAGTGTAGACAAAGAGGAGTGAGAAGAAATACACACAACATTGTATCTCAGAAGGCATAGAGTGGTGACAGCAGACTTCTTGCCCTAAAGTTAGTATTCCAAAACAGCATGGCACTGGTACCAAAACAGAGATATAGACCAATGGAACAGAACAGAGTCCTCAGAAATAATACCACACATCTACAGCCATCTGATCTTTGACAAACCTGAGAGAAACAAGAAATGGGGAAAGGATTCCCTATTTAATAAATGGTGCTGGGAAAATTGGCTAGCCATTTATTAGAATAGCTGAAACTGAATCCTTTCCTTACTCCTTATAAGAAAATTAATTCAAGATGGATTAGAGACTTAAATGTTAGACCTAATACCATAAAAATCCTAGAAGAAAACCTAGGTAGTACCATTCAGGACATAGGCATGGGCAAGGACTTCATGTCTAAAACACCAAAAGCAACGGCAGCAAAAGCCAAAATTGACTAATGGGATCTCATTAAACTAAAGAGCTTCTGCACAGCAAAAGAAACTACCATCAGAGTGAACAGGCAACCTACAGAATGGGAGAAAATTTTTGCAATCTACTCATCTGACAAAGGGCTAATATCCAGAACCTACAAAGAACTCAAACAAATTTACAAGAAAAAAACAAACAACCCCATCAAAAAGTGGGCAAAGGATATGAACAGACATTTCTCAAAAGAAGACATGCATACAGCCAACAGACACATGAAAAAATGCTCATCATCACTGGCCATCAGAGAAATGCATATCAAAACCACAATGAGATACTGTCTCACACCAGTTAGAATGGCAATCATTAAAAAGTCAGGAAACAACAGGTGCTGGAGAGGATGTGGAGAAATAGGAACACTTTTACACTGTTGGTGGGATTGTAAACTAGTTCAACCAGTATGGAAAACAGTATGGCAATTCCTCAAGGATCTAGAACTAGATGTACCATATGACCCAGCCATCCCATTACTGGGTATATACCTAAAGGATTATAAATCATGCTGCTATAAAGACACATGCACACGTATGTTCATTGCAGCACTATTCACAATAGCAAAGACTTGGAATCAACCCAAATGTCCATCAGTGACAGACTGGATTAAGAAAATATGGCACATATACACCATGGAATACTATGCAGCCATAAAAAAGGATGAGTTTGTGTCCTTTGTAGGGACATGGATGCAGCTGGAAACCATCATTCTTAGCAAACTATCACAAGAACAGAAAACCAAACACCGCATGTTCTCACTCATAGGTGGGAACTAAACAATGAGATCGCTTGGACTTGGGAAGGGGAACATCACACACCGGGGCCTATCATGGGGACGGGGGAGGGGGGAGGGATTGCATTGGGAGTTATACCTGATGTAAATGACGAGTTGATGGGTGCTGACGAGTTGATGGGTGCAGCACACCAACATGGCACAAGTATACATATGTAACAAACCTGCACGTTATGCACATGTACCCTGGAACTTAAAGTATAATAATAATAATAATAAATATATATGCTCAACCCCCCCCCCCAAAAAAAAAGTTAGTATTACCAGTGTATAATAGGTTTTATTTTAAATAGTTCAGTGCTTGGTGCAGAGGGTAAGGGGAAAACGTGTGTGTTTGTGTGTGTGTGTGTGTGTGAAAGAGTGATCAGGTAAGTAAACCTAAAATCACTGACTCCTACCACCTACAAATGAGTCAAACAAGGGAAGGCAGAACAAACCTAGAGATAAGAGTTGGAATGGTGACTCATATCTACCCTTGTGCAGCACTAGTATAGTGAAACACACTAGGTGGTATACATTTTATGTATCACATATATCTTTTTATATATAAATATGTATACACAAATATATATACATATATGCTTTATATACACAGTGTATGCATATGTATTATATGAATTATATGTAAAATATATAGCATAGTTATATGTGATCATATATGCATATATTGTGTTATGTGATATGTGTGATATGTTATGTGATTATATGTGATTACGTATATTATATACACATATATTATCACGTATAACTAAGTTTGATGAGCGGTGTTTGGTAGGTGCTATCTCCTACAGCTGATAGGTGGTGTTTGGTAGGTGCTATCTCCTATGGCTGTATTTTTTTTTAACCAAATAAAATTAAAGGTAGAAGAATGTTGAAGGGAATAATAATAATATTAAATCAACAAATAAGAAATGGGAAATGTGATGAATTCCAGAAGCTATGTACACAAAAATCAGATTTGTTATTTTAAAAACCATCTCACAAAATTCATTATGTACATTCAATGCAGTTTAAATATATGAATTATAGAAATTTAAAAATGTTAAATTATTCCTTAAAAATACACTATAGGAGTTGTTGAGTACATATGCATACAAAATAATGTAGACAGATTATGTATATTTCCCTAATTGTGAAATTTGGGTATATAATTGGATGGGACCAAACAAACTGGATTCAGCATTTATTTTAATAAATTTCAGTGTAATAGGATATTCTGGAAGCATTAATTTTCATATTTCTGCTTTGTGACTTACGTAAGTACCTTTTTAATTTAAATGATTTAGAATATTACCTATATTATTTTTTATATAATTCTCGCATTCATCAAAGTTTTAATTGATGATTAATTTATATACTTGTATTGGCTAAATGTCTCATGACAGTAACAGTAGGACTTAGAGCAACTGCTTGCTTCAGTAAGTTGGTTTTTTTTTTGTTTTCTTTTCTCAGATGGAGTCTTGCTCTGTCATCCAGGCTGTAGTACAGTGGCGTGATGTTGGCTCACTGCAGTGTCTGCCTCCCAGATTCAAATGATTCTCCTGCCTCAACCTCCTAAGTAGCCAAGCAGCGGGGATTACAGGCATGTGTCACCACACCCAGCTAATTTTTGTAATTTTAGAAAAGATGAGGTTTTAACATGTAGGCCAAGCTGGTCTTGAACTCCTGACATCAAGTGACCTGCTGGACTTGGCATCCTAAAGTGCTGGGATTACAAGAATGAGTCATCACCTCCGATTCACTAAGTGATTTTACTGGATCATTACCAGACCAATGGTACACAACAAAGAGTCCAGATATGGATCCACGTGTATATGGCAATATAAGATACATAAAAATTAGAATCTCAAACCAAAGGTTAGTATTGGGCTAGTTTTTTAGTATATAAATGGTGTATTAGCCCATTCTCATGCTGCTCTAAAGAACTGCCAAAGACTGGGTAATCTATAAAAGAAAGACGTTTAATTGACTCACAGTTCAGCATGCCTAGGGAGGCCTCAGGAAATAGAATCGTGGTGGAAGGGGAAGTAAACACATCCTTCTTCACATGATAGCAGGAAGGAAAAGTGCTGAGCAAAGGGGAAAAGTCCCTTATAAAACCATCAGATCTCGTAAGAACTCACTCACTGTCACAAGAACAGCAGCATGGGGATAACCACCCCCATGACTCAATTACCTCCCACTGGTCCCTCCCGTGACATGTGGGGATTACGGGAACTACATTTTCGAATCAGATTTGGGTGGGGACACAACCAAACCATATTAAATGGTGTCCCAATATTTACTGAAAAATGATAAAACTAGGTTCAAATTTCAAATAATATGTCAGGATAAATTCCAATGTATCAGATATCTGACAATAAAAACAAACAAACAAAAACCTCAAATAAATAGTCAAAGAAAGCATGGTATATTATTTTGTAACATAGGAGTGAGGTACTTCCTAATTGTGACTCAAATAAACAACTACAAAATTTGATACAGTTTACTATGCAAAGATAAAACATTATTTTTCATACAGAAGTTTACTATAGGCAAAGTAAACAAATCAACTACACTAAAAAATGTCCAACAAATGAAGTATGATCTGGTAGAAAAAATGAAAATATTTGGATTCAGAGTGATATTGCCTCTTTTGTCTTTAAAATGTTACTAGTCCTCTTTGGTTATTTCAAGGTTAAGAAAAGCTCAGTGAAAGAGTTAATAGAAAGCATTTTTTGTTTAATTTTCTGCTCTGCCAAATCAACAATTAGTTTTCCAGAAGCAGAATCGCCCTCTAATTTGGTCAATGTTTATCATTTTAATCAAATAAAAATAACTAATCGTAATTATAATAGGCCAGGCATGGTGGCTCATGCCCGTAATCCCAGCACTTTGGGAGGCCGAGGCAGGAGGATCACAAGGTCAGGAGATCAAGACCATCCAGGCCAACATGGTGAAACCCCTCTCTACAAAAAATACAAAAAAAAAAAATTGGCTGAGCATGGTGGCACACACCTATAGTCCCAGCTACTTGGGAGGCTGAGTCAGGAGAATCGCTTGAATCCGGGAGGCGGAGGTTGTAGTGAGCCAAAATTGTGCCACTGCACTCTAGCCTGGCAATAAAGCGAGATTCTGTCTCAAGAAAATGAAATGAAATGAAATGAAATGAAATGAAATGAAATGAAATGAAATGAAATAAATAAAATAAAATAAAATAAAATAAAATATAAATATAAATTTAGTTACTTAAATGTACTAAACTACAAACAGCAGCAAAGATGCTAGTAGAAACCTCATGAAGACAGACCGTGGTTTCCATAATACCAATGTTAGATTTTACCACCTCTTTAAAAAGCAAGAATTGTAATGCCTTCCTAACATTTGGATCTAAAATGTAATCCTTGAGATAGGATAATATTGTTATGAAGCAAGTCAGAAATCCCAAAGAAGGAATAAGTAATGCAGTATATACAATATGCCTTGCAAAATTACCAGAACAATAACTACAAAGATATTAAGAAAAGTGTTTAAGGTCCAGGAAAATTATTGGGCAGAGTAAAGACAGAAAGGCATAGATCCCCTAGATACACAGATGTCTTCTCCCAACACAACAAATCATTGCAACACTTATGTAAGCAATGCACACAAAATAGTAAGCAATTTTAATTTGGCACTGAAGGGCCCTGCAGATGAACTAGGCACATAGATGAGGAAAGGGTACATTTGGCCTTCAGTAAAATAGATTCAAAGTTCCAGGTCTCTCGAAACTGTGCTGGAGGGATCAGCTATGTCAACCTTATGTTGTAAATGGTCTGCACGTTTATCGATACTGTTTTTTTTTTTTTTTCCTACTCCTCAGCAGCCAAACTAGGAGCTGAAGCCATATGGTCAATGACTCACTTGATAGGCAAAGCAATGGAGACATAGGATACAAGACTAGCATTGATCAAACTAGACAAAAACACAACTGTGTAAAACTACACAAAAACAAACGCTTCTCCCACCATATCTTCAGTACAGCTTCACTAATGAACATTCTCAAATCATACCAGACACTCTGTATTTATTTTTCTGATATACTTCTCTGTAATCTGTTTCAGACTATTTTTATTTACAGAAATGATTTTTTCCAAGATTGGGACCGCCAAGAAACTACACATGCAGACAGATGTCATATCACTCCTCTAGTCCTGAATTCATATTATTATTTAACTCAGTTTTTCTTTTTACCTGAGAACAAATAAACAAAAATAACAAACACCGTCTCCCACCAAAATAATAAAAACAGCCATGAAAAACTTTTCTAAGTAGCTGTGAGTCAAAACGGTGAAATTTCATTGAGCTGCAAAACTAATCCGACAGTTTTAGGACATGTTTACGTTTTGGTGATCTAGATGACTATTTCTACATTTTTATATGATCCAGGATGCCAAGGGACCTGCTGCCTGTGGCGTTGAGATTTAGAGGGCTTTGTCTCTGTTGCAGTGACTCAGAGCAAATGGAAAGAGTGCTCATTTTTCATGGATGATGATGCTTGTAAATTTTCACTCATATATTTGACAACTGATGTACTTAGCAACTTTCAGATAACATTGTTTAGGGTGAGCTCTGCTTATTTTGGTCCTAGTTTAGAAGGAAGACAGATAAAATACTCATTCTAAGTATCTACTTTTTGTCGGGAACTATGCTGGGTACTTTATACACCTTGTGTTCGTCAGGGTTTTCCAGAAAAACAGAACCAATAGGACACACACACACACACACACACATACATATACACATGGATTTCATATCCATGGATTCTACCAACAGATTATAAAACATATTCAGAAAAAAAAATTCACAAATTTCCAAAAGGCAAAATTTGAATTTGTCATGTGCTAAGTATCACACAAAACAAATAACATGTAGGCATTGTATTCGGTTGAATAATTAATCTAGATGGGTGTGGTGGGTCACGTTTATAATCCCAGTACTTAGGGAGTCCAGGCAGAAGGACTGCCTGAGCCCAGGAGTTTGAGATGAGAGTGAGCAGCTCCAGGATGTATTCCCGGCTCTCTGTTTATAGTATTCACTTTATCAGTCTGGGTCAAGTTTACCTGGATAGAGAAAAGAAGAAAGAAATGGGGTTTAACACTGAGGACATACTATCTTCTACTTACTTCAAAGCACATGGGTTTATGATGAAACAGATTTTTGTAAATCTTGTCAAATTACAAAACAAATCACTGACAATGTGCACAATCAGAAAAAAATACCAATAAAAATAATATTATTGACACTCTTGAGCCAGCTGTGTTTTTTGTTTCACTCAGTTTTCACATAGATTTGCTTTAATAGTAATGATGATGAAGGTATTTTCCTCCTAAAAGATACTTAAAGGACACTGCCCTTAGGAAGCATTTTATTCACTATTGAATTTTGCGGTGGGAAGCAGCAGCTGGAAAAGTGTTGTCCAGCTGCACCATGAAACCTGGTACCATAAAAGGAGATGATTTGTCAAGAGGTGCCAGATTTTCTTATTAAAAATTTGGCGGACGATGTTAAGCAAAGCAATTAGACATAACCAGCTCCAAAGTTGCCAAAGTTGCCGTGAGTATGGGAACCAAAAAAATGCATTTCACAGACTCCAGAAAAGTGGGAAGTAATACTGAAGATGTTGAGATATAGATGGATAAAGACTGTGGTTTTCTAATTGATGTGTATTTATATAACTATGACACCAGGAAAGCATCGGATTAGATGATCTCAGTCCCAAATATGCAGATTTGATTGAGTGTTAGTAAACTGTAAGCTCTAGGATGCACTTTCATTCCAAGTTTTAACATTTACACAGGCAAAAGCAAGTTTAATGGAAAAATATCAAAACCCATGACCTGTACATTCATAATGACATACTTCATGATGATTTGGAAACACCTGACTTCCAACCCACACATTGTGTAATGAAATGCAGAGATGTTCACACTGTGGACAATGTAGTCATGTACTCCACCTGGAAGAAGAGGACTCGATAAGTCAGAATTACGACTTTGAAATTATTCGAACTGTATGGGTCAAAAGAAATGTGGAGGCCAGACGTGGTGGCTCATGCCTGTAATTCCAGCACTTTGGGAGGCTGGGGCGGGCAGGTCACGAAGTCAGGAGATCGAGACCATCCTGGCTAACACGGTGAAACCCCATCTCTACTACAAATACAAAAAATTAGCCAGGCGTGGTGGTGGGCACCTGTAGTCCCAGCGACTAGGGAGGCTGAGGCAGGAGAATCTCTTGAACACAGGAGGCGGAGGTTGCAGTGAGCCGAGATTGCACCAGTGCACTCTAGCCTGGGCGACAGTGAGACTCCATCTCAAAAAAAAAAAAAAAAAAAAAAAGAAAGAAAGAAAGAAAGAAAAGAAAAGAAAAGAAAAAAATGTGTAATGAGACGTTAAAAAGAAATGACAAGGTAGCCCGTCATGGGTGATAAGAAAGAACTTTTGAGGAAAGTTCTAGGTGACAGAGCTTCCCATCAGCCCAGTCTCTGGAGAACTTAGACATCTTGCTGAAAACAATGAAATTTAATCCATAAATATGAAAACACTTTTTCAATTAGTTACATAACTGACCCATGTGAAGAATGACCATAAGCTACCACATTTTTATGGAGATATAGTTCCAGGGAAAAAAAAAAATAAAAATCTGAGGGCTTATAGAGACAGAGTAGTGATACTCGTTTGATCCCACTACCTAGTGTTCCCTAGAGTGACAAAATGGGTAAACACCTTGCTTCAGGGCACTATCTCCAAACATGACTCTGCTGTAGACATAAGAAAGACTTATCTAGCAAGTTTCATTTTCCTAAATTCCATATGATTATTATGTTCTTCTGTTCGTATCTATTTCTACTGTCTTTGTTCATTTCAACACAGAGTACTATTGATGATACATCAGTAGGAGGAGTATGAACATAGATTCTGAGTTCAGGCTGAGTTTGAATCCCAGCTCCATTACTGACTGGCTCTACAGTTTGAGGCAAGTTACTTAATCTCACTGTTCCCAATTTCCTGCTTTGTAAAAGGAGTTAACAGCATCCCATGTCATAGTAGCACTGTGAGGATAAATCAGTTCAAATGTCTTAAAGGCCTAGCACAGTGCTTTGTATTTTATACTTACCAAGTCCTCATTTTTTGCTAAGTGCATTTGGTAAATGGAACATGTTTGGCGATATTGTCATTGTTTATTTATTTAAAAATGTATATTGCTTTACTTCTCAGAAGTGCTTTTTCAATGACCAATTTCGTTTACAAAGCATGGATTCTTGATTTTTTTTTTTTTATTTGCTTGCTTAAAGGATACCATACTATGCACATTATATACAATCACATTTACTTTTCATAACGTGACTGTGGAAAACATGATTCATTACCTACTAGATATTATTTCCCTCTGTCTCCTTTCTTCTTTCTACTAGAGTCTTGATTTGCTCACAGTACCAGTGTGGATAGCCCCAGAAGAGGCACTGATGAATAAAGTATTTTATAAGCCTATTATAATCTTCCCATATCTTATTGCTTGGCAATTTCTTCTCCAGACTGCCTTGCAATGAGAGAAGGCCATGAGACTGATTTTAGGCAATGAGATTTTAGGGCAAGTCAACAGATACTTTTTGAAGTATTTTCTTATGCTGATAAAAGGAGAAGGTAACTTAGAGTAGAAGTTCTACATCTTTGCCTTGACTCTACTTTTTTTTTTATTATTTACATGTTGTTGGCATGCTTGGAACTGGGGTCATTAACCTGCTATGAAGATGTGACAAATGTAAGATCAAATAGCTCATTGTGCTTAGGTCTCAAACTCTTGCACTCCATCAATCCTCCCTCCTCGGTCTCCCAAAGTGGGAATACAGGTGTGAGCCACCAAGCCCAGCTGGAAGATCATTTTTTAAATATAGTTCCCTGTACCCCTAGATCAAAAATTCCAATTCAGCTTTTTTTGGGTAAATTTTGAAGTAACTTTTTAGCTTTTTGAGCTTCTAATACAAAGTAAGATCAGCACAATTTAAAGCTATAGTTTACCATTAAATAATTAGTATTTGACAGACATTTTGCTATATATTTCACATAGGTCATATTTCAGAATAATTTCATAAGTAGATATTATTACTCCCCACATTTTACAGATGAGGAAACTGATGTTAGGGAGGAAATCAATATGCATAATTTTAAATGACTAACAAAAGACAGAACAAAGATTTGAAAGTACACTATTAACCTTTTTGCTACATTACTTTGACAGGCCATCATGCTTTTTCCCAAATTTATATGCCCTTTTGGAGCAGATACATGTGAATTACCTTTTTTCCCTTGGTGATGAGTAAATGCATAATCATAATCCTAGTAGAAAACTGTTGACACACTAGAATTGAGTAATTTGAGGATACTTTAATAAGTCAATTAAAAGGAAACAGACTGTAACACCATATGCACAGCTATTTCTATTCACAGGGCTGAAGAAGTTAAGTGGGCCATGGGGTTATTGAAAATTATAAAAGATATGTGAAAGAGATGGTCTGTCCACCCCTGTAGCCTCTGGCAGAGAAAAGCACCAGAACCAGTGGCCTGCAGAGAGGGTGTGGGAAAACAGGTCAAGTTCTTATTTTTATCTCTTCTTCTAATGAACTGAACCCAACAGGCAACCAGAGGATGAAAGACCCCATAGGTGTAATCCACAGAGTCAGGACAGAGAGGAGGTTAGAAAAGAGTAGAGACAGAATCAAGAGAAGAAATGGGAGACATGAAAGGCAGGCAACTTTTCATTTTCTTTTCTTCTTTGGACACAAAGTCCCTACCTGTCACCCAGGCTGTAGAACAATGGTGCAATCTCAGCAAACTGCAATCTCCACCTGCCGGGTGCAAGTGATTCTCCTGCCTCAGCCCCCTGAGAAGCTGGGATTACAGGTGCACACCACTACATCTGGTTAATTTTTTTTTTTTTTGGTATCTTTAGTAGAGATGGGGTTTCACCATGTTGGCCAAGCTGGTCTTGAACTTCTGATCTCATTATCCGTCTGCCTTGGCCTCCCAAAGTGTTGGGATTACAGGCATGAACCACCATGCCCGGCCAGAAGGCAACTTTTCCATAAAAAGCTAGCCAGTAGTTAAGGAGATGGAGAAGAAATCAGTTGGAATCAAAGCATCCAAAAGAAGATAACCATAAACATTAGCCAGTCAGGAAATTTCATTTTTACCCAGTGGAAGGAAGGTTTAGGCTGCATATCCCAAAAGCAGGCTCACACAATTGTCAAAAAGCACATAGATTCGGTTAGCTGTGTTCTCAGGCCTAGCCAAGCTGGTCTTGTGTCCAGAATTGGTGGGTTCTTGGTCTCACTGACTTCAAGAATGAAGCCGCGGACCCTCACGGTGAGTGTTATACTTTTTAAAGATGATGTGTCCGGAGTTTGTTCCTTCAGACGTTCAGATGTGTCTGGAGCTTCTTTCTTCTGATGGGTTCGTGGTCTCGCTGTCAGGAGTGAAGCTGCAGACCTTCCTGGTGGGTGTTACAGCTCTTAAAGGTAGCGCCTCTGGAGTTGCTTGTTCTTCCGCGTGGGTTCGTGGTCTCGTTGCCTTCAGTAGTGAAGCTGCAGACCTTCGCCGTGACTATTACAGCTCATAAAGGCAACGTGGACCCAAACAATGAGCTGCAGCAAGATTTAGTGCAAAGAGCAAAACCACCACACTTCCACACTATAGAAGGGGACCCAAGCGGGTTGCCGCTGGCTGGGGCAGCCTGCTTTTATTCCTTATCTGACCCCACCCACATCCTGCTGATTGGTCTATTTTACAGAGAGCTGACCGGTACATTTTACAGAGAACTAATTGGTCCATTTTGACAGAGTGCTGATTGGTGCATTTACAATCCTTGAGCTAGACACAGAGTCACAGAGTGCTAGTCCTCCAAGTGTCCACTAGGTTAGCTAGATACAGAGTACTAACTGGTGTATTCACAAATTCTGAGCTAGACACAGAGTGCTGATTGGTGTATTTACAAACCCTGAGCTAGACACAGAGTGCTGATTGGTGCACATACAATCCTCTGGCTAGATATAAAAGTTCTCCAAGTCCCCATCCGCCTCAGGAGCCCAGCTGGCTTCACCGAGTGGAACCTGCACCGGTGCTGCAAGCGGAGCTGCCGCCAGTCCCGAGCTCCGCCTGCACTCCTCAGCCCTTGGTCAGTAAATGGGACCAGGTGCCACGGAGCAGGGGGTGGCGCCCATCAGGGAGGCTCAGGCCACGCTGGAGCCCACCCCAGCGGAGGAGCTCAGACATGGTGGGCTGCAGGTCCGGAGCCCTGCCCTGCAGGGAGGCAGCTAAACCAGGTGAGAATTTGAGTGCAGCGCTGGTGGGCAGGCACTGGCTGGGGGACCCGGGGCAACCTCTGCAGCTGCTGGCCCGGGTGCTAAGCCCCTCCACTGCCCTGGGCCGGGAGCGCCAGTCAGCCGCTCCGTATGCGGGGCCCTCTGAGCCTGCGTAGGCGCCCGGGGGATCTCACACTGGCCCACCAGCAAGCGCAGCCGCGGTTCCCACCAGCGCCTCTCACTTGACACCTCCCGGCAAGCAGAAGGAGGAGGCTCCAGCCTCAGCCAGCCCAGAGAGGAGCTCCCACGGTGCAGTGGCAGGCTGAAGGGCTCCTCAAGCCCGCCAGAGTGGACTCCGAGGCTGAGGAGGCGCTGAGAGTGAGGACTGCTAGCACATTGTCATCTCTCAATATCAACATTAACTAAGATTTTTGTGCATGGCTTCTACAAGATGAAAACAAAATGTCCAGTTTCCTAATCCTGATTTATTCTTCTGGAAGCACAGCTGAAAAGATTTGACTATGAGTAATGATCTGAATTGTCATTAATTATGAAGTAACCTCCAGTTCTCAGCAGGTTCTTTGAAGTAAACATAGATTGATAAGTAAATTCCAATCCAACTTGAGTTATTAACTGATTCATTCTATGTTCATGTTCTACTTAAAGAATAATAGAAGGCAAATAAAATGCTTTCTTCAAATATATATTTATTTCACCTGGAGGTTAACAAAGTAACTGTGTATGCTACAATAGACAAAGTGAATGGTTTCTAAATGAAATGTTCTAATTAAAGCATTATAATGATAGTTACATATTTCGATAGCACCTTTGGTTACAATATTTTTCGTTCATAATACTGCTATTTCACCATTCGTTTAAGACATGGTAGTTGAATATTTGTCAGGTGCTAGGGAAATAGAATTTATATTCTATGAAGGAAGACAGATGAGATTGAGATAGGAAGAAACTTCACATATTCAAGAAGTAGCAGGGCAGCATGTGTCAACATTAAAGTTAGGAAGGGTAAAACTGGTAGTGGAAAGGGTTGAGAGAAAGGCAAAAACCAGACCAGAGCAGGATCAAAGGACAGTAGTAACGATTTTAGTCATAGAGTGATGGGGAGACATTGGAGGCCACTGAGCAGGTGAATGGCATGATCTGATTTCCATTTTCCAAGGATCACTCAAGCTGCCCTATGGGGAATAGTTTATACAGGAACAAAAGAGGAATCACAAAAACTAAAGAAATGTTTCCCCAATTAATTAGAACCAAAGGTAGGATTAGAACCTAACTATACTTTCTCAGAAAAGATGCCTCCCATCGTTACTCTAAATCCCTTCCCATACTCAGGGCTCGAGCCATCTTTCTATTACCTGAATAAACCAAATATTTGCCTGCCATCAGGCCAAGTGTAAACATAAACCTCTTTATTAGAAGCACCTGTGCTGTAAACATTTTTGGAAAAAAAACTCATGATTTTCTTTACTTCTTAATAGGACAAATATAGCTCTCCACACCTTCACAAAGTTAGAGACAGAGACAGCTATGTAAAATTCCTGAGAGTTCTTAGAGAGGCTAGGATTACAAAGGTAGTTTTGTCTATAAATTACCAAGTGGCTGTACATATGACATAAAATCATTTTTGTCTTCCTGTCGCGTAGGAAGGTGAACTGATTGCACATGTGTACCTAAGTATACATGATGAGCACAGAACATTGCATAGGGATACAATAGACAAAGTGAATGGCTCCTAAATAAAGGACATATGCGTTTTATCGTTGATTGTTGTGGCAGACTGAATGTTTGTTTCCCTGCAAATTTATATGTTCAGATTCTAACTCCTAGTGTGACTATATTTGGAGATGGTCCCTCTAATGATGTAATTAATGTTAAATGGGATCATAAGGGCAGGACCTTGATCTGATAGAATTAGTGTCCTTGTAAGGACAGATACCAGAGAGCTCACTTGCTTGCTCTCTTTTACAGCACAAAGAAGAGGTCATGTAAGCATAGAGCAAGAAGGCAGCCATCTGCAACCCAGTGGAGGAGCCCTCCCCAGACACTAACCATGCTGGCACCTTGATCTTGAACTTCTAGTCTCTGGTACTGTGAGAAAATGCATTTCGGTTGTCTCAGCCACTCAGTCTGAAGAATTTTGTTATGTCAGCTCGAGCAGATTGATGCAGCTATTGAGATACAGAAGTTTCTATTCTATTTGTGTTTCCTTGTTTTGTTTCTGTTGTTGTTGTTTTGTGCCGGGCATGTAGACCAAAGCCAACAGGCAATGTCACTTCATTACTAGGAACCAAGTCTAATCATTGCACCAGAAAATACAAAATTTTATGCATCTAGCTTTTTAGAAAATTGTATTTCAACTCATTACAGGATTTTCATAGTTTATCACAATATTTATGTTGAGAGAAAAGAGCCCTAAAATTTCAAGAGAATTAAATTCTGGAAAAGAGAAAAGTAGTCACTTTTTAAAATTAGTAGGTAGCATCTATTTTTCTTTTTTTGGTACTAAAATGATTACATTTTTATTTTTACCTAATTTTGTACCAAAATGGGTCTAAATGTCTCGGTGACTCATTTCAAACCTTGCATTTTCATTTGTGATTAATCCCACCTACAATGAAAAGTTTTTGCTTGATTTTTCTACTGAGATGTGAGTTCCAAGGCTCAGTATCCTATGGATGTACAGTTGTACAATGTAAGTTGTCAACTGTTATATTTGGGAGTGAAAGTAGAAACTACAGGGATGAAAAATGAGTGGGCAAGTTTTCTTTTCCTGAAGGATGAATCACTGGAGAAGTGCCAGTGAATTGAAAAAAAAAAAAAAAGTCTCACTGAGGAAATAATAACCAACAAGCCATGTTCTACTGTCTTAAAACAAAGAAATGCAGTTTATCTCAGGGCACATATTGATGCTGAAAATGATTCAACTTCACTATATCATAAGGGGAACCATCAGAAGCATATGCCTGGAAACCAAAGCCTCTTGGGAGAACGTTCAAGGTCCGAGTTTTTCAATTTTAGACATCGACCATATGTTTTAATGGAAGACTTGGTCAAATATCACCCACCTCTCTCTCACTTTCTTTACATATACTAAATAACTAAAATAATACAAAAAAGGGATTTCTAAAACTTCCATATTGAAAATATAACACACATTTGCATCTTTAAAATGGACTATGATCAGACTATGATCAGATTGGTAGCATCAGTTTGAAAGTGAAAAATGTAACAATATGGCAGATGATTTCTCCCAAGAGAGTTTTAAACATTGCTGAGAGTTCTTATTGTTTATTTAAACACTGCTGAGAGTTCTTATTGTTTATAACATGTTAGATATAAATAATGAGGAAAGATCACTGGAAGAGTGATTCAGACTATGCAAAAGTCAATATGCCTCAGATCCTTCATTTGGAAAATGTACAGAATAAAATATATGTCATAGAGGAGCAATGAGGTTTGAATGAGGCAATGGATACAGGGTAATTGTCATGCTATAGTTGCTAAATAAATGGTAGCTATTCAGGTGCATTTTCCTAACTATTATCAAAATCTTTGTCTTCCACAAGATGAATTATTATTAAAACAATGTTTTCTAGAGAAGAAAGAAGAGGCCACAATGGTCGTGCACTATGTGGAATAGGAGATAAGCATTGTAGAGTTTATTAAAAATAAATTTCAGACTTAAGAAAGTTCTAGAGATTGAATTATGCCCCCTGAAATTTTTATGTTGAATCCCTAACCCCAGGTGTGATTTGTGTTTGGAGAAAGGGAGGAAGTGATAAGGGTTAAATGACGCCATAAAGGTCAGGTCCTAACTTGATGAAGCTGGTGCCCTTGTAAGAATCGGAAGAGACACCAGACCTCTCCCTCTCTGACATGTGAGGACACAAGAAGGCAGCCATCTGCAAGCCAGTAGGAGAACCCTGGCCAGAAACAAAATCAGCTGGTACTTTAATCATAGACTTTCCAGCTCTCAGAAGTGTGAAAAAGTAAATTTCTGTTGTTTAAGCCACCGACCCTAATGGGGTTTTGTTATGCCAGCCCAACACAGTAAGACAAGAGGCATTAAAGGGTAATTATTTTTGTTTTTTGTTTGTTTTGTTTTGTTTCAATTTAGGCAAAGATAGAAGTGAATACATAAATAAATTGCATTACCTGAAAATAAGTTAAATCATTGTAGCCTTTAAATTATTGAACCAGAGATGGGCACCATTGACATATATATTAAAAGCTACATTTCAATGCCCTCAATATTCTCACCTCAGAAATCATAAAATGTTTTGCAATTTAGTGAGTTTAATACTTCTATAATTAAGACATATGTCTTAGAAGTTTATTCTGATCAAGACTATTTTACATGCATGAAAAATGCCACTGAAGAAGCATAAGAGTGATAGCAGTAACACCCTATTATTTGTACAAAGTAACATAGTGAGAACAAATGGCTATATTTGAAAGCAGTTGGCTGTCAGAGCCATATAAAGAAAACACAAACAGAAGTAATTTATTCAATAATATTATGCTTCATTAGGCTTTGGATTTAGTCTTTAATGTTGCCAGGAGGCAGAATGTTTTACTGAGGGGTTTTTTTTGGAAATTATTGCAAAATATTATTAGATCCCAAAAAGCACTTTTATTCTTAATACTCATTACTGCTTGGAAATTCTTTCCTGCATCCATACATATTTATACATATAGCTATACATATGTATTTGTATTATTTTGTGTGTGTGAATTTATTTATATTTTGGCAAAGTCAAATATAACTATGGTAGAAAATATCTCTTTAATTTGGTAGAGAAGCAATATTATTAACTCATTTTACTGAATGTGGTTTTAATACTAGAAATCTAGAATGACACTTGTCTGGTTAAAAATGTCAGAAAACAATGAATACAGCAAAAATTCAGAGTCTCTTTTTTCAAGCTAATCTAATTTTATGTGGAAAATATGGATAAAATATGAGTTTAAAAGTTTACAATGGCATTTCTCTTAATCTAATTTAACTTGCTGCATTGAGCTGTGATGGTTTGAACGTGTCTCTCAAAATTCATGCATAGAAAAGTTAATCCCCAATGCAGCAGTGTCAATGGGTGGGATCTAAAAAGAGGTGATTAGGTCATGAGGATTCTACCCTCATGATTAAATTAATGTAATGATTGTGGAAATCAGTTAGTTATCTTCAAGATGGGCTTGTTACAAAAGTGAGTTTAGCCTCTTCTTTAACGTTTGCTCTCCCTGCTACCTTCTACCTTCTGTGGTGGGATGACACAGCAAGAAGGCCCTCACCAGATGCCAGTACCTTGATAACTGAAATTACCAGCCTCCCAAACTATAAAAAATATTTTTTTTTTCTTCTGTAAATTGCCAAGTTGGTGCCATTCTGTTATAGAAACACCAAGTGGACTAAATCATGAGCTAAGAAGAGGTTTCCTTGCCCTAACAATATGTAGCGTGCCTGGACTTATTATGCTAATTAGGTCAAGGGAATACTTTCTCCCTCTCACTACTTCAGGGGCCACAAATAAAAATTTCAGCCTTGATTAACTATGCAAATTTATATTATTTTCCCAAGGGTAGCATATCTGGGTGGTTGTTGTAATACATTTGAAATTAACCCACTTATCTTTAAAGTCAATTATATATCTGAAATAGACTCTTTATATGTAGGAAACAAATATCATGGTCTCATAACAACTTTGAACATGTGTCAACTGTAGAATCCTATTAGTTCAAATTATGATTTTTCATGTAGGTGCTTGTCTTTCAAACAAAACTGTGGGACCCTCTATTGTTTGTTACCTGATCATTTTTTTTTTTTTTTAATTCTCAGAGTATAGCACAACACACAAAAGATAATCTGACAAAATAGAAGAAATTGAGTTGAAAGAATTAGCTACTTAGAAAAAAAATTTTGTAGTTTTTGAGAGTTTGCATTGAAAAATGTCTACAAAGTAACTGTAGTACAGATAATCCTACAATGACAGTTAAAATGATAGAGTGATCATCTGAAACACCCATGAATAAGCTATACCAACAATGTTTCTCAACAGGGTGTCCATGTGTGCTGTCTGAGAAAAAAAATTATTTTAATGTCTCCTGACTGATTTAATTATATGAACATATAATATTACAGGTTATTTAATGTTTCAGTGACTGAGTGAATGGGAAGCTCTGTTGTATATGGCTTCAAATCTTCTTGGCCTTATATCTTACTTCAGCCATTGCTGTTATGAATAATTCCATGGAGGCTTTGTGCAGCTTGGCACAAGTGTGATCTGACAGTGTCTTGACAATGCACAGCAGGTCCTCTGACTTGCTGCCCAGAGCTCCTCTGACACAGGGTGTTCCTCATGAAGAATTTGGCAATCAAGCGTGTGCAGCACTTATGTGTTGGAGACTGAAACAACAGATAAATGATTTTCCTTTTTACTTCTGTGGTGGGTGGTTCTGAGACATACCAGAAGGCTTCTTAGAAACTTTCTTGGGCTAACCAAATTATCTTCTCTTGAGGTGGCCAATCAGTAACACATTTTTGAATGAACTTCCTGTCTTGTCCTATTCACTCCAACACCCTTTAATCTGGTTCCCTGAAATCATATTTCTGAATAAGCCATTAGCATATTAGCCTTTATCAGTCTGCTTTGGGAAAACTGAAACTAACACATTGACTCTCCTTATTATTAAAGATATTGTTGGTACCAAATGGTTCCATCAAATTGTAGAAGCAAATAAATTAATCAATTTAAAAGCAGACTTGGCCGAGGCGGGTGGATCACAAGGTCAGGAGATCGAGACCACAGTGAAACCCCGTCCTACTAAAAATACAAAAAAAAATTAGCCAGACGTGGTGGCAGGCGCCTGTAGTCCCAGCTACTTGGGAGGCTGAGGCAGAAGAACGGCAGGAACCCAGGAGGCGGAGGTTGCAGTGAGCCAAGATCGCGCCACTGCACTCCAGCCAGGGGGACAGAGTGAGACTCCGTCTCAAAAAAAAAAAAAAAAAAAAAAAAAAAAGCAGACTTATATTCATGATATATCCTGAGAAGTGATAGAATATATGACTTCATACCATATTTGAATTAAAGTTTCCCAGAAATTTAAATTTTTTTTAAAGTGATGAAAAATCTGTGTTATGCTCACACAGTCTGACTGGTAAACACAAAACAAATTCAAAATTCCCTCTAACTACAATATTATCATAGTCACACATGGGTAGCAATTTAAATTCTCTAAAACTATAACATCCCTTGAATTACATTAATGTTATTAATTTGAAAAGTGTTGATTTTGTAGGTTGGCTTGGAGTTAATATTTATATTTTTCTTTGTTTTTTGGTATAAGAATGATAAGCATAAGATGTTTAAAACTAGATCCATGTCTACACTTGTTTATATAACAGTACATTAAAATGATTTAAGTCAACATTAGGGGTGTATGAGTAGATCTCCTCAAACCGTATCCATATATTATTTCAAAAACAGTATTCAAAGGTGAGGACCTGGACAAAGTTTCATTGGAGTCAATTGTAACTATTAATAGAAATTCAGGAACCAGGTTTATCAGTGAATGCAATCAAGGCTGTCATTAAATATTGCATTATGATATTTATTTGTATTAAAAATGAAATAAATTATTTCCTACAGCTTTCTTCATGCTCTTTCAAAGGTGACAATGAATGTGCAATCTAATGTCCATCCACCTGAGAGAGCTGCCTGTAGTCACTCAAGATCAATGTAACCCAGCAGCTGTTTCTGCTTTAAAGGTCATTGCGAATTTATAAACAGTGTTTTTCTTTCCTTTTTTTCTTAGGCTTAAATAGTTCCATAATGAAAATTAGGCATATTTTAATATGTCTTATGAGCGAATCCAAAGATGATAAATATCTCCAGAATACTGCCCTTTACAGAAGTCTATTTTGTAAGAACTGGATAGACCTGTGACTAGTTTTGTAGTCCTATAGAACTGTGTTCAAATTCTCACCCTGCTATTTGGTCTCTATATGACATAGATGGTCTTAGACAAACACAGTCTGTATCTGAGTATCAGTTTATTGATCTGGAGAGTAAGGTACATTAATATTAATTTAAGTAATGCAGACAATATCTTTAGTTTTTGCCATGTTTGAATGTATAGAACATAGAAAGTGTTTAAATAAATAAATATAAATACAAATATATATATGTTGATTATACCTTATGTATTTTCTGTACCTTTAACTATTTCTCTAGTTTATGCTTTGTACTTAGCCTTTTATTAAGAGAATGAGAAGAATAAAATAAGAAACAAAAATAAAATAAGAAAACATGTTAAAACAATGTTATACATCAATTTAGGTTTGGAGCAGACCAAAGGAAATTATATATGTATTTCAAATATATATATGTATATAAAACACACATATATACTTTTATATTAAAAATATTTCATATTAAAATATACAAATATATATTAAAATATTTCATACTAAATATATATTTTATATTAAAATTTAATATATAAGTATATAAACAATATAAATGACATATATAAATAAATGACTAACTGTAACTCTTGGCAAAGAGCAACTATTCTTGTAGTTTTCATCGTTTTTTTTTAAATGAGGAAAAATTAGAAGATTTTTACCTGTAACACAAAAACAAGAATAAAGTAAAAAATGTTTTTAAAACCAAATTAGTGGCCAAATAAAAGGAAATATCAGGTTGTAACACCTTAATGAGAGATAGGACTTACTGTTTTCAAGAGACATAAATAGACTCTGATGACCTGATCAATGTGTGGGAAGAATAATGGTTAACTTGCAAAATTAAGTGAAACAGGCATGGGAATTACAGAAGTCAGGGCTAGCAGGGGCTAGGACATTAGCTAGTGAAGACTGGTGAGGACAGTATTTCAGCGGAATCCGTTGATGATCTTGTTTGGGTCATGCAGTTGGCTAGGGAAGGGAAGGTAGGGAAAGAGAGGATGGATTTTTTAAAATATGCACTTTTAAGCATGTTTTTAATTTTTATCTTTAATTGACACATAATGATACATATTTATGAGGTAGAATGTGATGTTCAACATGTATACACTGTGTAATGATCAAATCAGGTCAATATGCATATCCATCACCTCAAACATTTATCTTTTTTTGTGTGTGATGGGAACTTTGAAAATTCTCTCTTCTAGCTATTTTGAGAGATACCATACCTTATTGTTAACTACAGTCACCCTACTATGCAATAAACACCAGAACTTATTCTTTCTTTCTAACTGTAACTTTGTACCCATTGACTGATTTGTCATGGCTCTCCCCTCGTTTCCCCAGCCTCTGGTAACCACCTTTCTATTTGCTCCTTCTATGAGGTTGATTTTTTAAGATTACACATATGCAGTGAGATCACGTGATGTTTGCCTTTCTATGCATGGCTTATTTCACTTCACATAATGTCCTGCAGGTTCAACCATGTTGTTGGAGGTGACAGGATTTCATTCTTTTTAGGATTAAATAGTATTCTGTTGTGTATATATAACACATTTTCTTTATCTGTAGTTGGGCTCTTAGGTTGATTCCATATCTTGACTACTGCAAATATGGAATCAACCTACATGTCCAACCACAGGTGAATGAATGCTTTTAAACTGCAAATTCTATCAGGTCAGCACACAGTAAAGATGTAAGAAAATTAGAAAAATCTCCGAAATGAAAGCTGGTTTCCTCTTATCAGAGAAAAAAGGAATGCCTAGCAAGGCCAAAATTAGCAATGTTTATTAAGACTTTAAAGCCTGATAATGTGTCACTGTCATGTATTTAAAGCCAGGAAGTAAGTCAAAGACATATCTGAAGAAATATAATGGGTCAATGAGTGATATCCTTCAGGCCTGATGACTAATTCCTGTATGTAAAGAATAAGCTGACTGCATGACTTGTGTGTCTATCCACTTCAGCATATTTCTGACAGAACACAGCATCAGAGGCCCTCTCACCCTCGAATAAAGGATAGGACTGTTCTCCATTCATAGACAAGCCTCAGTAACCTGTGATACAGGAATAAAAGTCATTTCTAGGTTCATATTAACCGTTGATGAACTTCAGTACTTCTAAGCTTTTATTTCCTACTGCTGAAAGCTTTCTAAGGTAATAGTAATGTAATTATTAAGTTTATTTTTCAAGTGTTTTTATATCTTCCTTCCTTCCTTCTTTCTTTCCTCCTTCCCTCCCTCCCCCCTCCCTCCCTCCCTTCCTCCTTTCCTCCCTTCCTCCCTTCCTCCCCTCCCTCCTCTCCTATATGACAGAAACTGAAAAGAACTATGCAGTTCAATTATTCTGATTCTCTAGGTTCCATCTATATGAAACAGGCCATGCATCAGAGACATAGACACATCAGAATTCCCATCTGCACTGCATTAAACTAACTACTTAGGATAATCAGTCTCAGCAGAACCAAACCTCTCAGTCCCACTTGCTGTCATGTGTGCCGAGCCAAGCTGCATAGAGAAGAAGACAACCTCACTGATAGGGTACAGGGTGCATGTGAAATTTCTAACATTGCTATCTATAATCACTAAGATAAGACGCATGGGCTGTCAGAGTTAACTCTCCCACTGAACTATGCCTAAAGCCATGTGCTCCAGTGGCTAAATGGAGGCAGACATTACAAAGGTTTTAAATTTTTGTTTGTTTTGTTCTGCTGATGACAGATGTTTGAACACCCACACAAAACGATGGCTTTAGAACTCAGTTTCATTGGATCAAAATGTGAGTATTTGTGTGATATTTGGTTTTGTAGACAGTAAAGTCTTCGGCAATTAGAAAAGCTTTTTCAATAAAGTGTATTATTATATTAAACATCTTTTAAAACTTTTATAAATATGGTTTGTGTGTCTTTCTTCTCTTTCTGAGAGTGGGGAACTTCATAGTTTGAATTTTCTCAAAGCAGAGGAATTCTGAGTTTATTTGGGAGGTAATCCAAGAAAATCACCAGTAGGGGTTTGGAGAAATGAGGCAGAGAATGAGATGAAGCCAATCAAGAAGGCTTTCTCAAGGACATTACCACTGCAGATAGTTGGAGTTTCAACTCCATGGGAAATTTAGGCATTCTGAACCAACCATGCTGCAGTTATCCCATTTGAGGGATCAAGGAGCTAGGCTATTATCCGTCAACTTCCGATGTTACTGGTTATTGATTTATCCTGGGAGTTTCAGTTTCCAGCACTTCCCAGTCAGTACTGTCCTAAGCCAAGTGGTGGTCAAAGGAAGCCCTCAGACATAAAACCTGTCTTTTTTTTTTTTTTTAAGTGCTGAGATACATGTGCAGAATGTGCAGTTTTGTTACACAGGTATCCATGTGCCATGGTGGTTTGCTACACCTATCAACCTATCACCTAGGTTTTAAGCCCTGTATGCATTAGGTATTTGTCCTAATGCTCTCCCTCCCCTTGCCCTCCATCCCCCAACAGGCCCCAGTGTGTGATGTTCCCTTCTCTGTGTCCATGTGTTCTCATTGTTCATTTTGGTAGCTGAAAGTCAGGTTATATGCCAAGGGGGATAGGCAGGACACTGGAAGTATCTGCTGAAGAGGTCTATTAACCTTTCCATTTTTTACATGGAGAAATCAGGACAAAGCTTTTTTTTGCATTTTTTATATCAAAATGTAAAAAGGCCCACTGCACTAATTGTCATATAAAACATGCTAACATCTATTAAAATAGAAACAACAAATTAGCCTGTTTATTTTGGTTTGTGTCTTTAATTCTCAAGTCCATATCAAGATAATAAAAGATACTGAACTTGATTTCTTCTCTCTAGTTCTCAGAGTGACTAGCTATACAGTGACTAGTGATTAGTACTGACAATGCTATAAGAATCTTTCAGAAAGTAATCAAGGAGTAGCATTTCATAGTTTCAACCTAGTATTTGGAAGTCAGAAGAAATCATACTTGCATCATGCTTCTGATGATACATTTACTATCCATAATCATAGATCAATTCACCTGAATTCAGATCAGATATGCAATTTAATTCCATTTTGAGTGTATATTCTACTGCATTATATTCTATTTAGCATGTATTGAGTGTTAACAATCTGAAATATGCATGTGACTTTAGCTACTTTAAAAAATTAATTTGAAGTTCGGGTGTGGTGGCTCATGCCTGTAATCCCGGCACTTCAGGACACCGAGGTGGTGGATCACTTGAGATCAGGAGAGAGAAACCAGCCTGGTCAACATGGTGAAACCCCATCTCTACTAAAAATACAAAAAAAAAAAAATTAGCCAGGTGTGGTGGTGGATACCTGTAATTCCAGCTACTTGGGAGGCTAAGGCAGGAGAATTACTTGAACCTTGGAGGCGGAGGTTGCAGTGAGCCAAGATCGAGCCACTGCACTCCATCCTGGGCAACAGAGCAAGACTCCATCTCAAAAGAAAGAAGAAGAAAAATTAATTTGAGAGTGAGATGCTGCTCTCTGTAACACAAATGAGTTACCTATACAGAAATTTATTCATTAAACAATTATTATCAAGTATTGTTAATTAACCCAGTTTTAACACATTTTTCTACAATGCACTATTTTTAAATATATTTTGATATAATCCCATATTTATTTTCTAGATGTTTTATTATACAATTTTTAAACATACAACTAAATTAGAATTATGCAGTGATTACCCATCTGTCCATAACATTTATTCTGTAATTAACATTTGACTATATTTATCAGTTAAATCTGCATTTGTTTTCTATCACCACTATAACAAATCACCACAGCTTAACACAGCACAAATTTATTACAGGTCAAAAGTTCAGAATGGATTTCAGTGGGCTAAAATCAAGATGTTGGCAGGTGGGCCTTTCTTTGGCAGGCCTTTTTGTAGGCCCTGAGAGAGAATTCATTTCCTTGTCTTTTCCAGCCTCTAGAGGTCACTCACTTTCCTTGGCTTGTGGTGTCTTCCTCTATCTTGAAATTTAGCAGTGTAGCATCTTCAAATCTTTCCTGACTCTGAACCTTGCTTCTCTTGCCAGATCTCCTTCTCTCATTCTTCTGCCTTATTCTTCCATCTTTTAAGGCCCTTCGTGATAATATTGAACCCAGAATAACCCAGGATAGTCTCCTTAGTTTAAAATCCTTAAATTACTGACATCTGTAAAGTCTCCTTTGCCACGTAATGTAATGTATTCAAAGCTTCTAGGAATAGAGATGTGGACATCATTGAGGTCCATTATTATGCCTCCCATTGATCTCCTTTCATCCATCAATCCATCTAATTTTAGAGGTGAATTTTTGAGTAAATTGAAAGATGCTTATTCTCAAAGGCTACTCCCAATTGAGTTATCAATAAAGAAAAGTTACTCTATATCTTTAAATCTCCTTTAAAGAAGAATATATTTTATAAGTTTCTCATACTTTTCCAGAATTTGTCTGTGTGAATGCTTCCACAGTTTTGCTACTCTATGCATGTGTCCTCACTAATTTGGTTAGTATGTTAACAAAAGATGCTGATTAACAGATAATTTTAATGTGTATTCTGACATTTGTAGTCTTTCTACTGTTTGATATAAATATTTTGCACTCAAGAATTCCATATTAAACCCTCCTTACAAAATCAGTTGATGATTAGAGAAATGAAATCCATTTTCCAGTAGATATTTTATTCCTATGGGTCAAATTTAGCCCCAGTGTGACTCATTAGCTATCTCTATGCAACTAAACAAAAATAATCCTTTAGAAAATCAAGGGGATCCCCCTTCTGCAAGGTGGTCATGTTGCAAGAGAAATATAAAATAATGAAGAATTCAGTTATTATGTAGATTTGTCTGTACAACATTATATCAACTTTGAATTTACAAATTTATAGTATCACATCTAATGAACTAGAAATCACCATGTTTCAATTCAAAAAATTGATGAAGTCACAATTGTAATAATATTAACTAGCATATATTCAGTATTGATTATCTTCCAGATAGTGTAAATTATTTAAATATTATCAACCCTATTCAATAGATAAGAAAAAATAGGTGTGTACAGACTAAGTAAAACATCAATGTTCGTACTGTTAATGTGTGCAGAAACCAAGATCTAAACAATCCTTCTGAGCACTGTGCCTGGTGCACAGATAGAGAGAGGAACCAAGAAAGTCATCCCTTTTAGTCTGTATAGAATAAAGAGAAGATTTCTGTCAAAGTCAGTTTGGGGTGCTAAAAGAAAATACCACAGATTGGTGGCTTAAACAGTATACATTACTTCTCAAAGTTCGAGACTAGGAAATCTAAGATCAAGGTACCAGTAGATCCAGTGTCTGGTGAGGATCTGGTTTCTGGTTTGCAGATGGTCATATTCTAGTTGTATCCTCACATGACAGGAAGCAGAGAAAGAGAAGTTGCAAGCTTCCTTCTGTCTTTTCTTCTAAAGGCACTGATCCCATTTATGGAGGCCCCACCCTCATGATCAATTACCTTCCAAATGCCCCACCTTCTAAAATCATCACAGTAAGGGTGGGGATTTCATCATAGGAATTTGGGAACATAGATATTCAGTCCATAACATCCCACCCCAGCCTCCTAAAGTCATGTTTTTCTCAGATGAAGGGAAAACATTTCTTTCATCCAAAAGCCCTCAAAGTTTTAACTTATTTCAGCATCAACTCTAAAGAACACACACTTGTCTTCAAGACAAGGAAAGAAGGGCCCTGCAGGGGATGCAGATATTATTAGGGCTGCCGAATTCTCATGTAAATATTGTCTGAGTTAGATATGGGTGAGACTCCAAGTATGACTCATTCTGGGGTAACATTTATCTTCAGCTGTGAACTTGTGAAACCAAACAGGTTACATGCTTCCAAAACACAATGATGGAACAGGCATAGAATAGACTCCCCTATTCCAAAAGGGAGAAATGAAAAAGAAGGAAAGGGTGAGAGAGCACAAGTCCCAAGAGTGCCAAAAACCTAGAAAGGCTAAGAGATTATAAATCTTGAGAATATTTTCTTTTGACTCAATGCTTTTCCTTCCAGACTCACTGGGACATCCGTCCAGCCTCCTCCAAGACCCACTATGGCAGCAGTTCATCATCTGTGGCTCTGCAGGCAAGGATCACAGGTTGTGATTCTGCCAGGTAGTAGTTGTGCTTCTGTGGATCTGTCAGGTGGCCTTGCCCCCAAGGCTTTGCTGGGTGTTGGTCCTACTCTTTGAAACTGAGATGGAGACAGTCCTGCACCCCCCACCCTCTGGCAGTCTAGATGTGCAGTGGAAGTGGCAGTCCTAAGATATCAGCATTATGTGCAGGGTCCTTCTTTCCTTATCTTGAAGAAAGTTGTATGTTTGCAGGTGAAGAGCCCTTATGATCTATTCCCGTTGAGTCTCCCAACAGTCTTTCTCCATTTTGTCCTGTTTTCTTTGTTCCTAAGTCCCAGCTAGAAATGTTTCTTCTGCTGTAATGCCATCTCTATGCCTGGCTTCTGTTGAGTTGGCTGATTAGGTTATGGTTCACATCCACACTAATCTTATTAAATGGTCACTCTACCACAGCCTTAGTATTCTTTTTCAAATGCACCTTCTCATTTTTATATTTTGTAATATGGATAGGCTGATAAATTTCCACATCCTAAAGTTCTGGTTTCATTTTGCCTAACAGCTCTATCTTCTGTTCAGTTCTCTCTTGTACATTTTACTCTAAGAAGTTAAGAGAAAGCAAAACACCCTACGAGTACTTGGTTTACAAATCTCAGATGAATATACAATGTCATTACTCACAAATTCTACCGTCCACACAACACTAGGAATGCAAACACAATTCAACCAGGCTTTTCTTTTGGAGCACTCACCAGAATCAGAATCAGAATTTATAAACCTCTTCAGGTAAAATCAGCATTTGCTAACATGTGCATCAAATCTCTTCCAGCTTCTACCCCATTATCCAATTCCAACGCCTCTTCCATATATCTTAGCCATTTTTTAACATCATTAACACACCTCTCGGTACCCATTTATGTCTTAGTCTGTTTGGAGTGCTAAACAGAATACCATGGACTGGATTGCTTAAACAACAGAAATTTATTTTTCACAGCTCTGGAGGCTGGAAAATACACTATCAAAGTGCCAGCAGATCCAGTGTCTAATGAAATCCTGCTTCCTGGTTTGCAGATGGCTGTCTTCTAGTTGTATTTTCATATGGTGGAGAGCAGAGAGACACAAAGGAAGCAAGCTCTATGTCTCTTCTTCTAAGGGTTCCAATCCTGTTCATGAGGGTTCCACCCTCTTAGCCTAATTGATATGGACAGGAGACCATTGATATGGTGGCTCCCCAGCAAAGGCCCCACTCTCAAGTCTGGATACCCATGGCCCTAAATGAGAACAAGCATTCTTGTTTTTGTGCCCAAAATGTTGCCTTTTGGCTTGCCATGCGTCCTGTCCTGCCACCGTATAAATCCCAAGGCCCAAGTTGCAGACCAGCAGTTCAGCAGACCAGCAATGGTGGAATGACACAGCAGAGAAACAGAGGAGTGATGTCTAGACGCCAAGGGGAGTTCTGCTGGGGGTGGTCGGAGAAGAGTCCAGCTGCTGAGTAGCCTGACTCCAGGTGAAGACCACCTTCCCATTCCATCCCCTCTTTTCGTTCCCCATCCATCTCGCTGAGAGCCACCTCCACCACTCAACAAAACCTTGTACTCATCCTTTGAGCCTGCATGTGATTTAATTCTTTTGTGACACTGGGCAAAAGCTTGGGATACAGAAGTCTGTCACACTGGCCCTCTGTCCTTGCAATAAGGTCCCGGGTCCATTTAGCTGATTAGTACACAAGTCATCTGCAGACATCAAAGCTGAAAGAGCTTGGTAACACTAGGGTTGCAGGCACCCACCCCTAGACACTACCACAGGGCCAAGAGCCCAAAGCACTTGCTCCAGCCTCTGCATCTGCCCATCTACATGCTTCTCGTAAAGGTTTGAGCTGTGGTGGGGGATGACCAAACAGGCGAACCACATTCCTGTCTCATGTCCTGCAAGGGGAATCAGGGAATGCTACTGTTCCATAATTACCTCTCAAAGGCACCACCTCCTAATACCATCACACTGGGGTTAGGATTTCAACATATGAATTTGAGGAGGGGTGCACAAATATTCAGTCCACGACACTTTGCAACAGTGGTAACTTCCAAAGAATATGTCAGAGTCAGTCAACAGTAGAAACTAGAGTAGGATTTTTCAGACGAAGAAAACAGAATTTTAAAAAAATATGTAGAGCATCGTTTCTCAAGGGAGGATGACGCCCACCCCCTGGAGATATTTGGTGATGTCTGGAGGCATTTTTACCTGTCATAACTATGTGAGGCTGCTACTAGCATCTAGGGGGTAGTGGTCAGGGATGCTGCTATATGTCCTCCAATACACAGGACAGACTTTGCAACAAGAAATTACCATTAAAAAAATGTCAGTAGTGCTCATATTGAGAAACTCTAATTTAGAGCACATACAAATGCCTGAACCAGCATGTACAGGGGACAGGTAGTTTCAGGTTGCTAGATGTGGGATTGAGTTGGAGGAAGGAGAATGGTGGGGCTATTGTATGTCATTCATAAATAGCTTTATAGTTAGGCTAAGGAGTCTAGATTTTATTCTCCAAGTAACGGGGAGCCAAGGAAAATTTTAATAGTGGGGTTACATGAAAAATCTGTATATCTTGGAAAGGGAGTAGTTTATGAAAATCAAATAAGATCCTGCATATGAAAGCAGTTTATAAAATTTTGTATAAATTTTAGGCATTTTTATTTCACATATGTCAGACCTCTTCATTTAAATAGGTTGACATCAAGTGAGATTTATTAGAGCAATTAAAAAATTCACATCATAATTTGACAAGATCATATACCAGTACTCTCATGATCTGATGTATTGTTACTGTACTCCTGAATAGTTCACTCGTAGTCTGTTTGATTGCTATTAAAGTGCTACTTCTTGTTCTCTTCATAGCTATTTATATTTCTAACTCTCAATGTAAACATTCACATTATAAATCTTCCAGCTTTCTAAGCCAGCTCTGCCCTGGCATCCCCTCTCAGGGGTTTATACTATTTTGACATCCACATAGTAACTACTATGTTGCTCATTCAAATAGACACAATCAGGTTATGAAAACTGAAGTACATAGAAATTAATTTTTTTGAGATAGAGTCTCATTCTGTCACCTAGACTGGAGTTCAATGGCATGGTCTTGGCTCACTGCAACCTCTGCCTCCCAGATTCAAGTGATTCTCCCACCTCAGCCTCCCAAGCAGCTGGGACTACAGGCATGTGCCACTACACCTAGCTAATTTTTGTATTTTTTGTAGAGACAGGGTTTCACTACGTTGGCCAGGCTGGTCTCAAACTCCTGACCTGGTGATCCACGTGCCTCGGCCTCCCAAAGTGCTGGGATTAGAGGTGTGAGCCACTGTGCCCGGCCAGAAATTGATATTTTCTCATTAACTTATTTCCTTTATATTTCTTTTTTTCTTTCTATTCTTTCTCCCTGTCTTCTATTTCTTCCCTGTTTTTCTCTTTTTTTCCACAAACTGGCTAATTGCAATAGGGAAAAATAAAAACAGGAAGAAAGAAACTCTTATCAATGTCTCACCAAGACATCAGATTATGTTACCTGTGAGGA
Source organism: Papio anubis (assembly GCF_008728515.1). Classification (NCBI taxonomy): domain Eukaryota; kingdom Metazoa; phylum Chordata; class Mammalia; order Primates; family Cercopithecidae; genus Papio; species Papio anubis. The sequence continues at coordinate 22,371,732 of NC_044982.1, forward strand.
ATAATCATGAATGAATTTAAAGATGATGTCTGGCAGTCCTGTAAGATTGTGTTCAGTGACCTTGCCTCCTGGTATGAACAGCCTTGTATAATTCCCTGTCCTCAAATAATCTGTTACTAATCAAGAGAATGTGGCAAAATTGAGGGACTGTCAGTTCTGTAGTTAGGTCACAAGAGATGGTGACTTCTGTCTTTCCAGTAGACATTCTCTTGCTGACTTTGATAAAGCAAGTAGCCATATGGGAGAGGCCCATGTGCCAAGGGCCTGAGGAAGAGGCTCCAGCCAATAGCTAGCAAGGAATGGAGGGCCCTTAGTCTCACAAAACTTGAGGAGCTTGAGGAGCTTCCAGTAGTCACTTGAGTTAGCGTGGAAGTGGATCCTTCTGTAGGTGAATCTTTGGAACTGATCCCAGACATAGCAGACACCTTGATTGCTAATTTCTGAGAGAGAGTGAAGTAGAGGGACCAGCTAAGCCTTGTCTAGAAATTGTGAGACAATGAACCTGTTTTTTGTTTTTTTTTAGGAGGTAAATGTTGGGATAATCTGTTATGCAATGCACTGATGGAAAAGTAATACATGACCCTTAGTCTAGGTTTTTTCTAAAATTAAACATCTTTGTCATCAATGGTAGGCACTAAAGACACAAAGATATAAAGCTCATAGACATAAATACTGGAACAATGGACACTCAGCCTACTTGAAGGTGGAGGGTGATAATGATGATGGGGATCAAGCAACTACCTAGAGAGTACTATGCACACTACCTGGGTGACAAAATCATTTGTACACCAAACCCCAGTGACACACAATTTATCCATCTAACAAACATGCACATGTACCCCCTGACTCTAAAACAAAAGTTTGAAGGAAACAAAAATAAAAATAATAAGTGGTGTGGAATTTAAGTTGTAAAATCCAAAGACAGTTTTGTTTCATTGTGAAATGAGTGACTTTAATGAAGCCAAAGTGCTTTGCCTAAATGTTTACTGTTGACATTCTGAAATACAAATGAGAAGCGAATTAATTTTGTCTTCCAAACTATGGACTTTTGGTCTTTATGGCATAGAATAACAAAATAATAGCATTTATAGACCTAAGAGTTGATACAATCTGCATTAGTTAACAGTAGCTGCTGTAAGAGATTAAAATAACAACATAGCACAATAGCCACTTATCTCATTTATATAAAATTCAAAATGAGTGTTTATGATCTGCATGAATCTCTCTTAACATCTTTAAATTAGAAATCCTGAATTGTCCAATCTTGATGTTTCACCATTTTCAATTCCTCTCCAAGACGGCCAGAGAAAGGAAACAATTATTGAGTATTGTTCATGAGAAGAGTTTATGAGCAGAGTCTGAAATTGGCTTATGTAACTTCTGCCGACGTTTCTTGGGTCATAAACTAGTTCTGTAGTCACACCTAACTGCAAGGGAGGTAGTGGAATATCATCTAGCTGTGCCCAGTAGATGGATTTAGCAATCAGCAAACCAGCCAGGCTCTGTCACATACTCTGACTTTTCTACTTTGCAAATATGAAAATGGAGGTTTACGGAGAGTTCAATGCACTTGATGATGCTCATACCTCCAAAAATAATGAGAGACTAAAGGCTAGAATCCAGTTTTTCTAACTTCTTGTTTGCTACTTTTCTGCCATTAATTCTATATAGAAAATATAGAAAATAAATGAGTATTTGTGTAGAGTTTTATAAAGTTATTAAACATTTTGGCAGCCTATCATTAAAGGCCATTTGCAAAGATTCAAATATGTGATTAATCAGCATGTAATTACTTAGCATGCCAATTTAAAAGAAGTAGACCATGGGTCTCCATTTGTGCTGAAAGGGCAAACAAAATATAGCCTTTCTCTAATCTTACATTAATGAAAATTAATTAATGAAAGTGCAGTTCAATGGCAAGACAACATTTGGGGGCATATGTGGGTTTCTTAGGTGCATCACTTTAATTAAAAATATGTAATTTTATTATCTTTTATTTTAACTAAATTTAAATTTCACGTTACTAGTTCCAAAAAGTGCTTGAAAGAAAAAAATATAGCATTGTGTCCCAAAGGAGTTGTGCTCATTCTGACATTCATTAACCTTTACTAAGATGATCCATTTCAGAGAGGTCTAAGTGACCACGGAGCTGGGAAATTTAGTTGGCCTGAATTTGCCAGACGGAATCATGCTTCCTCTAATCCCAGACACCCAATTTTGCTTTCACATTAGTCTGGTCAGTACTCAACATCGTAGTTAACCTAGTTCACAAAACTAAGTATTTGTTTCTGTTTTTTTTTTTTTTTTTTTTTTTTTTTTTTTTTGTGGGGGTGGGGTTGTTTGGTTTTGCTTTATACTCATATTAAAAAATTGATGTTTTTTAATCAGGTTTTTTTTTTCTTTTAACTATGCCATTAAAAAATAATTATCTCGTTTACTGGCTTCCCATTCCTGTTAACTAGAATGAGATTTCCATCGTTGTTAAGTAGAAAGGTTCACTATGATTAATTTTGGAATTAGAATGCATCTGGAAATCTTTTATATATGATTTTTGAACAAATGTTCTTTACCATAGAAATGAAAATACACCATACTTACTACTGGTTATTTTTTAGAACACAAATGTGGCAGCACCATTTGATAAGTTGAAGATGCTACATTCAGATGGCAGATATCTTGTCCCATTCTACTAATACTTTCTGACTCTATGACCTTAAGAAAGATTTGGTGGCTTAGGTGGGTCTGGTTATGCATCCTAGTTTTGTAAAATTGGTAATGTATAGACTTACATTTTAAAGATTGTTGTGTAGAAAGACAAAATACTGTAAGCATTTGTAGGTAAGGCAGTTACATTGAAGTATATTGGTAGAATGTTTTAGTTTTGAAGATCAAGGATGGTACTGAGATTCTGAGACAGTGAGAATTATGAAAGTATAATGGAGCTTATTATGGGTTAAGAAATGGATAGGATAAATCAGAGGTAGGGTATAAATTATTGTTCTTTTAAACTGATGGTCTATAGGCATAATAATGCATTTATTTATTTTAAAGTGGATCCCCTAAAGATCAGAACTGTTACCTGGAGGCCAAAAATTTGATATATAAATCATGGCATACACACACACACACACACACACACACAATCACAAAAGTACTAAATGTGCAATGTTTTTTTTTTAACTTCTCTAAGGTGCTTCATTTTCAGTGATTATGTGTAAAGCCCTGGGATGAACTAACTCATATGTATAAAAACTTTGACCTCCTTGAGTAAGAGGCACTATTTCAGACCAAATTATTATTATTAATGGGAGTGAGCCCTGAGCTAATGGAAGACATTTTTTTCTTTTCTTTTCTTATTTATTTATTTATTTATTTATTTATTTATTTATTTATTTTTAAGACAAAGTCTCACTCTGTCTCCAGGCTAGAGTACAGTGGCCTGATGTCCACTCACTGCAACCTCTGCCTCCCGGGTTCAAGCAATTATCCTGTCTCAGCCTCCCAAGTAGCAGGGACTACAGGTGCCTGCCACCATGTCCAGTTAATTTTTTTCTATTTTTAGTAGAGACGGGGTTTCACCATGTTGGCCAGGATAGTCTGGACCTCCTGACCTCATTATCCACCTGCCTCTGCCTCCTAAAGTGGTTTACAGGTGTGAGCCACCGCCCCCGGCCTGGAAGACAGTTTTTAAATTACTTGATGAGGGAAGCACTTCAGAACTCTTTCTGCAGAGTGAAATGCATTTATTTTTTGTTTGCTTATTTTTCCAATGGCAACAGCAAAGATAGTTCAACAAATGTAGGAGGGAAGTCAAAAGCACTGGGAGGTCAATGTTTCTTAATCACATTCTCATCTAAGTGTTTGATCTTTTGACTCAAATATCTGTATCTTCTGTCTTGATATACTTGCCATGGTCACCTTAGGTTTTCTTACTTTATTCTTCAGAAGTTTCCTTCTGGCAACTCTCCATCTCCTGTGGCCCTCCAGCTTTTTGTAACATTTTGAAATCCTTGTATCACATGATTAATACCATCAAAGACATTGTGAGTGACTCACAATTTGAGTCAGTTTAGGGAGAAGAGGAAATTCCAGAAATTTCATGATATTGAACCAATTTATGAATGTTTAAAGTTCTTTATGTGTCCTTGGATTTTTTTTTTTCTCTCTCTCTCTCTAGTTTTTGTTTGTTTGTTTGTTTGTTTGTTTGTGTTTTTTTGACTATCATAAGGTTTAGTGTGGCATCGGAGTTTATTTTCTCTTATAAGCTTACAATTGTCTACAATAATTACCCTCTCAGGTGATCTGGTAAAATTAGGTTATCCTTTGAATTTCTGTATAATCATAAACAGGATGAAAGAGAAGGCAGAGTGCATGTGACAGTGAGGTTTAAGGAAATTTTAATAAGTGAAGAGCTTATTGAAAGCAAAAAACTGAGGAATGCAAAAGGACAAAAGAGAAAAGCAGGACACACTAAAATGGTAGCTCTTAAAGGAAATAATGGCAATGGTGAGGAGAGGATCCTAAAGCCCCGTATCATGTTACAAATAGTCAAGCCTGAGGGAAGACATGTGAGATCAAGTGACAATAATAACGAAGCTCTCTGAAGCCAACGTTTCTAAACCTCCATTGTATATATGGCTTAGTAGTTGGAATGAGTCCTTGTCAGGATTCAAGAGCAGAAGAAAACATACTTAAAACAGAGACTAGTACAGCAAAGAAAGGTTTTGGAAAGCTATAAAACCTCTGCAGAGTGAGTAACCCAGCACTCGGAGCTTGGAATGTGAGAGGTGTGTCGTGTTTACCTCAGGTTCACCACCAAATCCAGGGAGCCTCCACTAGACACAGTGTATTGGTGAGGTCCCAGCTAACTCACTGTGTTCCAACTGTGTTAATGTTAAAATGCTATGCAGGAGAAAATGAAATGAAAGACTAGCCTGAGGCTCGATACTATAGACTCAACTGTGTTCCTCTCAATACATTTATATATTGAAACCTTAACCTGCCATGTAACTGTATTAAACAATGGGGCCTTTACAGTGGTAATTAAGGTTTATAGTGGTAAGAGGTCATCAGGGTGGGACCCCAGGACTGATATCCTTATAAGAAAGGGAAAAGACAACAGAGGTCTCTCTTCATGCACACAAAACAAAACCTATTGTGAGTACACAGCAAGAATGTGGTCATCTACGAGCCAAGAGGAGGAAACTCACTAAAAGCCAACCTTGGCAACACCTTAATCTTGGACTTCTAGCCTCTAGAACTGTGAGAAATAAATTTCTATTGTTTAAGCCACCCAGTCTGGCAGCTACATAAGACTAATACACCCAGTTAGGATAAGAAATCTGACTTCTGCCTCTGTTCACTTTATTCTTAATTACATAAAAGACAGGCTTCTGAGATATGCAGCCCCTGCTTTTGAGGAGACAACTGCAACTGGAGTGGCAGATGGAGATAAGAAATACCTCTGACGTCTCCAGACAATTTAGATGGTCTACCTCAAGCCTAATAATAGCAATGTTAGAGCCATTTACCTGGCTGGCTGACTTAAAGAGTAGTTATATTCTTGAAGATTGCTAATAAAATATTGATAAAAGAGTAAGAGAGTGATCATGATAAAATAAATTGCGCCGTTTCCCCAGGTGGTACCATTAGGGTACAGAGTGTATCAGCTATTGACGCTATGCTGTCACAATGAAAATGTTCAAAAGTATTTTAGAAAGGAGGAAGAAAGGAAGAAATGAAGGAAGAGAGAAAATGGGGAAGGGAGGAAGGGAGGATGAGAGAAAGGGAGAAACGGAGGAAGGGAGAGAGAGGGAAAGAAAGAAGAAAGAAGAAAGGAAGGAAGGAAGGAAGGAAGGAAGGAAGGAAGGAAGGAAGGAAGAAAGGAAGAAAGGAAGGAAGTTAGTTTGGGAAAGTAGTTAGTATCACACCTTCAGATAAAATCAGTCCTTCCGGCTTTCCTCTTGCCTATGTACAATGGAATATGACATGTACATTTAATAAAAATAAATAAATAGATAAATTCAGGGACTAAATACTATTTTAGTCACGTTAACTTCAGTGTTTGACTAGGTCTAGATGATCTAGGTGACTAGGAAAAATCAATTAGGAATTCACACTCAATCAACACAACCTCAATGATGAGAATGACACTCTAAAGGGGAGAATTTAAATTAACTTCAAGGGACCAACACCTTTGAACAAAAAGCCACATTATGAACTAAAAGGAAACCCAAAAGTAAAATTTTTGATAATAGAATGTGATGCTGGGACATGAGGCAGACAATAGGAATTTACATTGTCATTTATCGGTTGCCATTTACATGTCGGTTGAATTTCTGGTATTTTAATCAAATGTTGTTTCAAGTCATCAGCACATTAGTCGATCAGGTTTTAGAATCCTTCATTCCCAGACTCTGCAACACTCTGATCAGTCTCTCCCCATTCCCGGGTCAGGCAAACTCTTTGTTGATTTCACTGGAGTGGAACCTAAAATCCAATCAGGCCATAAATGATTTGGACTGCTGCTACTTCTCTCACCTTGCTTCTTATTTCATTCCTCTTTATGTTCTCTGTCTCACCCTCATTTTGTTGTTCCTCAAACTTGTCAAAACTATTTCCCCTTTAGGATCTTTACATTGACTAATTCCACTTCCTAGAATACTCTGTCCCCCAGATATAAACATGGTTTATTATTTTACTTCATTCGAACCTTCCTCAAATGTTACCTTCTCCATAAAACCCACAATGCTAGTTGTTTTCTATCACTTCCAGCTCTCAGATGTGTCCTTTGCCCTTTACTGCTTGTTTTATGGCTTGGGGATCAGGAGAGAGATACTGGGGCATTTCTTCTTGTCTCTCCCTTGCTTTTCTAGCTGTAGTTTTGATAGTGTATTCCTCTAACTACAATTCCTGCAGCTTGACTCTTTTTACATGGCTCCAGCCCTTCCAAGGCTCTAGTTAACAATAGTTTGACCTTTTACCTTCAGGCCTTAGGATGGTGCCAGTTTTCCGCTGTTGCTAGACACCGAGTGCTCTAAAATTCCTTAACCTAGTTTACATTTCTGCAAATAGCTCCTTCATCCTACTCCCTCTAGAAGCCTTCATGAGTGTATCTGTTCTGACCAGATTCTAAATGAAAACCTATCCAAGTGACCTTTTAAAAGATTGCAAATCAATGCCTTCTCTCCCAACATCCTCAATCCCTTTCATCCTGCCCCACATTTTCTCCCAAAGCACCTATTATCTTTAATATTGTTGTTTACTCATCAGATTCTTGGAAATCTGCCTCCCTTAGGTAGAGGCAGGCCCATGAAAGCAAGGATCTTTTGTTCACTGAGGTATTCCAAGTATTTTGAATAGAGTCTGGCAAATGATAGATATTGGAAAATTATTTATTGAATGAATGAATAAAGAACGAATAAATACATCGAACTACTAGTCACATATAGTAAGTTTACCAGAAACATTGTTGAGTATTGATATTGGTAAACATTTCTACATATTAACCCTCAAAATTGTATTTATGTCCTTTATTTTAACCTTAATAGCTTTTACAAAACAATAGTAGATTGAAAATGAATATTACGTTAGATTCCACGTAATATCTGTGGAATCTAACAAAATTAAGTTCATATATTTGCAAACCTGGTTAGTTAGGTATTTTTTGCATGTACTAATAATTGGCCTATTGGTCAGGATGGTTTATGGGGTGCTGCAGTAACAAAGCCAACATTTCAGAGGCTTAAAGTGAAAAAGGTATAATAATTATCAATTTTATTACAAATTGATCTCAGATTGGCAGGGGATCTGATCAATGCCTTCTTTACCCAATTACGAACTAACAAAGCCTCTGCCATTTTACATGTCATTGATTGTTATGATCGGGGAAAGAGCACATGGAGAATCACATGCTTGTTCAATCTTTTCTGTCCATAAATACCACGTGCTATTTTTGCTCTCATATGATTGCCCAAAGCAAGGACCAAGTTTAACTTGAAGCGAGTGAAAAAATCCCATTCTATCTTGTACCTAGAAGAAAAGAAAAAACAAATATTAGTGATGAATGTGAATAATTAACAATTGGATCTGATGGCTTGAGTTGCTTAGCATGTGGCAGATGATGGTGAGAAATGTATTACGAATATTCTTAAACATTTTCATGAGATTTATGTGAAATATGTAATATATATGATTATATATAGTTAAATACTATATATAATATCATAATTATATATGCATAATATAATTACTGAGCAGATAAGGCAGAGGGATACAGCACAATGTAAAAAGAAAATTTACTCTTCTTTGTCCTCAAGGTCCTTGCAGTTTACTGAAAGAGGGTATTTCAAAAAACAAGAAAATAATTTGTTTCTGATAGATAAAACACTTTATATTTCTTACCCCGATCCTCAATATCAGAATATTTCTTGAAAAACATTTAAAATAAATTTGTTTTTAAATTAAATTGAACAAAACTTGAAAATAAAACCCAAATGTATCAATATTAATTTTGTAAATGCTTTTATTTAGCTACTATAGAGAATTCTCAGGCCCTCTTTGAGGTGTATAAAATAATGCTAAATTGTCACATTATTTTTCTTTGGAAAGAACATATGGATCCAGGGATAAAAGCACAGAGCTATCTTATGTGATTTATGAGGTTCTCTGCTTACCCAAGGCTCATTCTTGTTCTCTCGTTCCCCTTTAGTAATATACCTGGGTCATTTCCTAAGTATTTTAAGATGATGTTCACTTTATGCCTGTCCTAATATATTTACAAATACTGCTCATGTTTTCTTCCAAAGATTCTGTTCCAATCACAGATTTATTGCTCCCTACATGGCTAAATTTCAAACAGAACTATGTCAGTAATGATAATTGTAGTACGCAAGGAATAGGATAAAGAAAATGAAGCAAGAAATAAAATAATTCCTCTTCTCAGCCTTTGAGGTTTTCCTAAAACATTTTTATGGCCACAATTAAGGTAAACAAATTCACTATTCGATAGTAAAATGCTATAGGTAAACTTGTAACAGTTGAAACATGACTAGTTTTCCCAATTTTGACAGTTTTGGCTTCTCTAATCAAATAAGTAAATAAAATTTCTCAATTCACCAAGCAATCACCAGCCAATATGAGGGCTGTGTCCTGTCTGGTTACCTACATCAAAGGGTGATATACTTTTTTCAGAAATTTAAAAGTTCAGGTTAGTGAAAATACAATGTGATTTGGTTAAACCAAAACTAACGCTTTTAAAGGATAGTTTCTATAAAATTTTAGTTAAATGTATGCATGTGTGTATGCATTTATTTTTTTATTTTCTCATGATGAATAAGCCAATTAATCCTTGATAAAAGGTATAACTTACTTTAATTTGTTGAGACAATTGTTTTAATATCATCAACTCTATTTCTGCTGAATCACACTGTGAAAAATAACCATTTTTAGTGATGGAAACTACCATTTCAAATTTTACTTTCTATTAAATATATATATCTTTATATTAAATAATAAAAGTTTTTTACAAAATTGTGAAAATCAGGTCTTTTATTTTTTCTGATAAATAATGCAAAACCTAGGCAGAGTGCAAGAGCTCACGCCTATTATCCCAGCACTTTGGTAGGCTGAGGCAGGCAGATCATCGGAGGTCAGGAGTTTGAGACCATCCTGGTCAACATGGCGAAACCCAGTCTCTACTCAAAACACAAAAATTATCTGGGCGTGGTGGTGGATGCCTATAATCCCAGCTACTAGGCAGGCTCAGCCAGGAGAATCACTTGAACTCGGGAGATGGAGGTTGCAGGGAGCCAAGATCTTACCACTGCACTCCAGCTTGGGCGACAGAGCAAGACTCTGTCTCAAAAAATAAATAAATAACTTTAAAAAAACAAAACAAAACAAAAAAAACCTTAAACAAATAGCCCCAATGCCTTTATAACCGTTATATTATCTGGAGACCAAATCCCAAGGTGGCTACTAAGACTAATCCCACAGGACATGATAATTAGCGTAAAATGCCAGAAATAATTTGATATATTTGAAATAAATGATGTTCAAGTTATATTAACTGGCCAAAAATATTATACATGTTTCCCTGACCTCGTTGCTTGAAGTATTTAAGAACTTGATGAATGGAGCAGCATAGTGGTATTCTAGCTGTAAGATTCCATTCATTCCACATTCCTAGTTCTATAAAGGTTTCCATTTCTTGCTCCACTGAAAAGTTTCATCTCAACCTGACACTGAGCTTTTCATACAAAGCACCTCGAATGCTCAGGATAGAGAGCTATTTCCCAGTCCAGAAGAACAGACTTGTAAGTGCTAAGTTAGTAACGAGTAAGTGTAAACTTACTATTGGTTCATTTTGTTTGTATTCCTCTGAATGCATAGCTGGACCATTCTTCATGTCCTTACCTTCTGAGACCTTTCCTGATTCCCTCATTAGGATTTATACATCTTGCCGTTTTAATCCCATTGTTCACATTAAGGACACTAGAAGCGATAGGAAGTACCTCATGGCACTTAAATCAGATGTTACGTTTAATATGCTTGTTTCTTTACTACACTCCCCATCCCACCATTTTTACTACACTCCCCATCCCACCATTAAACTCATTTGTTGTGTAAATTAATACATAGATAATCATACTTTACGTGGCCTGGAATTTTGCCTAGAGATAATCAGAAGTAACTACCCATATGCATCATAATCTTCTATAGGAAGACAGGAAATGCTCAACAACATCATGACATTTTGAAACTCCTTATTTTTCCTCTTTACTCTTTCTCATGCCTCAGGCTGTCTTGCTGGTTCAGTTCAGATTAACTGGAACTTGTTAATCAAATCCACCATTCATAACAAAGTATAAAAGAATAAGAGCAGCTGAAGATCATACTACTCTCTGGAGGTGTGATAGAGTGAGTCAAAGCCTTTCAAAATGAATTAATTCATTATAGTTAGATCGTCAGAATCTAACTAAGAGACATCATTTGAAGAATACCTGGGTCTTCTCACCATTCCTGGAATCCTTCCTTCTAGGTGCATATCTATACTTCCTAATATGTAAGGGTAGCCTTAGGAAAGGTTTAGTTCTGGTATAGACTAATCACAATATGCAATCATAATTTGCATTTTTAATGATTTTTTAAAAAAGAGCTGGGCTTTCTCATCATTCTTGGACTTCTTCCTTCTAGGTGTATATCTATACTTCCTAATATATAAGGGTAGCCTTGGGGAAGGTTTAGTTCTGGTATAGATTAACCACAGTATGCAATCATAATTTGCAGTTTTAACAATGTTTTTTACATATTATAGAAATTATGTGAGGTCTCCAATTGTTTACATGAGCCATGATACTAGGATCTTATTTTCCATTCTGTCTAAATTTTTCTCCCTGTGAAGGTCAGGACTTTAAGGTGGCTGTATTATCCCAGCTCCTGGTATGTTTGCACCCACTTTCTACTTCCTCTTGAGTGTGGGTGGGCCTGGTGACCTGTTTCCCAACAATTGAACATGTCACAAGCTATAGGATGGCACTCCAGGGATTTCATTCCATTTCACATGACTGTCTTGAGAGCAGACTTGCCCCAGTCTCTCTCTTTCTTTCTCTTCTAAAACAAACAAACAAACAAACAAACAAACAAACAAACAAAAACTGCCATGAATTCCATATACACAAAGAAATGGATTCTGCAAAGAATCCAAGGGCAATCTATAACCTTACTGACTTGAGATCCTGATGAGGACCCAGTCCTGGCTGCCACCTGGATTGCCCTATGCTATCCTAAACAGAGGACCCATCCAACCTGTACCTGGACTCCTGACCCACAGAAGCTGTGAGAAAATAAATTCATGGTTTTTTTGTTCTTTTTTTAAGCTTCCAAGTCCGTGGTAATTAGTTACGCAACACAGACAGCTAATACACTACTTTATTCTCTGATTCTAGACCACTGTCAAGATATAAAACATCCTACAAATTGCTTGGAACTACTAAACCACGGATAGTGACTGTGACTTTTATACTCAGAGCAGCTGGTTTTAGGAAATACCGGTAACTACCAGGGGAACACATTTTACCCCTATATACACAAAAAACATATGTGAGATGTTACAATAATGTTTCTTTTCTTATTGATGTTTAATATCCGTATCTGCTTAATAGCCAGTGGCGGTAAATGGACCCATCTTGTAAAAAGGCTTCAAGGGGAAATAAATTAAAAGTGCAGTATAAGCATTAGGCACAAATTTCCTTTATATGGTGTTGCACTATTGCCATATCTGTCCATGTGTCTGTCATGGGTTAAATCAAAACATTCATATAAACATTTTCTGCAAAATCCTGAATAACTAAGAAGCAAGGGAACAGTTACATAAAATGCTAAACGGGCTCATAGTGACAGGCATGACTTTACTCCTTTACCAATTTTATCTAAGCTTTATTTATGTATTCATTTATTTACTTATTTTGTGCTATTTTCAAGTCTGTTTTCTCCCTTCCCCCACCACCCTTTTAGAGATAAGTAGTTGAACAGCCCCTAAAGGCAGTTGTGATATGGTGGCCTCACCATGAAATTGTTGTTTTCCAAGTTTTTCTACAATGCTTTGCACTCAGCAACTTAAATCTAGCTTCTTCTTTTTAGAATCATTTTCCTTCATGCCATGTACCCTCCTCAAGTGGATTACTTATATTCCGCTGAAGAGTTTTCCAGGCTACTATATTTAGAGTCACTGATATTTTATTTTCTCACTCAGAAATACAGTTCCGTTTCATTGAGGACACACTTTACATCTGTAAAAACATCTTGACCACATGTAATCTAACAATGTTGTTAGCTCCTTTTATCTTGCATTGTTTCAAGACGAGTTTTGAAAAGAATAGCTTTCTAATATGGTTATGTGGTAAGCAGAATAATGCCCCTTCCCAAAGATATCTACCTCTTAATTCCTAGAACCTGTAAATATGTACTTTACACACAGTAAAAGGGACTTTGCAGATGTGATTGAGTATCTTGAGATGGGGAGATTATCCTAGATTATCTTATTATGCCTAATGTATTCACAAGGGCTCTTATAATAAAGAAACTCCTAGATAGAAGATGGAAACAAATTGAGCCTGAGAGATCAAGGCTACAGTGAGCCGCGATCGCACCACTGCACTCGAGCCTGGCCAACAGCATGAAAAGCTGTCTCAAAACAAAAACAGAACAGAGAATAAAAGAAAATTGAAGCAGAGACTAGAAAGAGGGAAAAATTCTATGCTGCTGACTGGGAACATAGAGAAGAGGGAGGTAGGAGCTAAGAAATGTAGGCATCCTCTAGAAGCCAAAATGGAAAAGAGAAGGGTTCCCTCCCAGAGTCTCAAAAAGGAACACAACCCTTTGGACCCATTTTAGATTTTTCACCTCCAGAACTGTAAAAGAATAAATGCATGTTGTTTTGAGCTAAATTTGTGATAATCACCGCAATAGGAAACTAATACAATTTATAACAAAATGCTAAAGTTAGTTTAGAGGGTTCAGAAATTGAAGGATCTTATGGACTTCCACAATCTGAAAGATTCAAGGTAACTAAGTATCTCTCTTTGACGTGTGGAAAGGTTTATAACTTTTGTCTTTCTATGGTTGATAACATGCTTTGTTCTTAGAGTAAAAGCATCTCGTTTATGGGTTGGCATAGCCCATACTAGGGATGTGTGCTATTGCCTCACAAAATTTAAGGCCTACAACCCTCCACCAAGGACATGTTTTTGAAAATAGTTTAAGCAATAATGAAATCAACAGATTATCTGGATCTGGATAAGATGAACATTGAAGATTTTGCCAGAAGCCTGTACCAAACTTGTGGGGACTGTCATTTTGTATTTGTGTGGAGACTTCTCTGCTCTACGAATTTCCTTCCACAGGGAAGAATGTCTAGACCCAGGGCACATCTAGTCAAAACTCTGTTACCAGATTGAGCACACGGAAGAACATGAATCCTTCTTGACTTATGGCAACAGCAAATGCAACAACAAAATAAAATTAGAGCTCTAACCAAAGAAGGCCATTTAATAGAAAGTTTACAGATATTGCATAAGTAGATACACATCTTATTCAGGTAAGGATTTGATGATGTTGTGCTTCGCTTAATAGACCATTGCAGACAATAGTGTCTAAATCCCATCTGGTTCTCATGATAAAGAAAATTAAACTGTAGGTGGGAGTCAAGGAAGAGGGCCTCGGAATTTTTCTTTAGCAACTTGATTTTCCTCTACAATTTGAGAAAATATGTGAATTAACTCTTCCTTGGATAGACATCTTGAAAGTTCCCTATCAGAGCTGAAACCTTCCTTCCTGTGACTCAAAACCTAAGCTTACCATATTAAGGACACATGCCTTTGCAGAATTACCATAATAATTCATAAATACAAGAATCCTTGTGTTTATGGTATAAGCACATAGGTTCCCTTAATGCCTATCTCACTCCAGTTTTGAATTGATACTTTTCTTCTGTGTACCATAATAAAATTGGAGCTCAAATACAGCCCAGTTATATGTTGGCTTTTCCATTGTTTGTGGGGGGAATCTCAGAATAAAATAAACGGATTAAGTGATAGACTCCTATTTCAATTATAAATAAATTTTATGAAGACATGACTTCATGTCCAGGATAATTAAAAAATTGCTTATGTTTCTCCAAATCACTGTAAAAAATTGCTTCACTGGAAGTAATTATTTTCCACTAAACTGTGTTTTGAAAAATTCATATGTAAAGTTTGATTAAGACCATGTTTTGCCTTTGAAGAGAAAGAAAAATCATAATCTATAAATATTAAGAAAAATAGGTTTGTTGTACATATGCTTATAAACAAAATAGCAAGTTTGGTGTCTCAAGGCAACAACCTCTGAGATATTTTGGTTGGTGACTCAGATGTGGAAGGAGTAGGTAGCATTCTTCTCTGATCCTAGTTGTGTTACTACAGTCATTGAGTGAACTTAGTCAAATACAATAATGTAGGCAGCCCACTCATTCTACTTCATTAATGAAATAGAATTGGAAGAGGCTGCCTCTGAATGTATTTCAACATCGAAGACTTCTTATTCTGTTCTAAGAGGAAGGCCATCTCTGTCTCAATCCTGACATTGTTTTTATCTTTGTTTTTTTTTTTTTTTTTCTGCATCTGGAACACACACGAATTTAGCTGGCATTTCTCATCTGTGTAGTTTTAGTGTTTTGTAACTATTCCTGACTTTTGCCATACCCTACACCTCACTTTCTCTGCAAGACAAACAAACAAACAAAAAATAAAACCTGGAATTTAGTAGAGTCAGAGAAAACAAATTCTAGTCTCATTTTGAGAACTTTATCACTTTTAGTTATAGGAAGAGATTAAATGTATACTAATACTTTGGGTGTCATTAAGTAAATAAAATTGAATGTTGAATCTTACCAAGATTGTTATCAATGGCCAACAGGCCTCTCTTCTGAGCTGTATTCAAACAATCTATTTTATGCATCCTAACTTTTGTGCTCCTAGGTCTGTTCACCCCAAGGAGGATATGTTTATTTTCTGAATTGCATGACTGCCCTTTAGGCAGAGATCTTTCATTACCAATTCTGGTGAGCACACTTATCTGATACAGTATCATTTTAGCTTGCTGGAACACCAAAATGTCATTTTGATTTTAATATCTTCCTCTTTAAAAAAACTTACATATATATACACATATATATGTGTGTATATATACATATATATATGTATATATATTTTTTTCGAGATGTAGTCTCGCTCTAGCCCAGACTAGAGTGCAGTGGTGCGATCTCTGCTCACTGCAACTTCCACCTCCCAGGTCCTAGTTCAAGCAATTCTCTTGCCTCAGCCTCCAGAGCAGCTGGAATTACAGGCACGTGCCACCATGCCCAGCTGATTTTTGTATTTTTAGTAGAGATGGGGTTTCACCATGTTGGCCAGGCTTGTCTTGAACTCCTGTCCTTGTGATCCTCCCGCCTCTGCCTCCCAAAGTGCTGGGATTACAGGCGTGAACCACCGTGCCCAGCCATTAAAAATATGTATTTTTATATACTGTTTTAAACTATAAATTACATATAATTTATATATAAATCATACTGTTTAAAAATATATTATTAAAGGAAAACATGCTAGACAAATCTCTATATATGGCTAGTCTGCTTACTAGCTAGTGTGTTTGCTTCCAGAAATAACTTACATACAATAAACTACTCTGGAAAATTATCAGAAAAGCTAATTGATAGAGCATTTGAGGCTGAAAGAATCTAAAATCTCACTAATGTTTATTTTGTGTCTGAAATAGCAAAGTATTCTTGATGTTTAGGTTTTTGTGTTTTGATGGTAAGCAAACATGGTGAACAAATACATAAGTTTATTGTGAAAATGGCAGTTTATTAATGAAATACCAAAATTAAATTTATACTTAGTCATAATATTCAGTTCATAACACACTTTCATAACTGGTCCATAAATGGTTCATTTTTTGTCTCTCTGTCTCTCCTTTTTTTTCCCTCTCTCTCTCTCTCTCTCTCTCACACACACACATATCCATACCCACACCCATACCCACACACACCTGTGAGCCTACTGTCGAAAATGAGAGCTAGAATAGTCACAATAGATTATATCAACCTGTCTTTCTTCTCATATCTCTGCTTTTGCCAAGTGATGTATCTTTTTATTGTTTTCATAATTTCTGTGATGTTACTTAATATAGCTTTGGCATAAACATTTTGTCAATATGTACACATATATTATTTAGTTTTAGGTGTTTTTAACTTTATCATTAAAGGTAAGATGCTGTAAATAATCTTTGGGACGATATTACTGTCACTTTATATTAAACTGTTACAATTCAACCATATTATAAAATATAGTTGTATCCATTAATTTCTTTTCTAGATATTTCATTGTTTTAACACAGAGTTTCTCAACCTTGATAGAACAATTGAGGTTTGGGGCTGATAATTCTTTGCTGAGTGTCCTTGTTCATTATAGGATATTTAGCAGCACTTCTGACCTCTACCCACAAGATGCCAGCAGCATCCCTCCAGTTGTGACAATCAAAAAATGTCCCTAAACATTTCCAAATGCCCTCTTGGGAGCAAAAGTCACCAGAGGTTGGGTACTACTGATTTGAAATATCACAGTTTGTTTATTCATTGCATTGCCAATGTGTTCCTGCGGGGTGCTTTTTCCCCCAGATTTTGTATCATTCTGGTGAACTTTCTGAACTATTCTCCTGATATGCATCTTGCAAAAGTTTTTCTGAGGAGTGGAATTGCTTGCTTGTAAGGCATATAATCATAGATCTTCACTTAAAAAACGTCAAATACTTTTCCAAAATGCCTGTACTGAATTGCCCTTCTACCTGCTTTGGGAAGAGGGCCTTTGATTCACAATTTCTTTAACTCTCAACTTGTCAAATTTAATATTTGCCAAGGCTAGTTGAACAATTATAAAACAGTATCATACTGTGGTCCTAATTTACATTTCCATGATTACTAAAATTAAACATTTCCTCATAAAGACTGAACATCTTACAGTCTTATAGTCCTATTTTCCACTTGTGTATTGTATTCTGTTAAATAGTGCCTTTGCCTGTTTTTTTTTTTCTCTCTCTCTCTATCTCATCTAATTTTTTCTTTTAACACTTGGTTAGTTATATATGTTACAAATATTTTCTCTCAGTTTATAACTGTACTAGTCCATTTTCATACTGCTATAAAGAACCTCCTGAGACTAGGTAATTTATAAAGGAAAGGGGTGTAATTGACTCACAGTTCCACCTGGCTGGGGAAGCTTCGGGAAACTTACAATCATGGCAGAAAGGGAAGCAAACATGTCCTTCTTCACATGGCAGCAGAAGAGAGAAGAAGGAGAGCAGATGAAAAGGGGAAACCCTTTATATAACCATCAGATTTCCTGAGAACTTACTCTCTATCAGGAGAATAGCCTGGGGAATACTACACCCATGGTTCAATTATCTGCACCTGGTCCTGCCCTTGACACATGGAGATTATTACAATTCAAGGTGAGATTTGGGTGGGGACACAGAGCCATGTAATTTCAACCCTGGCCCCTGCGAAATCTCATGTTCCTACATTTCAAAATACAATTATGACCTTCCAAGAGTCCCCCAAAGTTTTAACTTATTCCAGCATTAACCCAAAAGTCCAAGTCCAAAGTCTCATCTGAGGCAACACAAGTCCCTTCCACCTATGAGCCTGTAAAAATCAAAAGTAAGTTAGTTACTTCCTAGATACAATGGGAGTACAGGCATTGGGTAAATACACCCTTTCCAAGTGGTAGAACCTGGCCAAAATGAAGGGGCTACAAGTCCAGAATCCAGCAGGGCAGTCAAATCTTAAAGCTTCAAAATACTCTCCTTTGACTCCATGTCTCACATCCAGGTCACACTGATGCAAGAGTTGGGCTCCCACAGCTTTGGGCTGCTCTGCCCCTGTGGCTTGGCAGGGTTTAACTCCCCCATCTCTAGGCTGCTTTCATGACTGATATTTAGTGTCTGTGGTTTTCTCCAGGCACATGGTGCAAGTTGTTGATGGATCTACCATTCTGGAGTCTGGGGGACAATGGCCCTCTTCTCTTAGCTCCACGAGGCAGTGCCCCAGTGGGGACTCTGGGTGGGTGCTCCAACCTCACATTTCCCTTTGTCACTGCTCTAGCAGAGGTTCTCTATGAGGGCTTCACCTCTGCACCACACCTCTGCTTGGACATCCAGGCATTTTCATACATCTTCTGAAATTTAGGCAGAAGTTCTTAAACCTCAATTCTTGACAGCTGTGTGCCAGCAGGCCAAATCCACATTAAGCCACCAAGGTCTGGGGCTTACACCCTCTGAAGCAATGGCCTGAGCTGTACTTCAGCCCCTTTCTAGCCACAGCTGGAACTGAAGCTACTGGAATACAGGGCACCATGTCTTGAGGCTGCATGGACCAGGGGGTCCTGGGCCTGGCCCAGAAAACCATTTTTCCCTCCTATGCTTCAGGGCCTGTGATGAGAGGGGATTCCTTGAAGATCTCTGACATGTCCTGGAGACATTTTGGCTCCTCATTACTTATAGAAATTTCTTCAAGGGACTTGAATTTCTCTCCAAAAAATGAGTTTTTCTTTTCTACTGCATCATCAAGCTGCAAATGGTCCAAACTTTCATGCTCTGCTTCCCTTTTAAACATAAGTTCCAATTTCAGATCATTTCTCTGAAGTTCAAAATTCCACGGATCTCTAGGGCAGGGGAAAAATGCCACCAGTATCTTTGTTAGAGCATAGCAAGAGTGACCTTTGCTCTAGTTCCCAAGAAGTTACCCATCTCCATCTGAGATCACCTCAGCCTGGACTTCATTGTCCATATCATTATCAGCAATTTGGTCAAAGCCATTCAACAATTCTCTGGAAAGTTCCAAACTTTTCCATATCTTCCTGTCTTCTCAGCCCTCCAAACTGTTCCAAACCTTCCTGTTACCCAGTTCTAAAGTAGTTTCCACATTTTCAGGTATCTTTATAGCAGCACCCCACTCTACTGGTACAAATTTGCTGCATTAGTCCATTTTCGTACTGTTATAAAGAATTTCCGAGGCTGGGTAATTTATAAAGGAAAGAGGTTTAATTGACTTACAGTTCCACATGGCTGGGGAGGCCTCAGGAACTTACAATCATTGTAGAAGGGGAAGAAAACACAACCTTCTTCAAATGGCAGCAGGAGACAGAAGGAGAGCTAAGCTAAGGGGAAAGCCCTTTGTGAAACGACCAGATCTTGTGAGAACTTACTCACTATCATGAGAATAGCATGGAGGAAACCATCCCCATGATTCAATTATCTCTACTTTGTAGAGATAATTGTCCCACCCTTGATACGTGGGATTTTTACAATTCAAGGTGAGATTTGGATGAGGACATGGCCAAACCATATCTATGACCTATATTTTTAGTTATTTGAGGTGCCTTTTTATGAACACAAGTATTATGCTTTAATATAGATAAATTTTTATTTTCTTTAGCATTTATTAATTTTTTGTTAAAATAGCTTTTCCTAACCAAAAGTTAAAAAGGTATTTGTATTTACCGGTATTTTCCTAAGTACTTAAAAATTTTGCTTTTTACAATTATATTGTAGTATAATTGGAATTGATGTATTTTGTAAGACAAAAATCTTATTTTTTTGTTGTTTGTATTCTCATATGAGTAGCTATTTTGTTCTGCTTCAATTTTAGAATAGATTTTCCATTCTCCACTGACACAACATGGCTCTTCCTTGATAAAAGAATATTCTATATATACATGTTTGTTTCTGGGTTTGTAATTCTATGCCATTCATCAATTCATATATCTATGTGCCAGTCATCTCTTAATAATAAATATTGACATATACAGGACAAATATCCTACCTTAATCTTTTTAAGGAAAATTTCCTCCAGATGTATCTGGGTTATACTTGGTCATTGGGTAATTCATGTAAATTGTAAATTCACCTCAGAATAGTTCTATAATTTTAAGATTTTTATCAAAATTACACTAAAATTTTAGATAAATTTGAAGAAATTTTATATATTTATTAAATATAATCTTTACTAAATTAATTCTATTAATTCTTCCCATATATAAACATTGTACATCTCTTCCTTTGTCTTCTTTAATTTCTCTCAGTAAAGATTTATAATTTATCCCCTGTAAATCTTGGATATTCTGGTTATGTTTACAACTAAGTATTTTACCTTATTATAATTTTGGTTGATAACATGTATTATGTTTTTAAAATGATTTTCTCTTGATATTTGTTGCCATTTTATATAATTGAAATATTATCAATTTAAGTGTCAAATATTAATTTCAGATCCAGTCACTTAGTATTTATAATAATTTGTGATTTTTTTGTTAGTGAGTAGACAGTAGTATGATTTACAGAAAGTTAAAGTTTTATATTTCTTCTTCTTTTTCCTAGGCTCTACAATGGTCGCACAAAAAAATATCCACATTCTAATCTCTGCAGTCTGTGAATAATATCTCATATGGCAAAAGAAGACTTTGTAAATGTGGTTAAGGATCTTGAAATAGGGGTATTATCCTGGATTATCAAAGTCGGTCTTAAATGCAATCACAATTGTGCTTGTAAGATAGAGAGGCAGAAGGGGATTTCACACAGATACAAGAGGAAAAAGTGATGTGATCATGGAAGCAAAGATTAAAGCAAGGTGTTAAAATCAATAATTCAAGTAATTTAAGTAACAAGCCAAGGAATGCTGACAGCTACCAGAGGAGGCAAATAATGAATCTTCCCTGCAATCGTTAGAGGGAATGTGGCTTACTGACATCCTGATTTTGACCAACTGCGAACCATTTCATAATTCTGGCTTCCAGAACTGAAAGAGAACAAATGTGTGTTGTTTTAAGCCACCATATTTGTGGTAATTTTTACAGCAGCCATAGAAAAATTGTTCTCTAATGTTATGCCATTTATTTCTCATTATTTTATTTGGCTTGCTAAGAAATCCCAGATCGTGATTAATAAAAGTAGAGATAACAAGTGTGTTGATTTTGGAAGAATATTCTAACATGTATATATTTTTCCACTTAAGCTGTTGTTTGTTGTGTATTTGTAGGTATATTCTTTAGTTAAAAGAAGTTTTATCTATTTCTAATTTACTAGAATTTATTAAATCAAGATTTTTTTCTATTTAAAGTAGGACACGGTATCTGCAGACTTATTATACTAAATTATATTTGTATTTTCAGAAGAAAGCCACTGATTATTAAGTATAATCTTAAAATATATTGTTGGATGTTTGCTATTACTTCTTTGGGATTTTTGCATCTATTTTTATAAATGTAAGAGACCTATGATTTTTCTTTTTCTGAAATTTTCTGATTTGGGTGTCAATGTTACATTTGTTTCACAGAATAAAATAAATAGTGAATCTTCCTTTTGTATAATCTGGATGAGTTTTTATAAGATATGAATTAGTTTTTGAACATTGCCAAAACTCAACTGTAAAACCTCTGGACTATGAGTTCTCTTTGAGGGAAGATGTTAAATTACAGCTTTACTTTCTTAAGCATAGTACTACTGATAGATCCTGTCCCTTTTTCTGTCACTTTTGATAAGTTACATTTTTCTAAGATTTTATTTTTATTTTATCATATGTAAATTTTAGAAGTTGGGGGATAAAATTACATATAGAATACATACTATATTTTAACCTTTGATATCTGCAATTATGGCCCGGTTACATTTTTTTTTGCCTTATCTGTAATTATATTCTTGAGAATGTTTTTTATTATATCCTTATATTAGATAACAATTTAACTGAATACAAACGTCTAGGGTCAATATGTAATCACGTCTCAATTTTTGTTTGCAATAATTTTTATTTGCATTTTCTTTAGTTTTATTTCTATGACTCTTTTCGGAGGTTACCTATTTTGTTACTCTTTTCAAATAGCCATACTTCAAATTTATTTTTTGCTACTAAGTTCTAATTTAATTCTGTTGAAATCAGAATTATAAAGTGGTTGATGGGAATTATAAATAGTTCTTTGAGAACAATTGTAATTTTTAAAACGTAATACACAATTTAATTTAAATATTTAGTGCATACTTGAAAACATGTAATTTCTAACTACTGAATGTACTGCTTTTTACATAACACATACTCTTTCTCTCTTTTTCCTCACCATCTCTTAAGTTGAATAAATCTATTGTTCACAACTTTCATATTCAACGTATAATAATTGAGGAGGCATAGTAAAATCTTCTACTCTGACACTGGGTTTGTGTGTGTCTCTGTCATTATGTCAAATTTTGCTTTATATAGTTGAAGACGGTTTTATGAGGTGCATGCATGCTATTAATTTTATGTATTCTTACAAAATTAAGCCTAATGGCATAGTATAATAAAACATTAATATTTGCTGATGATTTTTGTTTTTAAAATAATTTTGCCTGCTGTAATACAATATCGTGAACTATCTTGCTTCATAGTATACTGAATTTTTTTTTTTTTTGTCTTTCATTTTGCTTTGTATAACTTTATCTTCTATGTTTAGGCATATCTTCTTAACATCTTATAATTGGATTTTCTCATTTTCTACTTTAAAAAATCTAATCCAAATCTAGTTTTTAGCAACCTCATTTTGTCCTTTTATGTTTATTGTAACGTTAATACAATTGAGCAGCATTTTTTCTTCCATTTTACTTTTTAATTTTGGTTTGCCAAATTTTCCTTCCCTTATAATCCAATCTCACTTTAAAAAATGTAGTTTTATAGTTTCAGTTCGGTCCAGTCAACGTATTTTGTTCTTCTCACAATAATTTCCATCATATGTACAGGGTCCAGTTAGAATTTCAATTCCTGGTAACTATAAGTAGAATTTATACATTTCCTTTATTTGGTCTTAGCAATTGTTTAGAATATAATTGCCTTGAGGATGCTATGAGATTATCCTAAGTTCTTATTTGTCTTGCAGCATCTTTTCTTGCATTGTCTTGCAGAATTTTTTAACTTTGACTACAAACTTATTTTTATAACATACATTTAGAAGAAGACATTCTAAGGACTTATGTGCCTGAGACAGTTTTTCAGAAATTATACCCATAGATTTGAATAAATGTTTGCTAAATAAGTTCTAAGCTCCGAGTCATATTTTCTTTTTACTTAAAAAATATTATTATTCTAGCACCTTCTTTAATCCATGCTTGCTATTGAAGAGCAAGCTAGTTATTTTTTTTCCCTTTTAGACTGCCTGTTATTATTCTTTAAAAGCTTTTGAAAGTTGTTTTGAATTTGTCTAGGTTTCACTTATTATTTTTATTGCTATTATCTGTTTGGTTTAGCATTTTTTACTCCATTTCAACTCAATGTTTTTGTCTTTAATTCTGAGAAATGTATCTTCATTATATCTCCAAATATTTTGTTGTCTCTATTTTTATTTGTCTGTCCTTTAGGGTTCTCTGTTATCTGGATATTGACCGTTCCTATTCTATCTTTTACAATTTAGCTTTCATTTTATAAGTTTCTATATTCTCTTCCACTTCATTCTGAGAGAGTTCCTAAATGTGATTTTCCAATTGATTATGTATTCTCCAGCTTTTTTCTATATATCATTTATCTCATCTTTTGTGTTCTTTATTTCAGTTTTTTGTTTTCATACTTAATTATTTAATTATTTGCTAAATACATTTTTATTTTATGTTACCAATATATTTCTGTATTTTTACTGTGTTTTTAATCTGTATCTCAAAATTTTTAATACTTTTGCTCCTGATCATATCCAGTTTTTTAAATCTGTAGTTAAAGTCCTCCTGAGCTCATATTTCCCTGGGAACTCTCAGTGTTTTTGTTCGATAATGCATCTAATAAAAGCTGTATCAAGTCTTTGTCAACCCAGGTGGTCTCAAAGAATGAGAAGGGGTGTCCCCATGTTGTAGATCCTCAGGCAAATAAACACTTCGTTTTTATCTCTTTTTGTTCTTTTTTAACCTCTTGCCTGTAGGGAAAGTGTTTATAAGTCTTTGCAGTACATCAGCATCAAGAGATTCATAATGGAAGAATGAGTGATTTCAATCTAGAGGCTAGTCATAGACAGGTGTTTCTTCATCTCTTCATAAGTTCAGGCCTTTGTCTTGGTCACAAATTATCCCTGCAGAAAGTTAAACCAGTGGTTGAGACAGTGGTCTTGGTTTTTTGCAGTGAGGAGACAAGTATTTATTTTCCTAAACTAAGTAGAGCAGGTAAAGGAAACGGAAAAACTCAGACAACTCCAAAATGGCCCCCATGCCACTCTTCCAATTACAGCAACCACAGAAAACATTTCTAAACAGTCTTTCTTTTTCCCAGTTATTTGTTTATTTTTTCCCAAATCTTATTTTCCCTCCCTAGTTTCCTAGATGTTGATCTTTTAGGAGGGAAACATTAGTCTGGGCTACATTAAAACACACATTTTAATAGGTCTGCAAAATACATATTAATTGATACCTATCTTATTGCATTACTTTATTAATAAGGACATTAAGATTCAGAGAAGTTAAATAATCTACTTTACATCACAGAACTGCTAATGGAAGCTCTCCCCTTAAAACTAGCAAGTTTCTTGAGTTGTGAGAGCCTGTTTTTCTTTCTTAGTAGTGCACAATGGAAGGAATCTTGGATACAATAAAATATAGTTATTATAAGTGTACTTTTTAATGAATACCTAGCCTATATGAATTTTATTATAATTAAACATAAAAGAACAGACATATAAAAAGAGGAAATTTGGTGAGCGTTTTGCCTCAAACATTCTAGCTTGTTTATCAGAAAGTTACATTGCATGATCTATAATTTATAAACCTATTCAAATATTTAAAAATTGGTAAAGTGAGAATAATTCCAGTAATTTTTTCCAATATGCTATTTCTTCATTTTTCTTCACACATGTCAATTAATTATCTTTATATTATTTTGAAGCATTTTAGAATTGTCACAATAAGGCAGAATATAGATTATGTAGTTCTTACAGATTTTTATTCATATACTGAAAACGAATACAATTTTTATTTGCACAAATATGCATGTTCTTAAAAGTACCCAGAAGTATCATTTTGATAGGCAAATTTATTAAGTACAGCACATGCTATATTTTAAATGAGATAAAATGAGTCTTTTAAATATCCTTTTCCCTTATTGTGCTAATTGACTTAACTTTTATCTCCTCTGTTGGAGTATTAACTCTTACATCTGAATAGCCACATTTTAATTTTTTTAACCCTCAACCTCAGCATAGTTACTGCCACTTGATTGGTGTTCTGTAATTGTCTTATGATTGAACTAATCAATATAAAAATATAATTTTTAAAATTATATTTTATATGAATGCTCTATTCAAAATTTAAAATCTTTCAGAGAAGCAAACATACAGTATTCAATTCTAAGAGCCCAGTACAGTGCCTTTTACATACCAAAAAATATGGAATATAGCAATGATACATTTAAAAAGAAATATTTGATTATGATGTGAATACTGTAGACAATTCAATGACTTTTCTTCCTCATGAACTTATAATTTTAAGTGTATATTATATATGTAATTTTAAGTATGTTATATTTAATTTTTGTATATACATAATTGCATTTATATTAGTATATATATAATATGTACATGCATAATTTTAAGCATATATTATATATTAGTATACATACAATTTTATGTATTTTAGTATATATATTGTATATACATAATAGTATGTACATAATAGTATATACATATTATACATAATTTAGTTTATACATAGTTTTATGTATATATGATATATTTTATATATACACATAATTTCATCCATATCTCTATATGCCTATATATATAATTTAAAATGCCTCCTATATATATGTATATATGTAGATGAAAAATTATATGTAGTAGTAGAATATGTTACCTTTATCAAGTAGCATGATTCACACTGAGGTGGCAGATTCCAGTTTGGATGGCCTCATATCTTCATCTATAGGTCAGTGTACATATGTTGTACCCTGTACATATGTAAAACCTCATGCTTAAACCTCAGGCATAACTCAATATGCTGTGGTTCTGCTTCCGGACTCTTTTAAATATCAAGCTGGACTGAAACCAAATCTCAAGCTCAAGTCCTTCCCTTGGACACAGTAATAATGCTTCAAGACTTTCTTTCCATCCTATACTTACCAACACTCAAATAAACAAATGTAAATATGCCCCAGGTCCTCTTAACTTACTGTTAGCTTGTGAAGTAATATGCGCTTATCTATTCATAGTGAAGTATCAATTCTTATCAAAAATTTAGTGTGCCACTACTTCACTGTAATTTGGATTGTAATTTTGATCTAGAGACCAGGGAGAAAGAGGGAGCATTTCTACACTGTGCCTGTTTAATAGAAATTTCAGCACTCTGAAATGTTACTGGAAGATCTTTTGAGATGAAGTGGGCACTCTTATGTCTTTCAAATTATGACATCAGTGTCAATGTCTTTCAAAAATATTTGTTCACTTATTCTTCACATTAATTTTGATCAATTATATACCTCTTTACAGGTTAAAATATTTTTAAAGTGTTTTATTAACTATAAAGTAATAACAAATATTATCATTAATAGTGCTACTAAAAAGCAGTTAGATAACCTATTTTTTAAAAAATAACCTCAATAATATTAATATTTTAAAATGCATACATATGTATCTTATAAATTACTCCAGGAAAAAAGTGTTATGCGAAATAGAACTAGTGTTCTCATATAGAAAACAAGATGTGGAACCCTCGAATAGAAATAGAAAAGGTTACTAAATGAAAAATGTACTTTTAGCCAGTAAAAATTGATCTATTTCTCCAAATTTTAGATTAATGTAATTAGTTTCTTTGGTAAAAGAATATGAGAACTGTCAAATTAAAATAGATTGTTCTCATATTTTAAGTCACTTTAGTTTGTAAGTTGATGTGGTTAGTTGTTTGTGTCAACTTGACTGGACCATGGAATGCCCAGATATTTGGCTAAACATTTCTGTGTGTGTCTGTGCAGGTGTTTCTTAATGAGATTAATATTTGAATCAGTAGACAGAGTAAAGCAGACTGTCCTCCCCAGTGTGGGGGAGCATCATCCAGTCAGTCAAAACCCTGAATGGAATACAAAGGCAGAGGGAGAATTTGCTCTACCGGCCTGACTCGTTGAGCTGGGACATCGGTCCTCTTCTGCCTTTGGACGGGGACATATACCATAGGACCCCCAGTTCTCAAGCTTTTGGACTTGGATAGAAATCACGCCAAGAATTCTCCTAGTTCTCAGAGCTTTGGACTCAGACTGGAACTACACCATGGGATTTCCTGTGTCTTTAGCATGCAGATGGCAGATCATGGGACTTTATAGCCTTGATGACAATGTCAGCCAATTACCCTTAATCTCTCTCTCTCTCTCTCTATATATATATATATGTATATATATAGCAGCTTTATTCATAATTGCCAAATTCCCATGTATATATGTGTGTGTATTTGTGTGTGTATTCCCTATTATTATATATAATAGATTAATAATATATATTAATATAATATGTAATACATATTATATTAATATAATATATAGTACATTATATATAATTAAATATATGTAATTATATATAATATACAATATATTATATATAATTATATAAATTGCAAATATATATCACATTGTAATTATATAAATATATTTAATTATATATAATATATATTATATATATATTCCCAATGTGATATATCTATATCTATATATCTATATCTATATCTATATATCACATTGACATACATGTGGTATGGTTTGTTTGTGTCCCCATCCAAATCTCATCTTGAATTTCCACGTGTTCAAGGGACCTGGTGGGAAGTAATTGAATCATAGAGGCAGGTCTTTCCTATGCTGTTCTTGTGATAATGAATAAGGCTCATGAAATCTGATGGTTTTATAAGGGGGAGTTACCCTGCACAAACTCTCCTTTTGCCTGCTGGCATCCGTGTAAGACATGACTTGCTCCTCCTTGCCCTCCACTGTGATTGTGAGGCTCACTGTGATTGTGAGGCTCCCGCAGTTATGTGGAACTGTAAGTTCAGTTAAGCCTCTTTCTTTTTTGAATTACCTAGTCTCAGGTATTTCTTTTATCAGCAGCATGAAAACGAACTAATAAAAAATGATACATACATACCTACATATATATACACACACATATATGTATATATGTATATTCCCTATTGTTTCTCTTTTTCTAGAGAACCCTGACTAATAAAGTGAATTTCTACAAGTTCCCATTTAAAGTTAATTAAATTACTGAATTAAAATAGTAAAACGGGCTGTGGCAGTGGCTCACACCTGTAATCCCAGTACTTTGGGAGGCTGAGACGGGTGGATCACGATGTCAGGAGATCAAGACGATCCTGGCTAACACGGAGAAACCCTGTCTCTACTAAAAATACAAAAAATTAGCCGGGCGTGGTGGTGGGTGCCTGTAGTCCCAGCTACTCCAGAGGCTGAGGCAGGAGAATGGTGTGAACGCGAGAGGTGGAGCTTGCAGTGAGCCGAGATTGTGCCACGGCACTCCAGTCTAGGTGACAGAGCGAGACTCTGCCTCAAAAAAAAAAAAAAGAAAGAAAGAAAGAAAAAAGTAAAATGGATATAATTTGAATTTCTGATCTATTAAAAATAGTGACATTTTTGTTACGACAGTTTTTAAAATATAACCAAATGAATTTGAGTGATCTCACAATTTCAAAACTAATGCCACTCATTTTTTTGTCAGAATTGTAAAATTG
This sequence comes from Papio anubis, assembly GCF_008728515.1. NCBI lineage: Eukaryota > Metazoa > Chordata > Mammalia > Primates > Cercopithecidae > Papio > Papio anubis. The sequence goes on from NC_044982.1 coordinate 22,401,039, forward strand.
TATTTTCCTCATATCAACATTCTTATTAACACAGCTTGATTGAAAGAATTCTGACCATAAGCACGTTGATTATTTCTCTTTGGAACTGGTGAAATCAGAAAAATAAAATACTTATTTTGCGTACATAGGATCAACAATATTCACTTAATGTGGCCTTATCTGTTTATATTAAAAGGTTTTCTTCTGGCAGTCACTCATTTTTATTAAGTAAACATCTAATAAATAACTTATCTTCAAAATATACAAAGAATCCTTCAAACTCAATGATTAAAAAAAAAAACTACTCAAGCATGGGCAAAATAGTTGACAAATACCTCACACAAAAAGATATACAGATGGCAAAAAAGTGTTCAAAAATATGTTCAACATCATTTTTTTCACTAGAGAAATGAAAATTAAAATAACAATGAACACCACTATAGGGGAAAATAAATTCCACCTCCATCCTCTTGGAGCCCTGGCTGGGCCTAAGAATTAAATTCTCTTTAGACAAATTAACAGGAGAAAATCATACAAATTTATTTAATAAAAGCTTTTGTTTTTGTTTTTTGACACGGGCACTTTCATAAAGGTATAAAAGTCCGAAGAAGCAGTTAGAGTCCATCACTTCACTTAGGTATTAAATTACACAAAGTATAAAAAACTGTGAAAAAGCAACTAAATTATGTGAGGAGGCTTAAAATATAAGTTATTTTAACAAGATCTGTACAAAATTCTGTGAGTCACAATTTTGCACCCTTATGCTAAAAGTGGTGCATATTTCACATGGGAATTTTATATCTAGGTTTAAAGAAAGAGCAAGAAGGAAGATCGCAGTGAACTTAGTGCACCTGCTATCCATATCAATTCAAATGGCTAAAATTAGAAAACAAACAAATACACAAACTGACAGTAGCAATGCTAGTGAATATTCAGAGCAACAGGAACTCCCATTTATTGCCGTTGGGAATGCAAAAAGGGAGAGTAGCATTGGAAGTCAGTTGGGCAATTTCCTACAAAGCTAAACATAGTCCTGCCACGCAATGCGGCAAATTGCACTCTGATTGATTTGAAAGCTTATGTCTACACAAAAACTTATGCATAAATGTTTATAGCAGCTTTATTCATAATTGTCAAAAACTAGAAGTAACCAGGGTGTCCTTAACTAGATAAACTGTGGTACAGCCATACAATGTAATATTATTCAGCAATTTTTAAAATACACAAATTCATATCTTAAAAAGACATGAATAAATATTCAAGAGCTATCTCTAAGTGAAAAAAAGTGATCTGAAATGACTACAGATTGTATGATTCAAATAATATGACATTCTGGAAAGAGCAAACAAAGAGATCTTAAAAAGACCAGTGGTTGCTAGGGATCCTAGGAAAAGAGGGAAAGATTAAATAGATGAGACATATGGAAATTTTCAGAATGAAGGAGTATTATGTATGATATGGTAATGGCAAATACAGGAGTTTATGCATTTGTCAAAACCTGCAGAATTTTACAGCACAAAGAAACATAATGTGAGAAAAAACTATTCAGGATGATGTAGGATCTCAGGATTGAATGCACACTGTGACAAAATGTTCTAACTGCATTACAAATAATTAAAACAACTTCACTGAAGGGGTCCAGGGAAAAGATGCTGACCTAAATAACTTTGGAAATTAGTGGAGTCGATATGAATAAAGGCAAAAGGAACTGTACATAATCACTCTATTCAAGTTGCTATATTAGCTTCCATTTGGGATGGGTTTACAATTCTAATACTGCTATACAGGTGTACTAAAAGTGAGCAATTAAGCACATACGTGGTACATGGAGCCATGTTTCTCACTGTTGGAGAGAGAAAGTTTACAGATACAGTTGGGAAAGGTAGGGAGAAGTCTAGAATGATCAGTGTGGTAACGAATTACAGATGAAGACATCAGTATGAACTAATATTTGGTTCAATGTAGCTACAGAGGGTAACACCCCCAAAATACTGGAAAATATATATGTACACAGGGTTATTATGCACACATATATTTTCATGCTCTATCAGCTATGTTTATATAAAAGCAATGAAATCAGTATCAAGGAACACACCTAACACCCAGATCTTGATTATTAATACCATTCTGCAATAAAAGGAAGAAAAATGGCTGTCAAGCAGGATAAAGGTAGAAAATATACAACAGAAGCCTGGTAAAGTAGTACTCAAAATACACACACACTCTTACATTGGTGGGGATATGTCAAAGGGAGAAGCCTACTGAAAGAGCTCCCATTGGTCAAAGTTAGAAAAATTTGAGCTATAACATAAATAAAGAGATATTTGATTATAACCCAACACAGAAAATAAATACCCACTGAAGTCTACTTTGACTTAAACGTGGTTGAATACATAAATAAATGGAAGAGAAGTGACAAATCTCCGATGTAGGAATCCAAATAATTTATGTAAAAAACTCTGCTCTTAAGGAGGTGAAACAAAACTCTTCACTCTTTAGTGTGAGATGGATACAGTGACTGCCTCTAAAGACACAACATGGAAATGGGAATAAGACAATAACTACACAATAGAGAAACCTGACAAAACACTTCAGCTAAAGAACAAGATCAAATCAACAGCCATAAATCATGTTTGTAACATGTACCTGCTATGGTTTGGATGTGTCTTCTCCAAAATCCAGGTATTGCCAATGTGATACTATTAAGAGGCGGGGCCTTTAAGAAGTGATTGGACCATCAGGTATCTCCCCTATTCATGAGATTAAGGACTTTAACAAAGGAGGCTTCATTCAGTGTTGGGCTAACTTGCCCTTCTGCCTTCTGCCGTGTGAGGACACAGCAAGAAAACCCTCACCAGACAAAATGCTGACACCTGGGTCTTGGACGTTCCAGCCTCCAGTACTGTGAGAGGTAAATTTCTGTTCTTTATAAATCCCCAGCCTATGATAGTCTTTTAATACAGCACAGACTATGAAAGTGCCCTTGGCGTGATGTGATGAAAATGGCACTTCTTTAATATGCTTTTTTTGCGAGAAACCCCTAACCCCATTCTAACCATAGAAAGCACAAAGTAAACAACAACAACAAAAAGCATCAGAATAATTCCAAGAGAGACATTCTACAAAATACTCAACCAGTACCCCTCAAAGCTGTTGAGTTTATCAGATGCAATGAAGAAACTGTCACAGCCAAGAAGAGCATAAGAATACATGACAAATAAATGTATTACAGTAACCTGGATAGAATCCTGGAAGAAAAAAAGAGCATTAAGTGAAATTTTAAAAACCGGTTTAAACTGTAAGCTTTAGTTAATGGTAATATATCCATACTTTTTTTTTAATTGTAATAAATGAGCGATACTAATATAACATGTTAAGAACAGTGCAAACTCAGTGTGGGGCACATTGGACTCTGTGTACAATCTTCTTAATTTTTCTCTATATCTAAAAAATGTTCTAAAAAGTAAAGCTCAGTTTTTAAAAAGCAAGCAAAATAGTCCTGCCTTCATACAAGATAAATTTCACACTTAGTATCCTCATTATACCTGTGAACAAGAAAAAAAATACAAATTCTTTAAAGCAGTGAGAACATTTAAAACGTCTTTTATTGGCTTAAATTATATATTTACATATAATTTTATCTTGTTATTACACAAATTAATGATCAAAAGCCCCTTGTAATCAACATATCGTATTTTACTACAAAAAATTACAAATTAATTTTTAAAATATTTTGTGAAATAATGATGCTACATTTAAAAGGACTTTAAGTAAAATATTACTAGTCCACAATTGATTTAAAACCATACAATACAAATATGAACTAATTATGATTAAATCTAAAAAAGAGACTTTTCAAATGCATTTCAATGAAGTTGGGCTGTTCTGTGTAAATGTGTGTGTGTTCTTGACTTCATGTATCAATGTGTTCACTGGTTGTGAAACATATTTTTGATAAGATTATTTTTCATTTTTCTAGATGTAAGAAAATACTGATGTAATTTAAATAAATTTTATTATAACAATGACAATCATGTTTTTTAATTTTTCTGTTAAAAGCTAAAATAATAATTTATCATTAAAAATTCTTTGTAATGATCTATCAACAAGTAATGAGTTTCTCCTTAAAGAGTGTTGAAAGAAAAAAATGTTAACCATATTATTTTCAAAATTATTTGTTATCAAGTCTTTAGTAGCATTTATTTCCTCAGAGTCTGGAAATTTTACCAAAAACAAGATCTTATCAAATGGCTGATTATGTATGTGACACTTTTATTTTGAAGCACCTCATTTAATCTAATACACTCAACATTTAAAATCTAAATATTAATTTTAATAAATTTTAATTATCATGCTATATTTTAACAAGATACTTTTATCACAGATGTTAAATTCATTTTGCCAATACTTTTAAGTTTGAGATTTAGGTCATTCCAAATATGGGAATAATTATTACATTACCTACATGTTTAAGCAAATCTTTATGGTCAAGCTGATCAGAAAAATCAGGCTTACTTTACTCTTAAAGAACAATTGATTCCATATTTCAATTGAAATACACACATGAATAAGCATTTTTTGTAAATATACACAACACATTTTATAATACAGATTACTAAAAATACCAACTTAAGTTAAAGAGAGAATTAGCTTTAGATTTCATAATAAATTACTGAACATATATTTATTTTTATTTAATTTATAATAAGTCAATGAAAGTGTAGCTGTAATTGTGAGTTATTAAAGAGGTGAAAAGTATGATGCAAAGCATTTTTTTTTGGTGAATGTGTATTATGGATGTGCTGGGCATTTGCGAATTAATTACTACATATGTGTACATTTACACATATTTATGCACATATAAATGTGTATGCATGCATATGTGTGTACTGTGTATGCGTATGAATTTATGCAGACACATGAATGTATTTTTACCTATCTACATATGCATGCATGTGCATATGTGTACCTGTATGTATATGGGTGTATAGACATATATGTGCCATTTTTATTATGAAGTCTCATAATCAAATTTTCATTCTACTTGATAAAAGAGAAAATCATATACTGCTAAAAATTATTGGCCCGGAAGAGAGTATATGTAGCCTATAATAGTAATTTTGTTTTTGTAAACAGATGGACAAAGGTGTAAAACATTTTATAAATTGAAAGAGATGAAGGCCATAACTGGAATAAATATTTAATAACCTCTTTAGAAAAAAATAGGATTTAACAACCTTATTTATTCTCACAAATATATGTATAAGAGATAAAATAATTTTTTGCTCATGAGTCTTAAATAATAAATCTTAAAATACTTTGGGGTCCAAAAAGTAAAGTATGTTTTGATGTAACTTCCTGATCACATTCTATGTCTTCTGAAAGCACTGTTCTACTCATGATAGACTACTATGGTCTGTTTGTGTCCCTCCAATGTTCATATGTTGGAATCCTAAACCTCAATTTGACAGTATGATATCAGACTCTTTGGAGCTACCAAAGAGCTACTTAGGTCATGAGAGTGGCATCATCCTACACGGAAGTAGTGCCATCATGAAAACACACAAGAGAGCTTGCCTCTTCTCTCTCTGCTGTCTGCCATGTGGGGACAAAACAAGAAGACAATCATCTGCAAACCATGAAGAATTAACTCACTGGACACTAAAACCACCAGCACATTGATTTTTGAATTTCTCAGCCCCTGAAACATGTGAAATACATTTGTATAGCTTAAACTACTTAGCCCAGAGTATTCTGTTAATAGCAGCCTGCACTAAGAAATCAACCTAGTGATAAGTATCTTGGAAAGCATTTTAAATATATTTGGGAAAAAGGTCTGTATTTGTTCTTGGTAGGTTAATTTGATATTTCTGTATTTAAGCTGGGTAAATGATTAGTTTATGTTTCTATAAGGTGCCAACATCTGTACCTTATAGAACTATTTCTGTCAAACTAGAAAAGTTCTTATTATGAAGTGGGCTAAAATTTTAACAATCTACTATGTATAACATATTGTATTTAAGATTAACATATATTGGTTGGGTCAAGGTTTTTGGATTAAATCTGGGTGCTTGTGCTCTTCTAATGTCCATGTAAGTTAATTGTTTCAACACAGACAAAAGTAGGCTGCTGAGAATAAGACTAAGCAAAATGAGTGGTTTATATACAAGGGTTTGGTTTTTCCTGAATATCCTCATATAAATGAATTAACTTTGCATCATTCTGGGGCAGTGAGTAAAATCCATATGCATACTGTATGTTTCTTTCATTTTCAGTTCATATTGGCAATAATAACTTTCACGCAGCACTTTTCAAGGAAATTAATGACTGGTTGGAGTTAATGGACTAAGGAGCAACCCCTCCCAGGCAGTCATTAATCTCTAGAAATCCCTTGTACTGCAATTGCAATTGCTTAAATAAAAGCTTGCAAGAGAATTTGAAGAGAAATGCTAGACCTGTACATGTCACTACAGAATAAATGGCAGTTTCGATCCCAAATAAATCTCTAAATGAACAAATAATTTGTGTTTCAATTGTTCTGTTTCCTGAAATGCTGTGCAGCATTTATCACTTTTCAAAGTGCCAATGCAGATTGTATTTCTTCAGGATTCAATGCAGGATGGAATTATCCTAACGTGGATTTTCACCTGAAGTAGTAGAATGTAAACAACTCTTTAAAGAACTAATTTGCAATATTAGTTTTTTATATTTATAAATGACTTTAGAAGGCCCTTGGGGCCAGAGAGTTGTAACTTAAGCAAAACTGGCAGTAATTGAGTATGTGTAAAATGTTTTTATATATATATTCTCTTTCCCAAAACACTATTATCCACTGGTATCATTGTGTGTAGATATCCTCTTCTCTCCGAATGCCCCTTCTTATTCTTTGCTATCGTATGAATATTTGTGTCCTTGGAAAATTCATAGGTTGAATATTAACCCCCAATGTGATGGTATTAGGAGATGAAGCTTCTGAGAGGTAACTAGGTTATGAGGGTAGAATCCTCACCAGAACTTGACCACGCTGGTGCCCTGATGGCACATTTCCAGCCTCCAGAACTTGTTTTATGCCACCAAATCTTTGGTAATTTGTTATGCATCAATAAAACGGATATACTATACCATTTTCTTAAGAGTTCACAATAAAATCCTGTGAGTACATATGTATCTGTTAATGAGAAATAAAATTCTATTGTTTATAAACCACCTAAGTTATTTGTTACAGCATCCCTAACTGACAGTACCTTTTCTGACTTGGTTTCTTTATCTTATCTAAAACTAGTGTTACTCTGGGAACATGCTCAATCATTTTTTCTTATTGTAGGGTTATAAGCCTTCAGTTACTTTCTATAGGTTAAACTCTTACCCCAATCTGAACTAACCTACTTTTCACTTAGTCTGCTTCTCTTTCAGTGATTTCAATTGCAGCAAACAAGCATCATCGACATCCATACCAGAGAAGTCATTTTCAAAATTCTCTTTTCTTCACTAAGCCCCATCAATTATATTTTCAGAACAGCATCTCAAATGTATCCATTGCTTGTCAGTTATATAACCACTTCCTAATCTGATGTTACATTGCCTTTCACATGGATTTATGGGCAGCATAATTGATTTTTTTATTGCCATTCTTATTACCCTTAAATTGCCATTTCCAGAGAGTAATCAATGATCTCCCTAAAATGCATGACTATGTTACCTTACCAGTAAGATCTTCAATGATGTGACATTGTCTTTTTAATACTGGTCAAGCTATTTCATATGATTTACAAGATTATCAATAATCTGGCCTTCATGAATCAATAAAAAAGAAAAATATTGTGAATATTTTGTCATTGTTCAGAAGTCCTCCCTTTGCTCATTGTGATGGTCAGACCCTAGCCTCCTAGCATTCTTGTGAAATCTTTTCCCCTTGAGTGCAGGTAGAATCTGTGATTTGCTTCTTATCAATAGATATGGCAAAGGTGAATGGGTGTATATGATTAGATGAAAGTGATTATGTTACACAAAGATTGCAACACCTGTCATCATACTTGGAGGATCTGTTTTTTGCTGATTTTAAAGAAGAAAGTTGCCATGTGGGGGGTTGCCCTACTAATAAGGCCACATGGCAAGCAGCTGAGAGTGGCTTCTGGCCTGTAACTAGTAAAATACCGAGGCTCTCAGTCCACACATCTGCAAGGAACAGAATTTTGCCAACAACCACATGAATGAACTTGGAAACAGATTATTCCCACATGACCTAGGAAAGCCTCAGATGAGAATCCAGTCTTGGCAGATACCTTAATTGCAGCATTGCAGGGGATCTAGCTAAGCTATGCCTAGATTTCTGACCCACTGAGACTGAGAAAATAAGTATGTGTTGTTTTATGCTACCAAATCTTTGTTAATTTGTTATACATCAAAGAAAATGAATTTACTCTACCACTGCCTTAGGAGTACAAAGATCTTTGGAGTACATATGTATAGCTAGGTGTCAACAATATAAAGCAGAAGGTTATTTTTTATACTCAAACACAGACATAAACCAGTACATTTACAGAGAGCAAGAATATAAATTTTCTTTCTTTTTTTTTTTTTTTTTTTGAGATGGCGTCTCGCTCTGTCACCCAGGCTGGAGTGCAACGGCACAATGTTGGCTCACTGCAACCTCCACCTCCCAGGTTCAAGAGATTCTCCTGCCTCAGCCTCCTGAGTAGTTGCGATTACAGGAATGCGCCACCACATCCAGCTAATTTTTGTAGTTTTAGTAGAGATGGGGTTTCACTATGTTGGTCAGGCTGGTCTCGTACTCCTGACCTTGTGATCCTCCCGTATTGGCCTCCCAAAGTGCTGGAATTACTGGTGTGTGCCACCGTGCCAAGTCTATAACTTTTTTCTTTAAACCTGCTTTAGATAATAACAGGAAAGTGTTACCTCAAATAGTTAAGCATAGATGAGCTAAGATAGTACTCTGAGGGGAAAAAAAATGGTAATTAGAATAAAAAGAAAAAGAAAAAAAAAAAAATGTGACAAGCATACAATGTGGAGAGAAGATAAATGGGGAGCCCCAAGAGACATTTGAAGAAAAAGGAGTACTCACCCCTAGAAAGGGTGAAATAACTGAGACTGATACTTCAAAGCCCCGGCTATTTATTTATACGTCAAACTAGTCACAGTTGAGGGCATAGAAAACTTTCCCTCTTGCAACCTGGGAATTTAAAGCTGAAAATCAAATATTGAACTGTGTTACTTAAATTTTACAGATTAAAAAAAAAAAAAAAAACACTAAGTCCCAAAGAGCCTAAGTTAACTTTCTCAAAATCATACAGCTTACAGTTGGCAGGGCCCAAAATAAAAATGAAGATTTCACTTCCTTCAAATGATATATCTCGTTCACCCTAATTTATTTTGAATCACAGCGTAACAGATTATATGGTTTGATTGATACATCAAAACAAGTACTCATTACAGGCAAGATGCTTCTGTGTTAGTAAAACAGTTTCTGCTTTGAAAAGAGACTGCAAATATTTGTATTTTAATGACTTTTGTTCAGTATTTTGAATCTTTCTGCCCTTTCAAAGTAAATATCTAAATATTCACAAACTATTAAACCTCAAAGTGATAGAACATTAATTTTCAGGTCCTCTATATGTTTATTAAGGCTCTGTCTAGAAGTTAGGAGTTTTTTACCTTAGACATCAAGTTAACATGTAACTTGGGGTAGAAGATAATTTGTTGGCATCTGATGAGACCCCTGAAGGGTTGTTAGATCCTGTTTCATGTAAGAATAAAGGGTGAACAGTTGCTAGAGCTATAATGATGAAGAATAAGATGAAGTGGGGGCAAAAAATCCTGTAAGGGTGGCTTTGTTAACTGAGAATCCACCTCAGATTCACTGGACAAGGTCAGTTCCAATATATGGGATGGCTGATAGTAGATTTGTAATCGATGTAGCACCTCAGAATGATATCTGGCCTCATGGGAGCATGTAGCCTATGAATGCTGTTGCTATAGTTGTGAGTAGGCAGATAATGCCAGTATTTCAGGTTTCTGGAAATGTAAATGATACATAGTATAAACCTCGGCCAACATGTAAGAAAAGGCAGATGAAAAATATTGAAGTGCCTTTTGCATGAAAAAAGAGAACCATTCAGCTGTAGTTTACATATCGGCTGATGTGAGTGACTGAAGAGAAGGCAGTTGAGGTGTCTGATGTGTAGTGTGTGGCCAAAAACAATCCTGTAATGATCTGGAGGATTAGGCAGGCACCAGGAAGTAAGCCGCAGTTTCATCATATAGAAATATTTGATGGTGTGGGAAGATCAATGAAGGAGTAACGAATAATTTTTATTAGCAAAGGTGTTTTGCAGGTATTGGCCATTAGTGTTCTCTTATGGTTGAAATACAATGATGGTTTTTCATGTCATTAGTCATGGTTACAGTCCAGGTGAGAATAATGGCATATGCACTATTTTGTGTTCTTTTTGTTATAGGGTTTGTAGGTTTCTCTTTGAAACCTTCTTCTATTTTTGGGGTGTCCAGGGTTAGTTATCAGTGATGCTGTTGGTTGTGGTATTGTGTTGAATTTCAGTAGGGCTTTCATGGTGTTAAAAGTCTTTTTTATTTATTTGGGAGGAATAGTGATTGTTTTTGTTTATACTGTGGCGATGGCTATTGAGAAATATCCTGAAACATGAAGGTCAAGTATTGACATCTGAGGGGCTTTATTATTAGGATTATTAATAGAGTTGGTGCTGGTTTGGTGAATAGTTAAGAATGATGGGTTAGTGGTCACGATTGATTTTAATAGCATAGAGAGTTGGATGATTTTTGAGGGTGAGAGGGCTGGATTATTGTGCGAGGATTCTGTGGGTGTGGCTGCCTTGTAGAGTTATGGGTGTTGATTAGTGGTAGTTGCTGGTTGACCACTATTTGTTAGTATTTATATTGTGATTGAAATTACTCAGGGTAATAGATTAGATAATTAAGAGTAAGGTTAGAAGGGATGGGATAAAAATGGAAAGAAATTAGAGTTTAATTAGACCTTTCTGAGTAGATGCAGTGACAGAGGCTGAAATTTGGATTTGTGAAATGGTCTTTTGTATAGACTTTTCTAGTCAAATTAGCTCTGGTAGAAGTGAGGCCAGGTTTTGGCTTGTGAATAGGCTGGAGTGGAAGGTTGTATGGTGAATTGTGGTTGAATAAAATCCTAGTATACTGGAGAAGTTGAATGTCTGTAATGGATATTTCAGTTTAAGGTTATTGGTTATGAGATCAATTTCTATTGCTGGCAAGAAGCCTAAGGTGGTCACACTTAGGGCTGTGAGCTTCAGGTGGAGTGGTACTGTTATTTGGGGGAATAAAACAGGAATAATACTGTTGGTGATAAGGAATCCGGTGAAGATGCTGCCGGATTGTTAGGCCCTTAATTGAATTAATTAGGAAGGGGTTATTTTTGTTAATAATAATCAGAATCACGAAGCGAGGTAGTCTTATTAAGTTGAAGAAGATAATATAGTACTGCAGACAGCTGTCAAGGAGGTGGTGATAAGAGTAATAGAAAGGGCTCAGGTATTGGTGTATGATATGTCTGTGGTTTCGATAAGATGTTTAGACTACAAGCCTGTGAGGAAAGACATACGTGTAAGTGCAAGGCCGCCAATAATAAGGGAGCAGGAAGTGAGGGGTAAAGTCTTGAATAGCCCTCCTATTTTTCAGATGTGTTGTTCATCATTGAGACTATGGATAATGGACTCTGAACATGTAAATAATATAGCTTTAAAAAAGGCGTGACTACAGACGTGAAGGAATGTTAGGTGTGGCTGATTAATGCCAATTGTGATTATTATAGGGTCCAGCTGGCTTGAGGTGGAGAATGCTACCATTATTTTGAGGTCATTTTGTGTTAGAGCACAGATTGCTGTGAATAAAGTAGTATAGCTCCCAGACATAATGTAAAGGTTTGCATTGATAGGTTATTTTCTATTAAAGGGTGGAAGCGGACGAGCAGGAACACTCCTGCCACAACTATAGTTCTGGAGTGGAGTAGGACTGAGACTGGAGTTGGACCTTCTATGGCGGATGGAAGTCAGGGATGGAGGCCGAATTCAGCTTACTTTCCCACTGCTGCTAAGAGAAGCCTAATTAATGGAAGGGAGTTGGGAGTAGGGTCTAGAATAAATATTTGTTGAAATCCTCATGTATTAGAGGACACGAGGAATCATGCAATAGCTAAAATAAAGCCAGTATCACTGATGGAGTTGTACAGAACTGTTGGCGGGCTGCTGTATTAGCTTCTGCTTGGCGGTACCCTCAGCTAATTAGTAAGCAAGACATGATTCCTATGCCTTCTCATCCGATAAAGTGTTAAAAGAGGTTGTTGGCAGTAACCAGAATTAATATTGTGATGAGGAAAATAAACAAGTATTTGAAAAATTGGTTAATGTTGGGTTCTGAATTTATATACCATGCTGAGAATTCTACAGCAGATCAGGTAACAAATAGTGCTGCTGGGATAAATATTGTGGAGAAGTAGTCTAGTTTGAAGCTTAGTGAGAGTTTGAGAGTTTGGGTTGTTACTCAAAGTCAGTTTGAGATGATGACTTCTTGGCCTGTGCATATAAACATGGTTGTAGGAATGAGGCTAATAATGAAGGTGCATGCAATAGATGTTTTTACGTAATTGGAGTAGGAACATTTTTGCAGGAGTTGGCTAAGAAAATAGTAATCAGTAAGGTTAAGGGGATTAGGGCTGTTATAGCAGTGGAAGAATACCTGTTTGTTACTTTTTTTAAAGCACCAGTGTTTTTTGTTCCTAAGACCAATGGATAACTCTAATCCTTTAAAAGTTGAGAAAGCCATGTTTTTAGGCACGGGGGCATGAGTTAGTAGTTCTTGCATACTTTCTCGGTAGATAAGAAGTTGCAGGCTTCTATTATTAGATAAAAAATCTAATGTTTTGGTTAAACTATAGCTACAGCATGCAAACCTTATAATAATTTCGTGGTTTGTGGATAATAGGAAGAGAGGCACAAGATGTATAGATATTAATGTATTTTCTCATGTAAAGGAAGATGTAATACCGTCAATGTAATATACAAGGGTCCTTTGTTGTGTCGTGCTTAGAATATACAGGGAATAAAGGGCTATAATCAGTGTACTAAGTCCTGTAAGCATAATAGTAATATTTGACCAGAAGAATGAAGCCATAATCACAGAGTTCTTCTACTAGATTAATGGTAGGAGGTAAGGAAAGGTTAGTGAGATTTGCTAGAAGTCATCAGGAAGTTGTTAGCAGAAGCAGTGTTTGAAGGCCTCAGGTAAGTAATATGGTTCAGCTATGGACTTGCTCGTAGTTTGAATTTTCTAGGCAGAATAGTAAGGATGAAATGAGTCTATGAGCAATTATAAGGGTTACTGCATCTGTAAAGCTTCAGTAGGGTCCGAATAATGTTAGCCATAGTCACAAGTGCTATGTGGCTTACAGAGGAGTAGGCAATACGTGATTTTAGATGGGCTTGTGGTAGACAAATAGAGCTTGTCATAACTATTCCTGGTAGAGGTGATAGGAGGAAAGGGTAGGCTATATGTTCTGTTAGGGGTTGAGGGTAAGAGTAACCCATGTTATACCATTGGCACCTAGCTTTAGGAATACTGCTGCAAGTACTATTGAACTGGCAATAGAGGCTTCTACATAGACTTTGGGGAGTCATAGGTGAAATCCGTATAGAGGTATTTTCACAAGGGAAGGGAGTTCATAAGAGGAGAGTGATAGAAAGGGCTAGGATTGGAGCAATAATTTAAAGGGTAATAGTAAACGTTGAGGGCCGTAAAGGTTCTTTGGTGAAAAGTTTTATTGCATCAGCGAATGGTTGAAGCAGCCCATAGGGACCTACAATGTTAGGTCTTCTGTGTAGTTGTATACAGCCTAAGATTTTCCATTCGATGATTGTAAAGAATGCTATAGCAATAAGAGTGGAGATAATGAGTAGGAGAAGGTTAATTATGGGCATATTGTTAAGAACAGAAGTTGAACCTCTGATTATAAAGTTTTACGTTTTATGCAATTGCCGAGCTCTGTCATCTTAACAAACCCTGCTATTGGATAGGGTATGTGATGATTTTTTAGATTGAGATAGCATCGTCTATGCAGTGAGGGTGGTTTATGAAGTGGGCCCTGTTTCTCTTGTCCTTTCATACTAGGAGAAATGTTAAATAGATAGAAACCAACCTGGATTACTCCGGTCTGAACTCAGATCACATAGGACTTTGATCATTGAACAAATGAACCCTTATTAGTGGCTACACCATTAGGATGTCCTGATCCAACATCGAGGTTGTAAACCTTATTGTCAATATGGACTCTAGAATAGGATTGTGTTGTTATCCCTGGGTAACTTATTCCATTGATGAAATTATTGAGTCAATGTGTATTAACTTGCTTAGACTAGTGTGGTCTTAGTTTAGATTGTTCAGAGGTTGAATTATGCTCCAAGGTCACCCTAACCAAAATTTTTAAGTCAGAGATAATAGGCTAGGACCTGTAGGCTTGTTTGAGTTTTTATTTGCGTTAATGAATTAAAGCTCCATAGGGTCTTCTCATGTTATTTGTTTATATTCGCCTCTTCACGGTTAGGTAAATTTCACTGATTAAAAGTAAGAGACAGCTCAACCCTTGTGTGGCTATTCATACAAGTCCTTATTTAGGGAACAAGTGATTATGCCACGTTGCATGGTCAGGCTACCACCACAGTTGAACATATGTCACTGGGCAGGTAGTGCCTCTAATACTGGTAATGCTAGAGGTGATGTTTTGGTAAGCAAGCAGGGTAAGATTTGCCAATTTCCTTTTAGTTTTTCATAATCTTTCCTTAGAGCATACTTGTGTTGGGTTAACATTGTAAATAACAGGGTGCTTATTATATCATTTATTAATATTAGGCTGTTAACTGTCAGTGGGTTATTCAGGTCTGATGTAAGCTTATGCAATGGAGAACATGTTCATGTTACTTATATTAACATTATTGCTTCTATTAAGTAATAGAGTAGTCCAATGTGATGTTAGGAGTTCAGTAGAGTGATTAGAATCTAAGATAGTTAGATGTTGAGCTTAAATGCTTTCTTAATTGGTGGCTGTTTGGGGGCCAACTATGGTGGTAATATTTTTTACTCTCTGTTGGAAGGTTGTTTCCTAGGGTCTAAAGAGTTATCCCTCTTTAGACTAACA
The DNA here is from genome assembly GCF_008728515.1 of Papio anubis. Taxonomy (NCBI): domain Eukaryota; kingdom Metazoa; phylum Chordata; class Mammalia; order Primates; family Cercopithecidae; genus Papio; species Papio anubis. The sequence goes on from NC_044982.1 coordinate 22,416,226, forward strand.
GTTAAACTTACAGGAAGATTAGGTAATTCTGTGGGTAAGTTTAAAGTTGAATTAGGATTCCATCTTGGACAACCAACTATCACCAGGCTCTCGGTAGGCTTGCCATGGCTACTCATGAATCTTCTATTTTGCCACACAGGTGAGTGTGCTCTTTTAGCTGTTCTCGGGTAACTTGTCTGGTTTTGGGGGACTTGGCCATAGTTCTCTGTGTAAAGTTATTTCTATTTAATACATTATGCAGAAGGTTTGTCTTTGTTTTTGAATGCTTGATACAACTCTTTAATCTCCTCACTTGAAGAATGAGAAGGTTATCACGAAAATTGATGGAACGAGTCAACTAAAATATTATATCCTGTGAAAGGCAACAATTGGAGAAAATATCGCACACTTTCTAGGGATTGAGACAATCCAAAGACCAATTTAGATCGCCATCTAAACTATTTAAGATCTGAGTGTCAGCAGAGTTAAGTAGCTCATTTCAGTGGCATTGGAAGATCCAAGATATAAACATCAGCAGAAAAAGAAGTGAAATTGGGAAAATGAAAATGATACATTCATTTTCTATAGTATCTATTGATTATTAATAAACTTCAGTGATTAATGTTTTATCAATAAAGTAATATTCCAACTAAGGATACTTAGACTATTCAGATAGGAGTATCATAAGTTAACTGATTTGTTTATGGTTGAATATATAGTTTATAATTAGAATCCACCTTTGTTTTCATCTACATAACCTTGTGGTTACAGGAAGAAAGGAAGAAGCATATTGAAAAAAATGAGAGGAGAAGAGAAGAATAAAAAGATATTTGCCAGAAAGGCTGATTGTGTTCCAGACACATTCTACTATGGCCTGAGATCTCCTCTGAATTATTTAAGTGTAACCCAAACATAACTGGGAGGTAACTATGATACGAGCAACCTATTAATCAGATATCAGAGGTGCTAATTACTACTACTAATATGGTTTGGCTGTGTTCCTACTCAAATCTCACCTTGAATTGTAATAATCCCCACATGTCCAGGATGGGGCAAGGTGGAGATAATTGGATCATGGATGCAGTTTCCCTTACACTGTTCTTGTGGCAGTGAATAAGTCTCATGAGATCTGATGGTTTTATAAATGGTAGTTCCCCTCGCAAGCTCTCTTGCCTGCTGTCATGTAAGATGTGCCGTTCTCCTCCTTTGCCTTCCTCCATGATTGTGAGGTGTCCCCAGCCATGTGGAACCATGAATCCATTAAACCTCTTTTCTTTATGAGTTACCCAGTCTTTGGTATATCTTTATTAGCAGCGTGAGAACAGATTAATACAACTTCTTACATTGGAACTCAAACTGCCATTTAATGATCATTTTAACTTCTGCATCCATTTTCACTTCTTAAAATTTTTACTTCAAGGAAAATAAGCACAGTTAAGTGAGATAATGAATATGGCAATGCCCAATATATCAACATTTGTCAGCAAATGACTTTGGAATGTTATTTAACCTGATCTTTGCTCATATTTGTGGAGAAGATTTTATTATGCCATTTTTAATATAAATTTCTAGAGGTCATAAAAGAATACTTAGAATTGTTTTTTCATGGCTCTCATTTTCTTCAGAATTCATTAATAAGAACTTATACCCCTTAAATGAAGAACTTCTGTACTGAAGAAGCAGCATAGATATATTATGTATTACGTTCTAGACCTTCTGGGAGCTTATGATCAAACTGAGAAGAGCACAACTGAAATTTCAGAGTATGGCTCCAAATGTTATAAATCTTCAGACAAAGGAGATTAATGTCCACGAGAATACCCAGAGTAAACTCCATGGAACTGGCAGGATTTGGTTGAAATTTATTAGACAAGGAAAGGAGAGAAAAAAAGGCATTTGAGCATCTCTGAAATAATTACAGCGATAGTATCAAGGCAGAAATTGGGTATGTCACGGAGGATATTAGCATTCATTGTGGGCCGGATATGCACGAAACCAAATGTCTACATAAAATACACAAATTAATTTCCAAGTAAAATCTTCAAAACTGTAAAGGACATACATATTTTACTACTCAAAATAACTTTTGTGATAGATATTGACTTCAATATCTTACACATAATCCCAAAGTGAGTGGACACCTCTCTGATTCTTTGCAGAGCAACAGGATTGCCTCACTGCTTGGATTCCACAATGGCCTTAATAAGCACTAAGCTTCCTCCCAACCTTCATGAGAACTCTCCAAGTCCCTCTGCTCTTCTATTCCTGAGCTCTCACATGCTCTCCCTGTTCAATACTAACACCCAACACACCCGTGAACTGTTCTTTCTATCAGATTTCTCTACATATCCAATCACACTAAGGTTTTGCCATTTTAGTAGCTTTATTGAAGCTGAGACTTCAGATGAGTTGGTGAATGGTTCATACTGAGCCTGACAAACTTCCCCACTTAGGTTCCTCTTCTTCCTACCTCAGGCACTCTAGGTCAGAAACCATAGAAAATCCTACCTTTGATTCATTCAAATTAGCCTCACTTCCTTCTCTAGAACCTTAACACAGTCTGACATCCCATATCCCACAGAGACTCAACTACTAACAAACTGCTAATCAAGTTTCAACTTTTTCCAAAATCTGTTGTTCAAGTATAAGGCCATGTTGTAAAAGATTTTATTTTACTTTATTTATTTATTGTTTGAGTTGGAGTCTCGCTCTGTCGTCCAGGCCGGAGTGTAGTGGAGCGATCTCGGCTCGTTGCAACCTCCGCCTCCCGGGTTCACGCCATTCTCCTGCCTCAGCTTCCCGAGTAGCTGAGACTACAGGCGCCCGCCACCACACCCTGCTAATTTTTTGTATTTTTTAGTAGAGACGGGGTTTCACCGTGTTAGCCAGGATGATCTTGATCTCCTGACCTTGTGATCCACCCGCCTCAGCCTCCCAAAGTCCTGGGATTACAGGCGTGAGCCACCACGCCCGGCCATAAAAGATTTTAAAATGAGCAAAAACCAGCTGAATGCCCTATTCTGTCAAGCTTACTTTTATGGCAGATCTTCATCTCTCATTGTCCTTGAGTTATTTATAACTCTGAGTTGTAGAGATCTCATAATAATGCAAATAATTCCAGTCCATAGAAATGCAAATAAGTTCTGTTTGATGGATTGTAGTTGATTATTGCCTTATAATGTTGACTAATTGCGCATGTAGTCGTACATTCATGTCATCATTCCTGATTGTCCATGTGTTCTTTACATTCCCCTCCAAAACAGCTGTACCATCTTACTGTTTCTCTCATTAATTAATGAGTTAATAAAATCTTTTGTTTATTTATTTATTTTTTTACCAAAGTAACGATCATCTGTATTTCCTACAAAATATGTTATACTCATCTACAAGCAGTCTTCAATGATTGTCATTAACTTCTGGGAAAATATCTGAGAAGGCCCAAATTCAAGTTTAGAAATTTTAGAATAATTTCTTTTCTATCAGATACGTTCAGAAAAACCCTTACTGCCTTCAATAGTCCATAGAATATCAACGTAGTAGATTTCTTAAATGCATGGTACAGGTTGCCACCTAGAAATAACACTAGGTAAGGGAGGGACATGTTACTTAAATTTTGATATCATAAACTAACATATATGCTCCTGGATTAAATTGTTTTATGTTCATCATGAACTAATGGAATGTAAGCCTTCAGATTTTGTGCCCCACATTTTTTATGTTTGAAATAATATTTATTCATTGGAATCCTAATCATAGACATTTTGAAGGGATCATAGTCCTTTTTTCAAGAAGCTGGACATGACATGACTTTAAGCTTCTAAAGATTTGTCTGTGTAGGGTTGCAAAGCAGGCAAACATAAAATGCCACTCTATTATAAATAATCAAGAAGCATATTAGCAGATTCATCCTATTTTTTACCTGCCAAAATTTCAGGTAAGTTTGTACAGGCTTTACAAATGTGAATTATATGTGATTTGATGTATCTTACTTACATGTTTTGCAGAAGATAAGGCGCAGTGTTGGATAGGTTCTCCCCTCAGACTGTTGTATTTCACAGGATGTATTCTTTTAGTTGAATTTCTCTATCATTTATTATGATAACCTTCACATTCTTCACAATAAAGAGATAATTATCTGTTAACCTAGTATCTAAGGTAAAAAGCCCTAACCTGTAGGCAGAAATTTTGTTATAGGATCTATAGGAGAACTGGATAATAAATGATATCAATTTGAGTTTTTATACTTTGTGACTCTCCTCAAATTTGCTGTGAAAAGACTTAGGCTTTAAAAAAGGAACTTATCTACTCAATCATTCAGCCACTCATTCATTCAGTCACTCGAGTTATTAAATACTGTGTTCCATGGGCTACATTTAGAGCTGGGTATAAACGAATAAATAAAATATAGTACTGACAGAACTCTAAGTGGGTGGAGAAACACAGATTGCGAGTAGGGGGTTTAAATTTTGTCTTTGCATATTATAACTTGCAAGATTTTCCTCCTTTAAGTAATTTAGCACTCAGCCTTTAATCTCTAAAATCAGGAACTTTATATCAATTATTTAGGACTTTTGTGAAGACTAAATGTGACCATGTTAAGCAAGTGCCTGACACATAGCAGGCGCCTAACATATGGTAGCTATTCCTAATAAGATAAGACCGTTTGGAGAACAAAATGTTGTTCTGGAAACGGAGTAGAGAGTGATTTAGTGGCAGGTAGAATCACGGATTGAAGTCATGACACTTGATGTAGTTTTTAAAACCAGACTCAGAAATAAGCCAGACACAGAAAAAAATCTATTAGATAATTTTACTTATATATAAAATCTTTAAAAAAAGTCAAACGTACAGAGCTAGAGAATAAAACAGTGGTTCCCAGAAACAGAGTGATGTATATTGAAATGGGTAAATATAGGAAAAAAGATAGAAAGAAACAGATCTGTAGCATCAACAAGTCTAGAGATCTAATGTACAACCTGAGGACTGTACTTAATAAAATGATACTGCATTAAGATCTTTGTTAAAGAAATAGATTTTAGCTGCTTTTATCACCCAAAAGGTAACTATGCGTGATGATGGATATGTTAATTGCTTCACTATAGTAACCACTTTAGTACCTCTGTATATCCCAGAATGTCATATTGTAAACCTCACGCATATACAGTAAAATCTGTTAGACAAACAAACACAATTTTTGAGATACACATATAGAAGAAGGTGGTAGCATTTCCAGGCAATACGATTGCATGTGTGAAAACAGGTATGAGATTTTCACAGTTCAAGTAAAATAATCTATTCTGTTTTTAAAAACAAAAGTGGGAAAAAGAAACCCTGAACTCTCAATTTGGGGTAATTAAAACATTAAGATTCAGGAAAGTTTAAAATCTAGTATTGGGTTTATTACATTTAGAATAAATTATGACTATAATTTACAGACCTTTTTGCATTTCTTAGTATAGAATTTTTCCCAGAAAAGAGTATAGTAAAATATACTTTGTTATTTTTTTAAATTATTTTTTGGTTATATCTACTCACATCTTTAAAACAACAACTATATGATTTCTAAATATTAGAAAAGAACTTTTTACTTTCTTTTACAGGAAAAATATGGGTGGAAAATTTACTCAAGAAAATCTTTAAAAATGTTAAAAATATATACAAATATACTCCCAAAGAATAGATGGGACTAATTCTCCAGAATTTCTAAATTAACCTCACATTTGCTATTCCTACAAAGTTTAGGGTTGCAAATTCTACCAGAAGTGGAGCGGGTGGAGAGACAGTTGGAAGAGTAGCATGAAGCATTGTGTTTAGTCAAACATCAAGGTAGACATTGCTGTGAAGCCTTCGTGGATGTGATTAACATTTACAATCAATTGACTTTATTATTTTATTTATTATTATTATTAGTTTTTGAGACAGAATCTCCCTGTGTCACCCAGGCAGGAGTGCAGTGGCATGATTATGCCTCACTGCAACCTCCACCTCTCAAGTTGAAGCGATTCTAGTGCCCCAGCCACCTGAGTAGCTGGTACTACAGGCATGCACCACCACGGTGGGCTAATTTTTGTGTTTTTAGTAGAGACATGTTTTCACCATGTTGGCCAGGCTGGTATCAAACTAGTGGCCTCAAGTGATCTGTGTGCTGCGACCTACCAAAGTACTGAGATTACAGGTGTGAGCCACCGTGCCCAGTCAACAATCAATTAACTTTAAATAAAACAGAGTCCCCTCCACAATATGGGTATACCTCATACAATCAGTAGAAGGCCTTGAGCATAAAAACAAGGGTTTCCAGAGGAAGAAGAAATTCTGTCTTAAGTCTGAAACACAGAAATCCTGCCAGTATTTTCAGGCTGCTGGCTTATGCTGAAGAATTTAGACTCAAGATTGCAACATCAATTCTCACCTCGATTTATCAGGATGAATTTCCAGGCTGCTTGTCTGCCTTACGGGTTTCAGTCCTGTTAGCTACCAAAATCACATTAACCAATTCTATAAAAAGGTCTCTCTATATAGAAAGATGATAGATAGGATGGATGGATGGATGGATGGATGGACGGACGGACGGATGGATGGGCCAGATACCTATATATATTGGTTCTGGTTTTTTTTTTTTTTTTTTTTTTTTTTTGAGAATCAGAACTCTAATACCCACTGTAATGTACACAAAAAAAGATCAATTTTTCAATATCTACAGCTTTAAATAAGGCTAGACTTGACAAGCATATTTCAGAACAACTGAAGTCCTTAAGAAGTATATTGAGTAAGAGAAAATGCACCATGCAGGAAATCACAATTCAGCCCTTCTTTATTATCTGTATCACTCCCAAGTTCTGTGACTGTCACCCTTCACTACCTAAATACATTTAGCTGTAAAATAACAAAATTAAATTTGCTCATCGCCACAGGTTTTTCCTGCTCTAACATTTCATAATATCTATGATCCATCATTGGTAATTGTCATCTCTAGAAGGACCATAATATACAAAAACTCCCAGTAACACGGGACTGGAATAGGTAAGCATATGATCGAGGAGAGAAATGTTCTAAACATAAGGTAAGAAATAAACTTGTAAGGAATTTGAAGTCCCTATGTATGAGGCATGCATAGGAATCTGAAATAAATTTAATTGGTTCATTAAAGTGAAACATACTATAGAAACCCTGGCGCCCATCTGGCCCAGATGAAGGCTTTTGTTGTTGTTTTTCATTTGTTTGCTTGGTTGATGTGTCAGCTGTAGCTTGTTCAGTGACTGTTGCTGTCTGAGATGTAAGGATTTCCGGCTCTGCGTTTCTGTTTTGTATTCATATCAGGTCCTGGTCTTTTTGACCATTTGTATGTCTAGTTACACAATAACATTGGCCAAGAATCTGGGTTTCCCCAGAAATGTGGTTTTAAGAACTATTAGAAAAGTTTGCTGTGCCTGATACTGAGGTTATTTATATCATCTTCAGGGTTAGGGAATGCCTCTAACATGACCCAGTAATGCTAGGATTTAGAAATTTAGTAAAAAAAAGATCCATAGTACTGAGTTTACCTGCCTAGAACCTGGTAACAATAATTTTACCTCAGTTGTGCCATATAATGATGGAGACATAGTAATAGTAATGGTAATAATAATAACAAAGTAGAAGGATATCATATATTCATTCCACCAATGCCAGTAACATATAGACAGAAGTTAGAAATTGACTACCATCACAGAATACATTCTCATGTGTTGGACTGGTTCAAGGGAAAGTTACAAAATCTGATGTCCCTGATGAAATCACATCCTTAGAGTAAATCAAATGAGACTTTAGGTCCTGAATTCTCTGGTCATGCATTTCTGGACCATATGCCTTAATGTTACTCTTGCATTAATGTTAACAGATCTGTAGTACAAAGTGTGACCCCCGGCCCAGCAGCAGCGGCATCACATGGGCACTTCTTAGAAAGATAAATTGTTGGTTCCCATCTCAGACCTACTGAATCAGAAAATGGGGGTAAGGTTCAGGAATCTGTGTTTATAAAAACCCTTCAGATGACCCTGACTAAAATTTGAGAACCAGCACACCAATTTACACCTAAATCTACTTTACCAATAAATATTCTTCTGTTTAACATCTCCAGAGAAACATACCTTCCTATTCTTGTATGCATCTAAAGATGGAACCTTACAGAGAAAAGCCAAACAAGCAGATAAACAAACAAGGCAAACAAAAATAAGCCAGTGAAGGAATTCCAAAATGTGCATGTGGAAGCAATGTTTCTTTTACTTCTATGACTGGAAATTGTGTTTACAGTAAGAGACCTGTGGCTAAATGAGGTTCCTTCCCCTGTGATCTCAGAATCTGAAATATGTTGTTTAATACTTATTCATCTTAGGCTTCCCCAGGCAGCTAGTGTGAAATCAAAAGGACTGTAGGCATCTTCAGACACTGCAGACCTAATATAGGTAATTCTAATGTTCCTTTTCCCTTTTTATCTTTATACATCTTCATTACTAATCCACTAGTTCAAATGCTAGCTGTAGAGGTTGAGAAGAAGGCATTTATTTAAATCCAAATTCAAACAAATCTTAGGTAGTTAGAATCAGTGCTGAAAAAAAATAGAGATAAAAGGCCATTTGGCATATTGATTAAAATTAACCAGAAATAATAGAATGTCTAGAGGAAGGAATAATATAAACACATAGCCTTAATTTCCTATATCCAAATTATTCAGCAATTTGACTGCACTTCTCATTGATTTTCTGTTATATGGATAGGAGACAATTTTGGAAGGATCAGAACTATTACCACATACCAAAGATAATGCTTCAAGCCCTTGATTCAAAATCTTTCATGTTTCCAAACAATCTATAATTAAAAGTCCACCTACCTTCAATTCTAGAAATAATTTCATAATGCAAATTTAATTGACTGTTATTAGCAGGACCAGATTAAGTAGCTTGTTGTGGTCATGATGAGTTTATCTGTTATGCTTATAATTAGGACTCCCACAGCCAATAAGCCCAGAGGGCCTCAAAGCCCACAGTCAACCCCTGTTGCCAAGAGCCACTTACACATTCTTAAATGATCAAGTGTCTATTCCTGCCGCCACCGAGAGTCACCACCTCCTGCTTTCCTCTTTATATTTTTAATCTAGCATGTGGATTAATTTGCTTTCTGGGAACCTCAAGGGGCTAAAGGCTTCATGCATGGACCTATTTGCTCTTCTCATAAGAATGCCAATTGCTATGTGAAGCTGGAGCTAGAAACTGGGGGCTGGGGACTGGGATTACTGCACTAATACCCCCAGACATCGAGAAGTCAGGCAGCCTGCTGAAATGTTAGTTCTTGAGGAGAAAGCATGTCTTCTCATTTTAATTTTGTTATCATTGCTGTGATTTTAAGCAACTTTATTCATACCTTCATATATTTTGCAACTTTCTCCTTTCTTCTTTTGACCCTCCTCTGAGAATAGGTAAAGCCTATTTTTCTCGTTCTGTATTCCAAAGAGAAGCTGAGTTATATGTCTGTTAAAATTAATGCCTTTTTAGGAATAACTCATGATCTAGAAAAGCTACAGGGTCAATTTGAATGTTATTCAGACATCTTCAAAGACTGCTGTAAACAACTGCATTAAGACTTACCACTGGTTTAGTATACACAGTAAACTATCTTCATATAGAGACAATGTTAATGTTTTTTGATTTTGTTTTTGTTTGTTTTTTTGTTTTGTTTTTTTGTTTTCCAGCAATTAGGAAGCTTTAAAAATCCTGATGCCTGGTTCACATTCTAGATCAATTGAGTAACAAAATCCAGTGGAGGACTCAAGCATCAGAATTTTTTTAAAGCTTCCCAGAAGTTTCTAAAGGTAACCAAGGTCGAAAAGCACTGGAAAGTGATTCCACGTTAATCCCTTAAGAATAAACAGCACAATATCAGCTGGGATGTGGTTAGAGTCTATAAGCTATTACATTTCCAAAAAAATTCTCGGATTGTGATTAAAGAACTAATTATTAATAATCAGGATTAGAAGTAGTCAATAGAAAGACTGGAAAGAAGATTGTCTGCTTAGTTCAGGAGGCTTCTGTAGAATGTACCACCCCCTCCATTTTTTAAGGAACAATTTACGTTACCCATTAACTACTTTACAGAGGGTTTTTCTCACTTAGAAAAATATCTTACAGAAGTTCTGTCACCTATTATTCATGTGATTTTAGGCAAGTCTTCTAATCATTAAAAGGAGCTAATATTACTACCGGCTTCATAATGTTGGTGGGTTTAAGAAGATAACTCTCGTAAAGCAATTAGCACCGAAAAAAAAGCTGGCATAAAATAAGAACCCTATAAACATTAACTATTATTATCAGCATGAACCCAAGTCAGGTGTTTTGGGTATGGAGACAAATATAAAATGTGTTTTTATGTTTTGATTCTAGCCACTGAGTAATTATTATTCTTAATTTAACCTGTCAGAGAGATGCACTAAGATATTTTATGATTCATTTATGGAGTATAAAGAAACATGGTCATTTGCTTTGTCTTACAGATAGTAATCTTTCAATAGGGTCCTTATTTGGTTGATTCTCCCCCCATACTCTTTCCCCCGTACTCTAAGGTAAAATAACCTTGCAAAGAATGGTTTTGAGGCTGTCTAAACAGAAAAACCTGTAGGGTACAAGATGGAGACTTTTGACCTATTTTTTTGTTCATCTTATCTTAATAGGATTTGAGTAAGGATAGCTGATGTCTCTAGCTACATCCTTTGAACGGTAGACGGGAGAGTGCAACAGTGCCTCATCCTAAGGCAATTCTAAAAATTCCACATCCTAGATTTAATTATTGATCAGGCTACTTCCTTTCCTAAACATGAAATAAAATGTCCCAGTTTCACCACATTAAATATGATAATCCAGGGAAAAAAGAGCAAAGTGATTTTTAAAAAGAAAGAAACATTAAAAAGGAACTCATCAGGAAGCATTTCAGCAGCGACTTAAACTGGAATATGAAAGTGTCTAGTCGAGAGTAAAAAGGTCTATCCCTCAGATTTTTAATTTCATCAAATGCCATTTTTATTACTTGAGAACATACATGTGTGACTTACCTTCAGAAACTTGATGAATTATTTGATTAATTTTGGTACTTATGCGATGGCTGCCAAATAAAATACAAGAGGATTCAGTCTGTCTCCACAAATATTGTGTCTACCACCACAAATATTGCATGGCACAAACTTATACTAAAAAACATTTTTCGAAACTTAAATTTAACGGTGTGCTTCTTTAAATATTTTATTCCGATTTAACCCATAAGATAAGATTTTCTGTTTTTAATAGAAACGTTGTAACAATTTTTATCAGTTGAAGGGTATTGCTTTTTCATTTAACTTGAATAAGTAAAAAAGGGTGAACTCTTCAGAGACCATAAAATGCAATCATTTGATCAGATCCATTCTGTTGGCTAAAATCATGTTCTTAATGAAGAATCAAGAAAAAAGAAGTTTACATTGACATAGTCTGAATTATGTCTTATTTTCTTTGATTTTTTTTGCCAGAATTACCTGCGTTGATGAATGTACATGCTGATGTTTTGTTTTGTGTTTTAATTTACAAAAGCATAATTTTTTTAATCTTAAATTTTCTGTGAGTAATCCAATTACATATTTAAGAAAAAAATCTGCAATTGATTCCTAACATATGCTTTATAATTACTGTATAGTACTCAATAAGTGTCCATTTCATAAAAGCTACCATGTAAAATAAAAAATGAAATAATTAAAAGAAGCAACTTTTACACTGAACTACAATTTGATATCATAAGAATATCAATGTATGACAAGTATGCATTTTTGAGACCCAGCCTTTCCTTCTGCAGCATTGTGACCTCAGGCAATTTATTTAATCAATTCTTGCCTCTATTTCTTCCTCAACAATAAAGATATCATAACAATACCTAAATCATAGGCTGTTTATTAGAATTAAATAATAATAATTCACACGAAGCGAGGGCCTTGGCATAAAGTATACTTCAGAAAATATTAGGTTCTGTTTCATTTATTAGTGTTAATTATCAAAGAATACTCTGAGAGAGTATTTCCAATACATTTCTCTTCATCAGTGAGCCCAATTCTTGATATTCTGGCTATTTCTATATGGGCTATTGCAGGTCTGCAGAGAAAACAACAATCTAATTATAGTCAACAGTTGAAACCTCCAGGAGTTGCATACTATGGAGCAGAAAAAAGTAAAAAATGAGCCTGATAAGGTGGTATTACCTGAAAATTGTTTCTAGTAGATTCTATCCACTGATCTTCTCAGTGGACTCTTTCCTGTAATTGTCAGACACGATTGACTCTAACAAAGTAAATATCTATAAAGTTATTTAGAATATTCTTTAATACAGAATGACCCACATAGCTGAAAATTAATAAAGAATAGCTGAATCCACATCAAGAAATGATAGCCATAGAGTTATTATGTAATTTTTATACATTATCATAACCATGATTTTATATGAAATCCAGACATGTCATACTGTACTAATTACAAATTTATTTCTTACGAAATTAGTACTTTTTAAAAACTACTGGTATTAGTTCAATTTTTCTCCTCTGTTCAATTTTGGATATTGTGTTTACCTCGTTTTGTCTCATATCTTTTTATTAAACAATTTCACTTCTCTGTATCACGGTCGTGATTACTTTTCTCAGAAAAACATTTGTATTTGTTTAACTACTTAATTAAAACTTTGTCAGAGCAAAATTTCATTTTTAAATTTAAAAAAGTTTCCTTTAAGCATGAGTTTTTATCAATAACGTTGTTAAAAAGGCTTTGTTTTTCTCCTATGTACTTTGAAAACACCATTTACATTTTAGATAAGCAATTTTTGTTTCATTTTATCTCCCACTCCCTCTCAACCTCCGCCCCCTGCCATACTTCCCCTCTCTCTTACTCCCTCCCTACTACTTTCCTTCTTTTTTTTTTTTTTAATAGATTGCCCAATTCATAAGCTCTAGCTTTCATGTGACCTTGGGTGCCTCTTAGCTGCTGTGGCTTTGTGATATGCATTTTCTCTTCGTTCTGAACACTCTATGTGCTCTGATTGTGACTTCTTTGTTCTGACTCCTTCTTTTAGTAAAAACATCATAATCTTTTCCTCTTTTTGAGTAGATGTGGAAAATTTGATTACTGGGGGAAAAAAATAAAATAAATAAATAAATAAATAAACCTTGATGACTGTTTAAAGTCACAGGTTTAGCATTGCCTGAGTTTTAACTCCTTAAATATTTAGTCTTTACTGACATGTGAGCAACAAGGTCTGGCCTGTTGTCTCCTTTCCTTAAGTATTTCGCTCTTATCTCTGATCAGCAATTGAAACACTAGGTAAAAGAGAAAGAGGTAGTATTTTTCATCTCTCTTAGACAAATGCATTATTCAAAGGTTATATGGTAACATAAAGCCTTTTTAAAAAAATTTATTATTATACTTTAAGTTCTAGGGTACATGTGCACAAAGTGCAGCTTACATATGTATACTGAAGCATAAGTTAGTGCTGCAACCCATCAACTCGCCAGCTAACTCCATCAACTCATCATTTACATCAGGCATAACTCCCAGTGCAATCCCTCCCCACTCCCTCTCCCCCAATAGGGCCCCAGTGTTTGATGTTCCCTTCCCAAGTCCAGGTGGATCTCATTGTTCAGTTCCCACCTATGAGTGAGAACATGTGGTGTTTGGTTTCTGTTCCAAGGAGTAGTTTGGGCTAGAATGGATGGCTGCATCCATGTCCCAAAGGACACAAACTCATCCCTATGGCTGCATAGTATTCCATGTGTATGTGCCACATTTTCAATCTAGTCTGTCACTGATGGACATTTGCTGATTCCAAGTCTCGCTATTGTGAATAGTGCCCTCAATGAACATAATGATGCATGTATTTTATAGCAGCATGATTTATAATCCTTGGGTATATACTCCAGTAATGGGATGGTTGGCCATATGGTACTTCTAGTTCTAGATCCTTTATGAATCACGGCCACTGTTTTCCATAATGGTTGAACTAGCTCGCAATCCCACCAACAGTGTAAAAGTGTTCCTGTTTCCTCCACATCCTCTCCAGCACCTGTTGTTTCCTGACTTTTAATGATTGCCATTCTAACTGGTGTGAGATGGTATCCTCATTGTGGTTTTGATTTGCATTTTCTGATGGCCAGTGATGACGAGCATTTTTTCATGTGTCTGTTGGCTGTATGCATGTCTTTGAGAAATGTCTGTTCATGGTCCTTTTGCCCACTTTTTTGATGGGGTTGTTTGTTTTTTCTTTTGTGTAAATTTGTTTGAGTTCTTTGTAGGTTCTGGATATTAGCCCTTTGTCAGATGAGTAGATTGTCAAATTTTCTCCTATTCTGTAGGTTGCCTGTTCACTCTGGGATGGTAGTTTCTTTTGCTGCAGAGCCTTTTAGTTTAATTAGATCCCATTTGTCAATTTTGGCTTTTGCTGCCATTGCTTTTGGTGTTTTAGACATGAAGTCCTTGCCCATGCCTATGTCCTGAATGGTATTACCTAGGTTTTCTTTCTAGGGTTTTATGGTTTTAGGTCTAACATTTAAGTCTCTAATCCATCTTGAATTAATTTTTGTATAAGGAGTAAGGAAAGGATCCATTTGTTAAATAGGGAATCCTTTCCCCATTTCTTTTGTTTTTTCCTAGGTTTGTCAAAGACTGGATGGCTGTAGATGTGTGGTATTATTTCTGAGGGTCTGTTCTGTCTCCATTGGTCTATATCTCTGTTTTGGATACCAAGTACCATGCTGTTTTGGTTACTGTAGCCTTGTAGTATAGCTTGAAGTCAGGTAGCTGCAGGATGCCTCCAGCTTCGCTTCTTTGACTTAGGATTGTCTTGGCAATGCGGGCTCTTTTTTCGATCCATATGAACTTTAAAGAAGTTTTTTCCAATTCTGTGAAGAAAGTCAGTGGTAGCTTGATGAGAACAGCATTGAATCTATAAATTACGTATTTCACGATATTGATTCTTCCTGTCCATGAGCATGGTATGTTCTTCCATTTGCTTGTGTCCTCTTTTATTTCACTGAGCAGTGGTTTGTAGTTCTCCTTGAAGAGGTCCTTTACATCCCTTGTAAGTTGGATTCCTAGGTATTTTATTCTCTTTGAAGCAATTGTGAATGGATGGAAGTTCATTCATGATTTGGTTCTCTGTTTATCTGTTACTGGTGTATAAGAATGCTTGCGATTTTTGCATATTAATATTGTATCCTGATACATTGCTGAAGTTGCTTATCAGCTTAAGGAGATATTGGGCTGAGATGATGGGGTTTTCTAAATATACAATCATGTCATCTGCAAACAGGGACAATTTAACTTCTTCTTTTTCTAACTGCATACCCTTGATTTCTTTCTCTTGCCTGATTGCCCTAGCCAGAACTTCCAACACTATGTTGAATAAGAGTGGTGAGAGAGGGCATCCCTGTCTTGTGCCAGTTTTCAAAGGAAATGTTTCCAGTTTTTGCCCATTCAGTGTGATATTGGCGGTGGATTTGTCATAAATAGCTCTTATTATTTTGAGATATGTTCTATCAATACCCAGTTTATTGAGAGTTTTTAGCATGAAGGGCTGTTGAATTTTGTCCAAGGCCTTTTCTGCATCTGTTGAGATAATCATGTGGGTTTTGTCTTTGGTTCTGTTTATATGCTGGATTGCGTTTATTGATTTCCATATGTTGAACCAGCCTTGCATCCCAGGAATGAAGCCCATTTGATCATGGTGGATGTTTTTGATGTGCTGCTGGATCTCGGGTTTGCCAGTATTTTGAGGATTTTGCATCGATGTTCATAAGGATATTGGCTTAAAATTCTCTTTTTGTTGTGTCTCTTGCCAGGCTTTGGTATCAGGATGATGTTGGCCTCATAAATGAGTTAGGAGGATTCTTTTCTATTGATTGAATAGTTTCAGAAGGAATGGTACCCGCCCTCCCTTGTACCTCTGGTAGAATTCAGCTGTGAATCCATCTGGTCCTGGACTTTTTTGGTTGGTAGGCTATTGACTATTGCCTCAATTTCTGTGAGCCTGCTATCGGTCTATTCAGGATTCAACTTCTTCCTGGTTTAGTCTTGGGAGAGTGTAAGTGTCCAGGAAATTATCCATTTCTTCTAGGATTTTCTATTTTATTTGCATAGAGTTGTTTATAGTATTCTGATGGTAGTTTGTATTTCTGTAGTCAGTGGTGATATTTTATTGTGTCTATTTGATTCTTTTCTATCTTTTCTTTCTTTTATTAGTCTTGCTAGCGGTCTATCAATTTTTGATTCTTTTCAAAACCAACTCCTGATTCATTGATTTTTGGAGGGTGTTTTGTAGTCTCTATCTCCCTTCAGTTCTGCTCTGATCTAGTTATTTCTTGCCTCTGCTAGCTTTTGAATCGTGCTTGCTCTTGCTTCTAGTTCTTTTAATTGTGATTAGAGTGTCAATTTTAGATCTTTCCGCCTTTTCCTTTGTGGGCATTTAGTTATAAATTTCTCCGCCATGTTCTTTAATATGACAAATAACAATAGATTAATAATTTAGTGAGCTGGTACCCAATGTATCAATGTATGTACATTCATTAGCATATTAATCTGCAAAACAAGTTGATGGAACGATGACTTTCTTAATTTTTAGTCTCCGTTTCATATGACAAGTTATAGCATCCATCTTGTAAGTAGTAAACTCAAAATTTGAACACAAGTAGTATGACACCAGTGCCTGAGTTTTTTACATTGACAATGTGATATCTTCCCACTGAGAACATTTAAACTGTCTTCACACCTGTATTACTCCTCAAAGTTTCCTTTGTCTTAAACAATCCACTGGGAAAATAAAACTGTTATCCTTTAAAAATTGAGTGAAGTCTTTTTCTTCTGTGTTGCTTTTGTATTTGACAAAACCTAATTGTACACATTGTTATCCGCTCATTCATTCATTCGTGTATTCAGTAAAGACTTATTTTGGGCTTACTATGAGAATAATGCTTTGCTACTTCTGCCACTTTGAGGATTTCAGATTTTATTATTTCTATTTTTTACTAAAATGAAACTCCACAAGTGCTGATTAAGTGATCAGTTTCTATAAGAATGATTGATAAAAAGTGCTCAGAAGTGTGACTGTGGGCCTTCTACTTGGTACCAGGTGTGCCGACTGTTTTAGCTCGTCAGATCTTCTTTCCTGGATAGTCCAATTCCTTTGCCTTATGGAAGACGTTTTTTTTCTTTTGCTTCTGGCTTGTTTTTCTGGTTGACTCCCTTCCCTCTCTATTGCTTTTTTATACTGCCTTAGGTGTAGTAAAGTTTATATTATAAGTGCCAAAGGAAGTTCTTGTTGAATCATGAGTTTCCTTGTGCAAAAAGGGAGAGTGAGTATTGTTATAACAGTAGGATCTATTCCTCACAAGGCCTCGTGTAAGAGCTAGAGAATTGGCAGCATTATACAGTCCATAGTGTGATATTCAATGTCATGAAGAAAAAAAATGGCCTTTCATGCATTTGGGGACCAGAAAACTGCATCAGGTTCATGGCAGAAACACTAGCCTCCAGACTGCCACTTAAGGATAAGCTCACTGTGAGAATGTCAGCACTACTTGTTTGACAAGGTTTTTGTAGGAGAGTTTTCCATTCTTGCTGGTTTTTCTGGAGTCAGAATGTACCCTGCACTGTAGGAA
This sequence comes from Papio anubis, assembly GCF_008728515.1. NCBI lineage: Eukaryota > Metazoa > Chordata > Mammalia > Primates > Cercopithecidae > Papio > Papio anubis. The sequence goes on from NC_044982.1 coordinate 22,433,888, forward strand.
CACAACTACTTTCACAAAAGAAAGAGAAAGAGTATTGCAAAGTGGACAATTGTGATCCATTTTGTTTAGATTTGTTCAAAATGTATTGCACCATAGCAAGAAATGTATTATAAACTCTGTCTACCTTGTGCTTCTATACATAGAGAAAAACCCCTCCCCCAGTATAGCTTTTGTTGTTCCTTATGGCCTGTGTATTTGTGTCTTCTGCTTATTTCCAACTGACAAAAAATGTCTTAGAGTAGTGCTTCTCAACTTGACTGTTTGTAAGAATTTCCTGGAGAATTTGTAAAAACAGATTACTTGACCCTCCCCACAGAGATTCTGATTTCATAGTTCTGAAGTGAGGCCTAAGAATTTGCATTTTGGCTGGGCACGGTGGCTCACGCCTGGAATCCCAGCACTTTGGGAGTCCGACGTGGGTGTATCATGAAGTCAGAAGTTCAAGACCAGCCTGGTCAAAATGGTGAAACCTTGCTTCTACTAAAAATACAAAAATTTGATTGGTGTGGTGGTGTGCTCCTGTAGTCCCAGCTACTCAGGAGGCTGAGGCAGGAGAATAGCTGGAACCTGGGAGGCAGAGGTTGTGGTGAGCTGCGATTGCGCCATTGCACTCCAGCCTGGTGACAGAGCAAGACTTTGTCTCAAAAAATAAATAAATAAATAATAAAATAAAAATTGCATTTCTTACCAGCTCCCAGATGATATTGATGTTGCTGGTCTTGGAATCACATATTAAATAACATTGCCTTGGAGTCACTGAAAATTTAGAATTGGAATGAATCCTATAGATCATAGACCAGAGATATGAAGTGATTTGTCAAAGGCCACACATCTACGCTATTTAAATATTATAGTGTTTTCCATTATGCAATTCAGATGTTTTTATAAATTGACCATCATCACTCCAGAATTAACAGAAGAGTTGCTCTCAGCATGGTTTCTTTGGCACATGTAAGTCATTTACAAGATAAAATTAAGATAAAGTAGACTTTTATCTAATTCACACTTATAAATGTGATTTTGCCTTCTTACTGATTGTACAGACAGGTTTAAAACAGTCTGTACAATCAGTAAAAAGATACAAATTGAGGAATTCATTTTCTTCACTTAACACTGTCTTCAATGTACATGGTGGTTATAACATCATCCAGAGATTTAAGTAAAAGTCTATTACACGTGACTATCTTGTTTCTTTTCTTCATCTTGCACAAAATGTTTAAAGCTAGTTCCAGCTACCTAATTATACTCCACTTTGGTGGAACAGGAAAGGCTTCCAACAGGAAAGTTTTCCATATACCTTAGACAAGTTGAAAAACTGGCAACATGTTCGATTTGCACAAAGCAATCACGGCTGAATAAAAATCACCTATAATTCCTATCTAGTAAATAATTCTGCTCTAGAGTAGGAAGAATGATATGTCCTTGGCACTCGGTCCTGGTGATGTATTTTATCATGTCTTACCTGGAAAGGTCTCTAAGCTGTGGCAGACATATATTTTTTGCCTCTTTCTTTTGACAATGTGTCTTCTTCTTTTTTCTTTTCCTTTTTTTTTTTTTTTTTTTTTGCCTGAGTCATGCAAGTTAAGTTTTCAAAACAATTTATATATATTTTTCTTCCTGAGATGATAAAAGCAAGTTTTTGACTACTGAACATTTTTTAAGGAAGACTACAGGGGGAAAAAGCCTCACATAATAGTGAGAGATGCCAGAGGAAGGCCATGCCTTCTACAGATCCATGTATACTGCACTAATGGTGAATAAAGAAACCCAAGAAAGCTAATAAGAAGAGATAGAAAAAGAAGGAAGGGTTAATTTGTAAGCCTCCATGAGAAATAATCTAAAATATTGTTCAAACTTAAGAAAAATCTAATTAAAGGAAGAATAGGGGTATGATGACAGATGAAAGGAATTTTAAAGCAGGGAACACTGACATTTCAAGAGACAATTTACTGTCAAGAAGAATAATTTTGCCTGGCAGGTAATACTAAAACAGAGCAAAACACAGTGATATAATATCATTTTAGAGAAAGCATGTCAACACAAATATGGTAAGTCACAAAACTCTTGAGAGAGAGATAACCTGCTTGCCACTGGGAATGCAAGTTTGCCTGTCCATTGATATCACTAGATAGGAATGTTATGGTCACACTTTCTGGATAAGCATACATTAGTGTATCCATAGTTAGTACAATCTGCATTTATACTTCTTAAGAAACTGTACTGAAAAGAAGGAATTTAATTGTAACTCATGCATGTGCCACAAATAAAAATTCTGTGTTTAGTGAAACAAAACCCACGATTTGATGCATGGTTTAAGTACTCTAAATGGAATATAAAAGGGAGGTAAAATTGCACTTATAGAATGTAAGCTTAATGAAGACACATTTAAGAGAAGAGACAAGAGTTTGATTGCAAATTTAAATGTCTTGTTTTTGGACATACTGGGTGTATCAAGGCAGTATGACTTGCAATATGACTTGGGTGTATCAAGCAATATGATTTTTCTTGACTCAAGAAAAGTCAAATGCATTAAAGTTTTAGAAGAATCTGTGAAAACAACGCTGAGAAAGCATTACTATCCATCCCTCCAGGTAGCTGCATAGATTAATATTTTTAAATCCTTCAGGAATGAGTATAGTGGGTATTTTTAATTCTATTTTTCTATTTCAGCACTCAGTGCAATAATTGTTTTCTAATTATTTTAATGAGTTCATGGTAATAGTAATAAGGTTCTTTAAAATGTAACACACAAAAATTAAAATAAAATTTTAAGATAAAATACACATCTATGAGTCCATAGTGATATAAATAATTGAATGATTAAATAAATGGAAGAGAATAAATCATTCTTACAGAAGAATTCCAAATAGTATACATAAATAATCTCCCCTCAGAGAGGTGAGCCTAATCCCACTATATTAGTTCTCATGCTGCTAATAAAGATATACCTGAGACTGGGTAATTTATAAAGGATAAGAGGTTTAATGGACTCACAGTTCCACATGGCTGGGGAGGTCTCACAATCATGGTGGAAGGCGAAAGAGGAGAATGGCACATCTTACATGTCAACAGGAAAGGCAGCATGTGCAGGGGACCTCCCCTTTATAAAACCATCAGATCTCATGAGACTTATTCACTATCACCAGAACATCACGGGAAAGCTCCACCCCAATGATTCAACCACTTCCCACCAGGTCCCTCCCACGGCACGTGGGAATCAGGGGAGTCACAACTCAAGATGAAATATCTGGGTGGGGACAGGGACAAACCACATCACCCACTTTTCTTGAGTATGGGCTGGGCACACTGACTTGCTTTCAAAGGAAAATAATAACTTTACATTGGAGAGGAGCTTGGCAAAAAACCTGTTGCCCAAGTGATCAAGGTTAGTATCACCATGATGTCATGTAGATATTACGTTACCCTGATACGATGCTGTGAAAAGGCACTTTACTTTCTGTGATAGTCTTACCAAAAGCTCTAACCCCAATCTAGTCATGAAAAAGAATTGTATAAATCTAAAGTGAGGAATAGTCTACAAAATATCAGATCAGTAATTTTCAAACTGTTGAAGTCATGCAAAATAAGACAAGACAGAGAAAGTTGGAAGGAGAGCATACGAAGGAGACATAATGATTAAATGTTATGCCAATGAAAGGTTTTAGTTAATGGGAAAAACAAGTTCTCTTTCTCTCTGATCTCTCCTTTTAGATACAAGCACATATTTTCCGTGCTCCAACACAAACACAGTCAACAGTACACTTATGATTTAATAGCCTATTAGAATAATGCAAATAATTTATATAAGAAAAAATTAAATATAACAAAAATTTGTAGTATCTATTACATGTATTGAAAGGTATAAAAGGCACAGAATGAATATTTTTCTTGTGCATAAAGGTATGTTATTCCTATCCAAACAAATGAGAAATGCAATGGAATAGTAATGGAAATATTATAGTTTTAAAAATTTTGGCAATTTAATTTTTAAAAATGTATATGGCAAAATAAAGAAGTAGATAAAGGGTGAAAAATAAGATTCTTAAAGAAATTTCAAAGATAAAACATTTCCTTCCAGATGTCCAGAATTAAGAAATCTACATTGTCTAAAAGGAAAAGACAAATTTACAAATGCTAGTTGAATAAGATTGAGAAATGGAGCCATGCTTAGACAGAGTTGAAATACTTAGCAATTGCTATCATGAAATCAATGAGAATAATAGAATCTATTTATTATTATTATTATACTTTAAGTTCTAGGGTACATGTGTATAACGTGCAGGTTTGTTACATATGTATACTTGTGCCATGTTGGTGTGCTGCACCCATCAACTCGTCAGTACCCATCAACTCGTCATTTACATCAGGTATAACTCCCAATGCAATCCCTCCCCCCTCCCCCCTCCCCGTGATAGGCCCCGGTGTGTGATGTTCCCCGAGTCCAAGTGATCTCATTGTTCAGTTCCCACCTATGAGTGAGAACATGCGGTGTTTGGTTTTCTGTTCTTGTGATAGTTTGCTAAGAATGATGGTTTCCAGCTGCATCCATGTCCCTACAAAGGACACAAACTCATCCTTTTTTATGGCTGCATAGTATTCCATGGTGTATATGTGCCACATTTTCTTAATCCAGTCTGTCACTGATGAACATTTGGGTTGATTCCAAGTCTTTGCTGTTGTGAATAGTGCCACAATAAACATACATGTGCATGTGTCTTTATAGCAGCATGATTTATAATCCTTTGAGTATATACCCAGTAATGGGATGGCTGGGTCATATGGTACATCTAGTTCCAGATCCTTGAGGAATCGCCATACTGCCCAAGGTTATTTATAGATTCAATGCCATCCCCATCAAGCTACCAATGAGTTTCTTCACAGAATTGGAAAAAACTGCTTTAAAGTTCATATGGAACCAAAAAAGAGCCCACATTGCCAAGACAATCCTAAGTCAAAAGAACAAAGCTGGAGGCACCATGCTACCTGACTTCAAACTATACTACAAGGCTACAGTAACCAAAACAGCACGGTACTGGTACCAAAACAGAGATATAGACCAATGGAACAGAACAGAGTCCTCAGAAATAATACCACACATCTACAGCCATCTGATCTTTGACAAACCTGAGAAAAACAAGAAATGGGGAAAGGATTCCCTATTTAATAAATGGTGCTGGGAAAATTGGCTAGCCATAAGTAGAAAGCTGAAACTGGATCCTTTCCTGACTCCTTATACAAAAATTAATTCAAGATGGATTAGAGACTTAAATGTTAGACCTAATGCCATAAAAACCCTAGAAGAAAACCTAGGTAGTACCATTCAGGACATAGGCATGGGCAAGGACTTCATGTCTAAAACACCAAAAGCAACGGCAGCAAAAGCCAAAATTGACAAATGGGATCTCATTAAACTAAAGAGCTTCTGCACAGCAAAAGAAACTACCATCAGAGTGTACTGGCAACCTAAAGAATGGGAGAAAATTTTTGGAATCTATTTTTAAATAAATAATTTTGAGGCAATTGATGTTCATACGGAAAAAATAAAATCTGATTATCTCACACAACATAAAAATAAATTTTAGCTCTGCTAATGACATAAATGAACATAGCGAATCTTTAAATATTTTAGAAGAAAAAAATATCTTTATAATATAAGTAAAGGAATAAAACACTTAGGAAATATAAATGCAAAAATAATACGACTAAAATGTTTAAGTAAAGAATAATAAATTTTCTGCATTATATTCTTCAAACATGCATCTCCATGTTTACACCCAGAACATACGCAGAGCTACTAAAATAAGTGACACAGGAAACATGTATCAGGTACCAAAGGTCCAGGCTACATCGCCTCGACTTGACTTCAACTGTGTTTTGAAATCAGAGGGTTCCAGGAGCTCCGGGAAGTCAGGGAGCGGGAGCAGGCGCTTCCGAGCCTGTGGGGGTTTCCTGAACCCTGAGAACGCAAAGATGCCTCGTCCAGAGCCCCGACTGGCGACAGTACCTGCGCTGAGGAGCAATGGACTCCCGCTCCCTCCAACTTGGTAGGGGACGGGGCTCCCGCCTGCTCCTAACCCCTGGTAGCTCCCCACAGCCTCCACCAGGCCTGCCCTGGGGCAGCTGGCTTCCTCACAATGGCCACTCTAGATGGGCCCCTGCTGCCATCATAAACGTGTATTTGCACATATGCTTTTTCAAAACCACCTTGTTGCTCATGAATGTAAAAGTGTCTTCACTGCCGTGAATTCTAGATTGATTGCTTAGTCTTGTTTTCAACATTATTTACAACAGGAAGCCTACTGTTCTCATTTACCTTTCATTCCTGTGGACTAGCTGTTTCTTCATGTACCGGGCTCTAGGTACCTCCTTGTCGCTGCTCTTAGATCCTCATGAAACAATGCTTGCTTCCACATTCTTTGGTGCCAATCAAATCCTGTTTGTCATGTAAATTATCTCTTGAGGGTCCATTGATGTTTTCAGATGTTTACTCCATATCTGAGTCTTTAAAAACTCTTCCTTCTCTCATGGTTTGCTGCCCTTTGTAGTCTGTACTGTACAAAGTTGTGTTTATTATTTTTCTGTTATTTGTTACTTTATTTTGTTTGTTACCTCTTCAGAGTTTGTAAAGTCTTGGTGACAGGAAGCAGGCTTATACTTCTTTATAGACTTCATTGTACCTGACACAGTAGTTCTTAATAGATGTGTTTTTAAAATGCGTGCCGGTTCTCCAGTAAAACAGAGACATCTGTAATTGTGGAGGTTCTATTAGGCTCCTGAGTTATGATAATACCCATTTCTATACAATTAACAATTCCCCAAATAATAAAGAACATACTCAAGAAGTTTGTATTTTAATGCAAGTCTCCATTTACTGATAGGACAATAAACCATGTTTGCCTCTCAGTAAGATATGATATGTTAGAAATCTCTTAGGCAAATAAGTATTCAATTCCAAGAACAAATATCTCCAGTACAAACAAATCATCCTTCCATTGATTTCAATATAAGTTAACGCAACTGCTCAAGGACGGCCTGTTGAGGGAAGAAGAGCTGCCAGAATTCAGCTAATCCATCATAATACTGGCTAAAGCCCCTAATTATATTCTACTGAAGGAAAAAAAAAATGGCATTTCAGGAAGATTGCAGGCAAAGATTTCTTTCTATTTTATTTGAAATAATTTGTTTCACTTTTCACAGAGAAAACATAGTTCTCTTGCATGTATTTCGTATTGTAGATGATTTTCTTCAAAAAATCCAAGTAGAAATTTGGACCTTTCTAGCTGTTGGTTGCAAAAATCTGTTTTCCAGGATCTGATGTTCGCGTGTTCGCAAATCCAGTGTCAGACCCTGGAAATTGTCCTACGTGGAATTATCTACATAATTCATAGTTCTCTTTTTATTTTCTGTGGTCCACTGAGTCTACTTTGAAATTAATGGAGGTTTGGAACTTGCATCAAGTGAGGCAGTTAGAACTAGTCCAGATATAAATCCCAGAGAAAATAGTCATCATTGCGTTTTTTTGAATATTGATAACTCAGTAACTTTGAGCTATCAGATGCTTCAGAAGAAAGAATCAAGGCAGTCTTTGTTTTGGATTTGTTTCCAGTTAGGTAAGTGAATTTAGTTTAATGATAAAATGAATAAATCCCAAACTGAAACTGCACTAACTGTTATTACCAGGGAAACAAAGTATCTTTATTGCCATTTGGTATTTGGCAGGGTGAACAACATCTTTGGTGAAGTCTTTCAACAAAGAGCCTCAGCAGATAGAGGAACAGATAACACAAACAAAATAAAACTAAATATGGGTGAAATAACCAACATAAGAAGTTTTAAGGTTACATTAGATATAGTAATACTACTTTTGATCTTATGTAAATGATAATTATTTCAAAATATTTTTCTTCAGTGGTAAAAGCATCATAATCTATATTCAGAGCTCAGTGACATTAATGAAGATATTATAATAACATATGTAAATAAAAACATGAAAAATTTAATGTTCACAAAATTGAGTCAGAGAAATATGTTATAAAACAAACATTTTTAAAGACTACTAAGTTTGTATTTCATGCTTTTATTTATGTAATTAATTTTCCCTTATTATATGTATTACAATAAATTTACACAAATGTTTTTGTAATGTGTGTCAAGGACACAAATGGACACACACAAACACAAATACAAATAAGAAATGGATTAGAATAGATTTCTGGATGTAGCTAAAAGAAACATACATGCGAAAGAATACCATTAAAATGCATTTGAAAGAATATCATTAAAAGGTATCTTGAAAAGATTTTAACAAATATTAATGATGTAGCAGTATTGTTAATGTCCATGTTATATAATCTCCTCTAAAATGTATAAGTTCCACTTACACACACACACACACACACACACACTTCTTGCTACAACTCTTTTCCAATTCTGCATGTCTTTCTTCGCATTTGCGTCTTTATGTGGAATACCCTCCCCTCCCTTTTTTAAACAATTCTTCAGTGAACTAAAAGTGCTACTTACACTTTATAGAGTATTTTATATATCTTCTTCTCAAGGAAGCTTTGCACATTCTGCTCACCTGTAAGTCAAATTTAGATTCCTTCCTAGATCTTCACAGAGGACCCGTCCATAACTTCAGCAGGAGCTGATTGTTTTATTACTTTACTATCTCATCCACTAAACTAAATGTCTTGAGTAAGTCTTATATCTCTGTTCTCTTGCTGTTCAGCTCAGTCCTGGGGAAGAGGGTTTCATTCAATCAATAAATCTTTGTTAATTTCAGATTTAATTGAAGACTTCCTGTATTTATTCACTCTTCTCGTAAGGAAAATGACTTTTAAATGTTTTTTAATTAAACTGTGTAATTTATATATACAATGAACTGATCTGAACAAACTCACATATAACCATTATTTTTTGTGTTAATCTCCATGAATATAATTACTTTATTTGCTATCTCCAGCTACCCTTTGAGAAAAAAGTGAGAACAAAAATGATGCATTGTTGAAAACTAGGTGCTATGAATATTTTATCCCAAAGCGCACCTGCAACAGTTCTCTGAATTAAGTTTCATTGCAATCTGTCAGACAATTTGTATATCAACTAAACTTGTAAGCCCGCACACTATCTCCTCTAAAAGTCTTCCTTGAATGACTTGAACCAATTAATGGGTCATCTCTGAATTGTACAGCCTATACGATTTTTACCTTAACATATCATTTCATATTATCCATTGACTACAAATATATGAATATTATATCCTTATATGACTGTAATCTCCCTGAGGGCAGAGATAATGTACCAATAAATCTCTAATACTTCTTGTCATTACAAATTGGTATGCATGTGCTAATTTCAGTACTTTCAAAAGCTTTATTGAAAGAATGACAGTCTTTGCCTCACACTTACTCTTTGCTAAGATGTCTGCTAGGTATAAAAACAAACATGTAATCAAGCTTTAAAATGTATTAAGTGATAGATGCAGATTATTTTAATAGATGAATGTTATTCAAAACATAAAATCTTTCTTCATGGCATTTTGGAATCATTGTTCCATCCACACACAAGCACACACTTGTTTTGATTATCCATCATTCCTAGAATATATTGAACAAATAAACTAGTTACATGGTTTAACAATCCATATTAGTTTGCAAATGATCTCCACAGTCATTTTAAGCCATGCTTTGTTAATGGACTAAAATGTTGAATTTGATTAGAAGGGGGAACGTTTAACGATTCTTAGTTAATAATCAAATCTTGATCCTCTGACCTTTTATTCTTAGTTAATAATCAAATCTTGATCCTCTGACCTTTTATTCTTGTTTCTGATTTTTTTCCCTAGACACATTGACAGCTTTGAATGTGTTTCAGCACTCTACCGTGAATGATTATGCATGTCTCCAATCACAGGCATTCCTAGTTTTTCTGTTAAACTATATACACTCATTAAGCTCTAGAACTCACATTTTCCTACCAATATCAGCTATTTGGATGTCAATTGTGCCTGGTCTTTCACTGGTTGTGGAAAAGGTAAGGTTCAGGTAGTTTGTAAATCTCCTCTTGAAATTTGTTTTTGAGCTCTTTGAATCCTGATGCAGGCTTGTCCCCTGTGTTAATGACCATTAATTTTTCATCAACCTGTCCAATTTTGCTGTAATGTTTCTTCAAGAAATAATATACTTCAGACTTATGTATTATTTTATATTATTTTCTAATATTTCTTAAGAAATAGTCACATTTTGATATTGAGGAATTCAACATTATGTAGGTTAGTAATTTATTTTTGACAATCATATCACTTTGTCTTATCTTAGAGGCTAGTACAAATGAAAACATTAAATCTAATGAATGTAACCATGTAAATTTGCTATATGAATATAGATTTGAGATGCATGGTTATGAAAATTTCTCATAAAGCACTTTGTAAATATAAGGACAAATTCTAACTAATAATTATGCGTGGACTCACAATTAGTAATATTTTGCAAAGAGAGAACAAGTGTACAATATCGAAAATTCAAATTTTACTTATGTTTACTGAAAAGAATTGTATCTCATTAATATTTATATATCTCTGACATATAAAAGAGGATCTAGATTGTGATACCTTACAAAACAACTAAATACATGTTCTTCAAAGTTCTGATATTTGATGTGTTAAATTTCTAATTACATGTATAGAATGTATACTTAATTTATTACTACATGTACATGATATTTTAGGAAATGACATATATGAATAAAATGAATACACTTCAAATGCATTAGATCTAAGGGCTAGACTTTGGACCAATTAAAATATGAGTGAAACATGAATAAAGATATTCTCTGCATTTGTTTTCTATGTCCCAGTTTAATGTAAGTCATGGTAAAGAAATGAGTCGGGTGAGAAAGTATCGACAGCATTTAGAAATATGGATTCTAAGAATGCCCCCTTCATTTCCTCCACCATAGCTTCTGTATGCAGAAATAAAAATAATACTAAGGAAATAGAAAGAAGCTATACTCAAAGGACTATGGCAACACGATTTCTACTGGAGCTTCGTTATTTTCCTGTTACTTCCTCTGGTCCATGTCAATTTCACTAACAATCTTTCCAAGAAAGACCAGGTTTCTATTCTAATAAAGAGCACCTAATTTTTTTCAAGAGCTGAGTCTTCTGTACTATCTTTGCAATATCATTTATTACTTGTGTGACTCTAAGTCACTTGCATATTGAACTTCATTTTTGTCACCTATAAAATAGGATAATAATACTGTTTTGACAGATCTCACCATGTGCCTGTATCTCACTGCATCCTGTGCAGATCTCTATCAGTATATTTAGCATTTTATAGTAGATCAAAATAATCTGCTTCTGTATCTATCTCTCACACTATATGCAAGGGCAGACACCATAATTTACTTAAAAAAAAACTGTAATATTTAGCTTAGTACAATGTATCTGACATCATGATCACTCAATAGATATTGGTTTAACTGAATGAATCTATTGTTAAAAATAGACAATGCAGGTAAAAATAATTTTGCACAGCAAGTTTAGATTATCTCTCTTCTTATCTCTTATTCTTTTTTTAAATTAGAACTACTTGAACAAAAATATTTTATTTTAAAGACATGAAGATTTATCATGAGATAAACTAGCTACGTGAGGAATTGTAGCAATGAAAAAATGTTTAATCTAATTATGCAGCATTTAAAACATATCTCAGAGATTCCTCAGCCATGGGATCTATTTGACAAAGAATCTTCACATGACATTTGTTCAATTAATGTCTTGAACGAATAAGTTAATGAAGAAATTAAGGAATACTCCTGCTTAATCCATCTCACTATCTCTTTACTGCAATCACAAAAGGTCTATTTTTCTTTTACATTGTCTCTTGCTTTAGCCCATAATTCAGCCTTGTTTTTTTTTCTCATATACTTTATGAGCCAGGAGCCTCCTTTTGCCTATTTTACCTATTGCTATCCACAGTTTGAATAGAATAATTTCCACCCATGTTACAATTTAAACATCTAACTATATGTTTCCTTTTTATAAAGAGGATGTCAGATTGTCTTCCCGTACCTAATTTGAAACCGAGTTTTTCTCATCAGTTTTTTTACTTGGGCCATAAACACACTCTACTTCCAAGGTTAAGAATCTCCTACCCATTCTTCAAATACCCCCTGGATCCCATTTGCTAATTAGCATCTTCCACCCCACTTACTCCTGTGTAGCATATACACCTGATAGCAATAACTTAAGCTTACTCTGCGAGACCCTGGGGTCTAAGAATGTGTATTTTAAGTCCCAAGTTATAGAATCCAGTAGTGGCCAACCCAGAGATTCACTCCTTATCTATGAAGAACATCTGAACCTCTGACCCATTGCTTGAAACATGGGCCATGCAGGAGATAGCGGCTCATTGTTTGGGTTAGATGGAGGTTGCTGGGTGAAGGGAGCTAAGTGAAAATTCTATATAAACTCCATGCATTTCACAAACAGTAGTGGTTCTGCTGTCCAGCCTGCTGCTACTGGACTGTCCCCGCATGTAAGTACCCCCAAAACACCATACGTCTTGTTGGCTGTCTCCAAGTCTCTTCTTTGGCCTCTCAGACATGGTGCTATCCCTATTAGAGTCAAAAGGAGTCTGGCATGACACGTCCTAATTAGGCACACCTTAGAAATTATAAGTCATCAAGAAATGTAGATTCCCAACAGCCTCTCAAAAACTCAAACACCTAGTGATGATTTATAATTAACAGGAAATATATGCATCTGAAATACATTAATTTTGTAGGTTGCTTGTAAAGGACCGGAATACTATTGATTGTTACAATAGTCTAGTCTTAAGAAGTTTCCATAACCAAGAAATTTCTCCATTTCTCAAACAGGAGGACTCTCTAGTCAAGGAAGTCTCTATTATTCTCCAGTTCTACTTCCTAGGTATCTTCACCATAAACCTCTTCACTGTCTTTTTTTTTGTTTTTTTTGTTTTGTTTTGTTTTTTGTTTTTTGAGGCGGAGTCTCGCTCTGTCGCCCAGGCTGGAGTGCAGTGGCCGGATCTCAGCTCACTGCAAGCTCCGCCTCCCGTGTTCACGCCATTCTCCTGCCTCAGCCTCCCGAGTAGCTGGGACTACAGGCGCCCGCCACCTCGCCCGGCTAGTTTTTTTGTATTTCTTAGTAGAGACGGGGTTTCACCGTGTTAGCCAGGATGGTCTCGATCTCCTGACCTCGTGATCCGCCCGTCTCGGCCTCCCAATTCACTGTCTTAAATTGTCCTTGAATGATTCAGATGAACTAGGCAAAAGTGGCTCCCTTTCTTTCCAGCATTGCCTCCATCATCGCTTTCCTCTTTCTGTGTCTGCTGCCAGCTTATCTGTTTCCTTTTTTTTCTTTAACCATTTTATTACAGTATGTTCAATACACAAAAACCTGTGGCTATTTAACAAATACAACATGATGCATTTCTATTTCTTATTTTTCATTTTACTCAGCTTTCACAGAAGATGGGAACATTTTCTTTAGTAGAAGTTGTGGGACAGAGCTTAGTTAATCCACTCTCTAATTTCCTATGTAAAGTATATTCTACATTTATCATGAGATATGCTATCTATGGAATATGTCCACTCAGTTTTCAAGTATATTTTCAAAGCTATTTACAGAACATACTCATATGACACTAAAGAGAGACCGTCAAGCATGGAGCAGAATCACAGATGCTGTATCCAAACACCAGAATTTCTTATCCTAGGTTTTAACCACACATTGTGAATTTTTCAAAATTTAACTATATTAGCATCTATTATGAAAATATACTGATGATTCTTATTAATTTAGATTAGTTGAAGAAAAACACAAGACAACCTGTTGAATTTCTCAACTTGTTAACAAATACCAGATCATTTCAACAAAGAAATCTTTTATTTTTTTCCCTTTGGAAAGTGGATACATATTAGTCAAATTAAAACAGCTGATAAGAGAACAAAAATCAAAGAAAGACTGGAATTTTTCATTATTTTTATGTCTCTTAGGCTTTTATGGAAACCACACTTCTTTGTCTTGTAGTTAAAATGTAGATGACTGGAAGCATACAGACAACTGGACGTGGAATCAGAAAGCAGAGATGTGTGCCTAAGTTTTACTACCGCCAGTGGTGTTAAGACTGTGATTCCACTCAGTCCTCCTCTAAATGCACCCGCATCTGGGGTGGGGAGTTTGTAGAAATCCAAGAACTTCTTATTTGTAACTGCTTGTGCCTTTCTGTCTCTGCCTCAGCACTCTGGTGCCTCTAGAGCTTGCTAAACACATGAGAAAGGTAGCCCAGTGGAAGCTGGGATTGAACACTCCCAGAGCAACTGTTATCTAATAAGGAATGGAAAATGGTGTTAAGGTTAATATATCACCTTTCTTGTCCTTCTTACTCAGTTGGACAATGCTGAGGTGTATGCCTCCAATTCTGCAGGCTGTCTCCAGGGAGTCTGAGTCCTACTGCAGTAGATCATACATTCATGAACACTTAGTTGTATATTTTTGCTTTGTTGATTCATGCATCATGCTTCTCACTTGTGCTTCTTGAAACAACTCCCAAATATATTACCAACACCCAAATTCTTATTTTAGGGCATATTTTGAAAAGATACTGAATGAAAAATTACCCTTGAGTGAAATGTTTTAGCATATTCTAAACTACAGTTTGAACACTTACAATATTTATTTAATGGGATATTAAATAGAACTGTTCCTGCCTTACTGTCTCAAGATAGGAATCAATGGTAATGACAAGCATAGCTAATACACATAATTTAAAGGAAGCTGGCAACATTCAGGAGTATGTTTTTATTCCTATGACTTAATATCAACAAACACCAAACCTCCCACCACCAACCTACACATGCCTACCTGGGTCTATATGAGAAATTCCCCAGCATAGGGAGGAGAAGTAAATAATTATCTTATACTTGGCTCTATGGGGAGTGCAAGATTGTGATTAGAGATATTTCCCCTTATTCCACATAGGGAAGGGAAAGGGGAAGTTTGCACTTGCTTACCAAGACAAATGTGCCTAAAAAAATTATTTGCTGAAATAGTCTTAACTAAAAGAATGAGAATATAATAGTCCATTCCTCAATTGGATATGTTTTTAAAAGAGTGAACTTCTTGGTCTTACCTTGTGCTTACCAAAGAGCCAAAAAGAGAAGTGAACAGAGAATGGAAGCAGGGCAACATGCAAACTCATCATAAGAGCAGCCATAAAAAAGAATGAGTTCATGTCCTCTGCAGGGACATGGATGGGACATGCAGGGACACTGGGGCCTGTCAGGGGTTGGGGGCAAGGGGAGGGAGAGCATTATGACAAACACCTATACATGCAGGACTTAAAACCTAGATGACGGGTTGATAGGTGCAGCAAACCACCATGGCACATGTATACCTATGTAACAAACCTGCACATTCTGCATATGTATCCCAGAACTTAAAGTAAAATGAAAAAGAAAGAAAAAAAAAGAATGTGCTTATGTGTGAATGCCTCCTATGTGTGATTTTTTCCTATGGATACTGTGCCACATAGTTGTGTTTGAAACACGTCTGCAAGAACTGAACTAGGTATTTGCCTTACAGGTAGCTGGGAGAAAAGAGATAAAAATAACGAAAAACAACCCAAACCGTAGTCAAAAAGTTAGGAAAATATAAAATTCAACTGAGAAGTATTATTTTTATATGACTGTTGAGGAGGAAAAGATTGCACAGGGAATCCAGGTTAACAGTTGAGAATTGCAGCCTATAGCCGTAGAGTGCCTGGAAGACCCACACGAGCATTCACAGGCATTCCCCTAAATACAAGTGACTCAATGGAAAATGGACAGAGGCATTTAAGCTATTTCCTAGAGAAAACATGGGAATCAACATTGGTAAAGATGTGCAGACTCAGTAATAATCAGGTAAATATAAATTAATTCAACATTCTGTTGCTATTTTTTGCCTATCAGGTAAGAAAATATTTAGAAGTGTGATACTGCTTCTTGTTCTTTCAGTAAGTGGAGACATCTCTCATACACTTTTTTGTTTGGTTATTAGCTTGTATCTTTGCATATTTCTTTGCATTTATAGCATAAGACAGTGTTAAGATGTTTGCTTATAAAAGTTTTTGCTCTGGGTATTTTATTACTGTTTAAAAAATCAATTAATATTTAAAATTTTCTAATAAAATAGTAAAGCTTGCTTCGTCTCATCATCAACACCAATTTGCATTGCCAGAGGTATCCACTTTTATCTCTGTTTATGTTTCTTATTTACCTTTGAATTGTTATTGTTAGAATTATATTATTTTATATTGATTTGTTAGTTTTATATATTACCTACTGTCTTTCTGTCAATAGACAAAAGATAGGGATTAGCTTTCTTATTCCATCTGCATTAAAATTCTAGCTGGGCATGATGGCTCAAGCCTGTCATCCCAGCGCTTTGGGAGGCCAAGGCGGGCACCTCACTTGAGTTCAGGAGTTCAAGACCAGCCCGGCCAATGTGGTAAAGCCCTGTCTCTACTAAAAATACATTAGCTGGGCATGGTGGCGGGCCCCTGTAATCCCAGCTACTTGGGAGACTGAGGCAGGACAATAGCTTGATCCCAGGAGGCAGAGGTTGCAGTGAGCAGAGATCGCGCCATTGCACCCCAGCCTGGGCAATAAGAGTGAAACTCCATCTTGAAAAAAAAACATTCTTTTCTCTCCCATAATTATTTATATCATAATTTGTTATTGAATCAATAGCCCATATTCACAACCTAATAGTATATAAATCTTGCTTTCTATGTTCTTATCACCTACCATTAGTTATACCCAAACATCCTAATAAATCAGTCATCAATCCATCGGTACTCTACAAAACCTCAAATGTTTCAGGTTACCTACTAGAGCTTTCTTTCTTTTCTTATAGCTCTTACTTTTCAAACCCTCCATTTCCTGGTTTAATTTGAATTGGTGATTCTCTGACCTCAAGTTTTGGTGTTAAGATGACTCTTCAGTTTTATTTTGATTGGGTTTCCATTTTCCTGCATCTCATATATACTTTTTAAGTATCGGTCATGTTTGGGAAGTAAATATTTTCAGGCTTTTTGCCTAAAGCAGTTTTTTTATTTGTTTGATAGTTTATTTTAACCCACACATTTGTTGATAGTTTAAGTTATATGAAATTCTAGGATACAAATGCTTTGCCTTAAAATTTTGAAGCCATTTCTTCATTGCCTTTTAGGTTCTGGAGTTGCCTTTAATAAATGTGCTGCTATTCTGAGTCCTAACCAGTCTCAACACTTTTCTAAACATCCTGTGCTTGTTTGCTTGTTTTAACTCAGTGCCTTATAACAACAATTTATTGCTATTCTTCATGACTGTATGGGTTGACTGAACTAACCTGTGATCCTTCATGATAATGCAACAGTGGTTGGATATAGGTCATCTAAAAGTGTGACTAGTCGGGATGTCCACGATGGCCCATTCTCATGGGTTGCAGTTCATGCTGGCTATTACCAGTTGAGGTACGAGATGGGGCCATCCCTGAGTGCCTACATGTGTTGTGGCCTTTCCTTGTGCCATGACATTTCATTGCATGGAAACTATTTGTGGAAGAAGTGTCCTAAGGCAGAAACTAGAGAGCTTCTTATGGCCCAACCATGTAAATTTCTCTGCATCATTTTTGCCACATTCTATTTCTTATAGGACTAGTCCAAATTAAAGGAGGGATAGTGATTAGACAAGGAAGCAAGTACTTGGAAGTATGGTTTATTGCAGGGCCATCTTTAGAAATTGACCACTGCTTCTGTTATTCCGAAATTTGTCAGCGATCTACATTACTGGGTGTTTGTGTGTGTGCATGTGTTGCTTTTTATAATATAGAAAATCATGTCCTTATTTCTAGGAAACATTTACATTAAAAACATTTTTCTTTCATTTCATTTTTTATTAATTTTTTCAAAAAGTTTGTATTAGTTGAATAATAGGATTGTTAGAATATTCCTTATTTATCTTTTCTATTTCCTCGTACCCTTTTGTTGCTCTCCTCTGCTTGCCTGGAGATTCTCTAAATTATCTTTTGATATTTCTCGTAAATTTTTATTTCTTTTTGCTATCACACACAGAAACACACACACGTTTCACATCCTGATTCTTTTTCTTTGGTCTTATTACATAGTACTCTCTAACTTAAAAAAAAAATTCTTGCAAGTCTTTGAAATATTAATTACAATTGATTTGATTTTTGTATTATTTTCTGTGTTTTGTTTCTTCTAAATTCCCTCTCTCTATTAATTTTACCTTTCTTTTCATCATGAAGATTTTCCTTAAATGGTGTGATACTGTATTTAGTATTCATTCATACTTAAGAAAAAAGTAGTGGCATGCTCCTATAGTCCCAGCTACTTGGGAGGCTGAGACAGGAGGATCACTTGAGCCGAGAGGTGGAGGTTGTAGTGAGCAGAGATCACGCCATTGCAGTCCAGCCTGGGAGATGGGAGTAAAACCATGTCAAAAGGAAAGAAAAGGAAACAAGGGAAGGGAAGGGGAGGGAAGGGAAGGAAAAGACAAGAAAGGGGGTACTAAAAATGGTTTGGAAACTCAGTGAACATAGGCAAAGTTGTCTCCTGTATTTCAGTGGTGTGCTGGCTGTGAATATTATATTCCACTGGTAGCAACACAAAATTGTAGTATCTATAGATGGATTCTTTCTCTGGGATATTTTTGGGTTCTCAAATAAGTAATCTGTATTGTTCTGGGATGCCTGTTCCAAATGCAGAATGAGACAGGGGCTGCTGTTTCCACCTTTCAGGTTGGTGATTTTCACTAAATCCAACATTTTTGACTCCATCTTTTCTCCCTGCGTTAGCTGTGCCAGCATTCTGAGCACTAAGTGTTGTCAGTCTCTAACTGTATCTCTATTCATCTATTTTTGTTTATGAATAAAAAGAAGTCTTTGATTCCTCAGGCCAAACTCAATAATTATTCCCACTAGAAAAGGATGAAGAAATCATTTTCATTTTTACATTTATACCTGAAAATCTTTCCACATAAAATGCATTATTTTAACAATGTTTTGAATATTTGGCAGAAATCATAGCTGTGCTGGATGTGTAAATAACTGGGAATTTGAAAAACAACTTGGTCCTCCAGGAGGTACAAAGAGAAGTCCCTGGGAAGGAACATACACCTTTATCTACACTGCACACCAGTAATTTTCCAGCTGCATGGTTTGTGCCTTGGAAATCCCCGGACACTGGTTGATGAGCTGCTGGCTACATAGAACCTTACAGATGGCTTATTTCAAGGAGAGTGAATGCATAGAACTGTGTTCTCATAGGCCTGTCGGTAAGAGGGCATATTAGACCCTAAAGCTTTTGGATAAAGAGAAATAAAGATTTGCTTAATGATAAATCAAGAACATCTCCTCTTAGAGGTAAGAACCTATTTTTTTTTTTTTTTTTCTCAATAAAGGTGACCATATAAACAAGTTGTTTCTCATTGTCAAGGCTAAAGACATCACTGGTAAGAATTTTGTGAAGAGCCCAGGAAAAAGCGTTTTAAATTTTAAGCTATATCCTCAAATCCCATGAAAGGTGAGTGTTCAGCAAAGCAATGCAGAGGTGAGGGATAAGAAACATCATTTTATGTTTTTAAAATTTCAGTAATTACAAATTTTGTTCTTTGAATGAAATACAATTTAAAACAAAGTGATGTGTATGTGTGTGTAATGGAAAAAGGTATAATCTGAAGAATGTCTTTATCCAATATAAAAAAGTATTTGTTTTTAATAACATGTTTAAAGAAAGAAATGCTCAGAGAGTGAGTTTTCTTCCTACAAAGTGGGAGAAAACACCAGGAAAATAATGTAAAATTATTCATGAAAATATCCGCTAAGAAAAAAAAAATACCTAGTTTAGCACAAAGCAAGAGTAAGTTAGAAGACACAAATTTTTGAAACATTATCAAAAAAGATGTGAATGAGAGAAATGATTTTAAAGAATACTTTCAATTATACAAGTATTTATTAACTGTTGTATATTCAAAAAACTTTTCAGTATGGTAATTTAAAATAAATTCTCAAAAAACATGCTGTATATAATATTTTAATTTCTAAGCTAATAAAATAGTTACTTAGCACATAATACAACTTTAAAGTAATCTAACATCACCATGCCTTTCATATTCTGAGAGAGGATGTGTGCTTCACGTTGTGTGCATATACAAATGGTCTGTTTACATTATATATACTAATGTGCAAACAGTTTTTTCATCCTGTGGTAATAAAAACACCAGGGTTGTAAAACAATTCAAATAATTCAAATAGACTTGTAGTCTAACAGTTAGTTAACCTTTATCCCTTGCTCTTTAATCCTTCCCCAAATAAACAGATTTCACCTGTGTTAAACAATATCCATCATTTGTTATTTACATTTAACAATTGTACTCTTTCTGTATATTAATGCAAGGATGCGTGTATACCTACAAATATGATTTTTTCAAATAAGAATTAAATATGGAATGTTCTAAAAATCTACTTTTAAAATATAATCTTATAGATAATGCTTTATACTAATCTAAAGATCCATTTTATTATTTATAGCAGTTGTACTATGTAACATATTGTGAATTAAACAGATAAAATAAAATAATTTATCTGTTAATAAAGTTTAGGTTGTTCTCAATTGTTATTAACAGTTGCCGTAGTAAACTTTATATCACACATCTCTTTGTGCACTTGTGTAATTATTTCTGTAGACTACATTGCTGAAAAGAAAATTGCTGGGACAAAGACTAGACATGTTTTAAATTTTGATAGAATCTGCCAAATTGCTTTGCACAACTTTATACTTATTTATGATCTTATCAAAATTCATAGAAGTGCCTTTTTATTTATTTATTTTTATTTCTTGCCAAATGTGGAAGTTGCTTTAATTTGCATTTCCTTCATTAATAATGAAGATAAAGCAAATGTTGCATATCTAGTCGCATTTACATTCACTCTTCTGGCTTGACTATTCTTTTCCAATGTCAATCCGCTTTTTGAGTTTAACGTTTTTCTTATGAGTGTCTATTTTCGCTTTCTTTATCATTGAGCATTGATCTCTTTTGCTTTATTATCTGAGTATTTGTAGATTATTTTTTCTTCTTTCTTCTCTTGTCATTCCTCTGTTAAACTGGAACTTTCAACAGTTGAACATACTTACTATATATTCTCTACATAAAACCAGACACACATTTCTCAGTTGACAAAAAAAGTCTTCCTATGTCCCACTACACTATCTTCCAGCTATAGTCAAAAATCATCTGACATTTTTCCAGATTGTTAAAAATACTTCTATATTAGGTTTCATCTGGTTTTATAATTTTATTTAACCTTTAGATTATATTTTGCCAATATTATCAATAATAATTTAGAATTAACTATTGTTTTTGTGAATTCCTTTATTACCATTATCTTTTATGCATCTTCTTGTTCTTGTATCAAATTTTGATTTGCTGGAATATCTCCTTATGATTTATTTTATGAATGTGTGACCTATATGACATTTCTCAAAGTTCTTTCATGATTGAAGATGTCTTTATTTGACTCTTATATTTTAATATGTCATTAAAACTGAATCTAAATCTAGAGTCAGAATCCTTTACCATCAATATTTTGTCAACGATCAGTTTTTTGAAATCTGATTTATGTTCTGTGAAAGAAATCACTGAATCAGACTATTTAAACATGATAGGAAGACTTTATTCAAGACTATTGCAATATGGGGGAGAGAGCGAACTCAACTTGAGATTAAACTCAACTTGAGATTGAACTTTGCAGAAACAAAAGCCCCAGGAATTTGAAGCTCTGGAGTGAGCTAGTGGAGAAGTACTGGAAGACATGAGTGGAACTGAAGTTAGTCTCCTACCCTCTCACAGAGACTGAAATACAAAGCCACTGTCTTTCTTGATGATTACATTTTAAATAAATGACCCCCAGGTCTTTTAGAAAGACATTCATTTATAGGTTATATAAGATTTATATCTCAAATAAGCAGAAAAAGAATTTACAGTTGCAAGTTTTCCAAGAAAAATGCTTTAATAAAAGGGAAGTCAGTGGTCTATATTAGGGAATAAACCTGTCTAAAGTTTAGTTAAGCTGAGGGAACATTAAAACAGTCTTGATTAATTTCTTTAAGGTTGTTTTTTGTTTGTTTGTAAGCATATAAAATAATACCTATATTCCTGGAAATTATGAGTTTCACCCATATGTATAAAATTAAGGTTCATTTGGTGTTGTAGTCCCTTATTGTACTGAGTATTATAGTATTCAGTATCATGAATCTCTATTATTTGTTTTGTCATTTCTACAGTTCATTCTTACTAAAATTCTTTCAGACACTGTTACCAACATATCTGAGATCTCCTTTGTCTATTATTTTTGAATAATAATGTTCATGTCTTTGTCATTGTGAACCATGTCCTGTAACAATTTAAGTGACCTTTCTGATCAGTAACTTTGTTGTGGCCATGTTTTTTTTTAGTTATTCGGCCTTTTTATTGACTTTTTAAGACAAAATTATTCTTTAGGAACAGTTTTAGATATACAGAAAAGTTTTGAAAGTAGTAAAGAGAATTTGCACATCCCTGAGCTTAGTTTCCCCTATTATTCACATCTTGTATAGTATGGTACATTTGTTATAATCAAATCAACCAATATTGATCAATATTTTATCATTAACTAACATCCATACTTGCATTTGGACTTTTTTGCTTTTACCCAATACATAGATTTTTCTGTTTCTGGATACCACATTACATTTAGTTGTCATGTCCCTTATAGTCCACTTGACTATTGCAGTTCCTTAGGCTTACATTGTTTTTGATGGCCTTAAAAGTGCTAAGGAGTACTGGTCAGATATTTTATATGATGTCCTTCTATTGCAATTGGTTTGATTTTCTTCTCATTCTAGTCCTGGGTTATAAGATATTTAGAGGAAGACAAGACAGGTTGTGTGCCCTTTGTCACATTCTAGCAAGAGTACATGCTATTAACATGATGTATGTTTTTTTTTTTTTTTTTTTTTTTTTTTTTTTTGTAACCTTGATCCTCTGGATATGGTAGTACTTTTGAGATTTCTCTATAGTAAAGAGAGTATCTCTCGTCTTTCTATACTCTGTGGAAGGAATTCATTAAGTACAGCCTATACCTAAAGCACAAGAATTCAAGGACTCCACTTTTACTATTAACACTTAATTTACTAATTAATTTGGACCCTAAGGGCAAAAATCTTGTCTCTGAATTACAATGAATGGAAGAGCACCTCTGCAGATTTAAATTAAATTTCTCCTCCTACTGTTTCATGGTGCACTTTTATTACAGCTTCTGATAATGGCTTTAGTTCTGTTTTGCTGGAAAAACTAACTTTTTATTTTAGTCATCCTGTGTATCACGGTAATTTCGATGAGTTCTCCATTTTTTCAAAGTGCCAGAAGCCTGATCCTTTCATGTTAGACCAGGAGGAAAATAAAGAGCAACCAATTTTTCTTCTTCACTGACATTTTCCAACAAAACTGGTATCTAAAGAGTGTGCTTTTTATTCTAATTTTCTAGACTGCATTTGCCATCTTCCAGTATCAATTAAAATCTCTCGTTCTTATGCAGATGTGTTGGTGACTACCAACAACTCTTCCTCTGGTATCCAAGAGTCCCTTTGGTCTGGGAACAGTACAAGAATTAGGGATTGGTAATTGGGCTTCTTAAAACTTGGAAAGTTTGTGAAAGGCTTTAAGCTAAAGGTGTCCCAAGGACAATACTAAATCACACAACTCAGAATAATCTCTTGAGTTTACTCTCTGTTTACTTACCATCTGGAGCACTTCTCTCCCAACCACTACTTCTCTCATTGCATAAGCTCTCTCTCTTTCTCTCTCTCTCTCTCTCTCTCTCTCTCTCCTCTCTCTCTCTCTCTCACACACACACACACACAAATACACACACAAATATACACACACACTTTTGGATCTTATGTCTCCCTTCACAGAGTTTCCGATTAAATAACTCTCTCAAAATGTCACATGCTATGTTACGTTTCTCTGCAATTTGGGTAGACATAGCCCTCAGTCCATATTGTACTATTCCACTCCTTATTAGGGAAAATGGGGACACCAGTTACTGGATCCATCAGTAGCCCTGATCTCAATTTTCTATTATCCTCCATAATCATCATTCGTAATTTGGTATTCAGGTCTTATACTTTTAAGGAGAATGTCGTGTTTGTAGTTTGTTGTGTCATCTAGATTTTACCATTTATGACAATTATTATATCTTACCAGGAACAGTTATTTTGTTCATGCCTCTGTCAGTATACTCAATGTGAAAAATAATATTGCCACTTTTCTGGTTTATAAGAACAATGTAAATACTAAAACCAGAGAAAGATATTTTAAAGTGAAACTCTTTTATCCAACTGCTATGCCTACTTTCATATATAACAGATCTGAACATAATACTTTCTCCAAACTCTATTCTACTTTGAGATAAAAATTATATGTATATGAAAACATGATTATATGCATAAAATTGAAATGATTTGCATAAATATCACACATAATTTTGTTATAAGTTCTTAATCATCTTTAATGAGAATATAAAACTGAAATCATTTATTATGGAGACATTCAGGAAAGTAGATAATATTTAGGTAAAAGATCTTCAGACATACATAGCAGAAGAATTGCTAAGTAACACCTTGACATCAGTTTTGTCTCCACAATTTTAAAAAAATTCTATTAAATTTGTGCATGTTTATATCAGAGAAGTAGTTCATGCTTGCTTCTTATGAATCGCTAAAAACAACCTGTTGAGAATGAAAATAAACACTTTGAAGTTTTTAATTAAATTTGTAAGTAAGGGTTATTGGATTTATGAGAAGAATTAATGAAGAAAATGTGAAAGGAAAATAAATGTTAGGGCCCCCAAATCACTAAGCTAAAGGGAAAAGTCAAGCTGGGAACTGCTCAGGGCAAACCTGCCTCCCATTCTATTCCAAGTCACTCCTCTGCTCACTGAGATAAATGCATATCTGATTGTCTCATTTGGAGAGGCGAATCAGAAATTGAAAAAAAATGCAACCACTTGTCTCTTATCTACCTACGACCTGGAAGCCTCCTGCTCACTTTGAGTTGTTCCACCTTCACATCGAGTTGTCCCACCATTCTGGACTGAACCAATGTTCATTTTACATATGTTGATTGATGCCTCACATCTCCCTAAAATGTATAAAACCAAACTGTGCTCTGACCACCTTGGGCACACGTTGTCAGAACCTCTTGAGGTTGTGTCACAGTCATGCCTCCTCAACCTTGGCAAAATAAACTTTCTAAATTAATTGAGACCTGTCTCAGATTTTTGGAGTTCACAGAAGTTATGTGGAAAGATTATTTTACCAAATGAATTGGTAGAATTAAAGGTGTATTCTAATTCTATATATAACCAACCAAAAGATCTATTGATGGGAATATAATTCTCCTAAGTCCAAAAACAAAAGAGGGGAAGGGGGAAATTGTATATGTATCATAAAGCTATAATGGTTGCCATTAATTTACTTCTTATGTTTTTCTTTATGTGATACATCAAGAAGAGTCCAAAAGTTGTAAACTAGTAATGACATAAAAGACACCCTCTTCATTCACTAAATGGAGAACTTAAGAGTCAATGTGACAATTTCACTTCAATCTCTGAACTCTTGAATGGAACTAACCTAGCATCCAATGTACTTTTATCTGACTAATCAAAAGACATTGTTATATAAAAATGTCTGCCCAGTAGGAACTAAATTGGAACAATTAATTTTCTTTCTAATCATATTATCAAGTATGTATGGAATAATAATTGTTAATTATTCTTATAATTCTAAGAAAACTATCACCAGATCATTAAAGCTAACTACATCAGTCTGTTTTCACACTGCTGATAAAGACATGCCCGAGACTGGGCAATTTACAAAACAAAGAGGTTTAATGGACTTACTGTTCCACATGGCTGGGGAGGCCTCACAATCATGGTGGAAGGCAAGGAGGAGCAAGTCACATCTTACTTGGATGGCAGCAGACACAGAGAGAGAGAGCTTGTGAAGGGGATCTCCTCTTTTTAAAACCATCAGATCTTGTAAGACTCATTCACTGTCATGAGAACAGCACAGGAAACACCCACCATCATAATTCAATCACCTCCCTTGGGGTTCCTCCTATGACATGTGGGAACTGTGGTAGTTACAATTCAAGACGAGATTTGTGTGGGGACACAGTCAAACCACATTACTAATCAATCTTGATAAACTAAAAACAAAAAATCTCAAGTACAGGAACATTCTAAAAGAGGTATTTTCAAGCCAAGTTTATTTGTTTGTTTACTTTATTCAATTAAAAGAAAATTTCAACTTTGGGAGGCTGAGGCAGGCAGATCACTTGAGGTCAGGAGTTCAAGAGCAGCCTAGGCAATATGGTGAACTCTCATCTTTACAAAAAATATGAAAATTAGCCAGGTGTGGTGGCACATGCCTATAACCCCAATACTCAGGAGGCTGAGGTAGGAGAATTGCTTGAACCCAGGAGGCAGAGTTACAGTAAGCCAAGATTGTGCCACTGCACTTTAGCCTGGGCAGCAGAGTGGCGATCATTAAAAAGTCAGGAAACAACAGGTGCTGGAGAGGATGTGGAGAAATAGGAACACTTTTACACTGTTGGTGGAATTGTAAACTAGTTCAACCATTATGGAAAACAGTATGGCGATTCCTCAAGGATCTAGAACTAGATGTACCATATGACCCAGCCATCCCATTACTGGGTATATACCCAAAGGATTATAAATCATGCTGCTATAAAGACACATGCACACGTATGTTTATTGCGGCACTATTCACAATAGCAAAGACTTGGAATCAACCCAAATGTCCATCAGTGACAGATTGGATTAAGAAAATGTGGCACATATACACCATGGAATACTATGCAGCCATAAAAAAGGATGAGTTTGTGTCCTTTGTAGGGACATGGATGCAGCTGGAAACCATCATTCTTAGCAAACTATCACAAGAACAGAAAACCAAACACCGCATGTTATCACTCATAGGTGGGAACTGAACAATGAGATCACTTGGACTCGGGAAGGGGAACATCACACACCAGGGCCTATCATGGGGAGGGGGGAGGGGGGAGGGATTGCATTGGGAATTATACCTGATGTAAATGACGAGTTGATGGGTGCTGATGAGTTGATGGGTGCAGCACAGCAACATGGCACAAGTATACATATGTAAGAAACCTGCACGTTATGCACATGTACCCTAGAACTTAAAGTATAATAATAATTAAAAAAAAAAAGAGAGAAAGAAAAGAAAAATAAAACTTCTGAGTAAGATGTTGAAAATACACATCCTTTAATACTCTCTGTTTTGATGTTAAAATATGGCCAATAGGCTGGGCGTGATGGCTCATGCCTGTAATCCCAGGATTTTGTTAAGTTGAGGCCAGTAGATCGCTTGTGCCCAGGAGTTAGAGATCAGCCTGGGCAACATGGCAAAACCCTGTCTCTACCAAAAATACAAAAATTAGCCAGTCTCATAACCTGGTCTCAGAATAAATAAATAAATAGATAGATAGATAAAAATTAAAAAATAAAATTAAAAATATGGTCTATAAAAGGTAACAGTACAAATAAATTATACTTTAACTTGGAAATAGTATTATAGCATTTAGTTTCTTTCCTTATCTATATTCATATTAAGTTTAATTGATATTAACTGTTAGAATAATCATTGAAAGTAAAACATTGCTCAAACTTTTTCCCCCATAAAAGCATCCAAATTGTTAAATGATCTTTGTGTTATTACTGATTCTTATACAATTAATCTGTGACTTGATTTTTCAGTAATATTAGGAAAACTGCGAGCTTGATCTTTCCCCTTGGCTAGTTGTTTTTTCCCATTTACAAATATAAAAAATCCATCCTTAAAACTTTCTAGCAACATAGAAAAAAATTACTTTTCTACAACATTCAAAGAATTAAAGCTCTAGAACAATTACCTACACTCTCGATGAATATCCTTTGCATAGATAATACTCTGTTTCACCTTCAACTCTTTCAGTACTTCAAGCTTCAACTCTAGTAACACTTTCAGAAGAAGAAGAGAAGACAAATTAAAAGGCAAAAAAAGGGAAGAAGATGTGCTAATATTTGTTAAACACTTAGCATGACAAGCAATGTGCCAAATACTTAAATTAAACCATTTCATATTGAGAAAGTTGTTATGATTATCCTCAATTTCGAAATGAGTTTGCTGAGAATTAGATATGCTAAGTAGCTTGTCCTTAGCTATTCAGATCTTAAGTGCAGCTTGAAAGTGACTAATTTTTGAGTGTGTGCTTATGACACTTTTTCTCTGCAACACCAATTTATTTGCTTTTCGTGTAATCACTATGTTCTTTCACAAACCTTTCCCTTCATCCTCTTTCTCCAGTGTTACCTTCATGTCCTGCCCAATTGTCAGAGCTATTTCGGCCTGTCGGGTTCAGGTCACATGCCATTTTGACTCTAATAACTGATTTCTTCAAGCAAAATAAAGCATATTCTTCTCTCATTCCATCTACTTCACACTGCATAAAATGCTGTACATTGTAGCTTCTTGGTATGCATTGCTAACTCTTGTCAGCTTGCTTTACAAACCCCAAAGCAGGGCAATGTAGTGTTCATCTTTGTGTCCACAGAACCTGTAGCAAACATGAGGTCCTTATGCATGTTGTTAATTGTTAAACGGAAAATGAACAAAAGCGAATGAGCAAAGATCCATCAAAATGAAAGGCTGAGACAAAGTATACAATTCAATCATCCTCCATCCAAAAATCATTTGTTAACATCTGCCTGGGCTTTTGAACATTTTGATAACAGTGGTGCCCCAGGAGGAAACACTGGAGCTTGATCACTAATGAGTAAGTTGCATTTTATATTTTTTTCTATACTGTCTTAACATTCAACAAAATTTCTACATCACTGTCACTATTTATTAAAGGCCCACAAAGCAAAGGAAGCTACCTTGTTTGTTTGTTTGCTTGTTTAACATTTTTTAACAGAGTTTGTCAATTTTTTTTTTTTTTTGAGATGGGGTCTCGCTCTGTTGCCCAGGCTGGAGTGCAGTGGCATGACCTTGGCTCACTGCAAGCTTCGCTTCCCAGGTTCACACCATTCTGCTGCCTCAGCCTCTGGAGTAGCTGGGACTACAGGCACCCACCACCACACCCAGCTAATTTTTTTGTAGTTTTAGTAGAGACAGGGTTTCACCGTGTTAGCCAGTATGGTCTCGATCTCCTGACCTTGTGATCCACCCGCCTCGGCCTCCGAAAGCACTGGGATTACAGGTGTGAGCCACTGTGCCCAGCCTGTTTTAATTTTGTATTTAATTTAAATACATTTAATTAATGTATAAATGTCACTATTATAGCATTGTTATTGGAAACATTAAACTATATAAGAGGTGTTAAATAACTAGACCCATAGGAGCAAGCTTGGGTGATCAAGTGTCTTTCTAAAACGGGGTGGAGGCAAATGCCAATCACCAGGGTAGTATATTACTGTACAGGATTTAAAAACAGAAAACACTGGCTACCTTACGAGACATAATAGATGGCATTTGAAAGGACACATAAGGGAAGGGGGAAAAATAGATGAAATTTTTAATACTTAGAGACAGATTTAGAGGAAAACAGAGATGGTAATAATGAATTATTAAATTGTGCTTTTTGTTCTATAATGCAAATCTTATTTCTCTCCCCTTCAGAAAATCTTCAGTAAAATATATATTACTAACACTTGCTTTTAGAGGCAAATTTTCTTTCTGGGATACATGACTACGTGTTCATTTTGCATCAAGTTGGGTGTGGAATGACTAGAGACAGCCCACGGCAATATAGTGGCCTCTGGACACAGTTATAATTGTTAATATTCATCCTTCTTTATGTAAGGATGATGCTGTCAGGAACAGTATTAAAAAATCTGCCATGTCCAACTTTAAGGACCTTGCCTACTACCTGTATCATTTTCCACTGTCATCTAAATGGTCTCCAAGAGGTCTGGGTGTTCCACATTTTAGGCCTCTAAAAGAACTATTTTCTGCTTAGATGTCCTTCCTTTTAATAAGCTAACACAGTTCATGAATTCCACTTCGCTCTATTGCTGGGAATTTTTATTTAATTCAGTTTTTTGCTAAATTCCATTTAGCCAGATTTAACAGGTGGAATAGAGTGTCTTCTGCCTTACGCATGATACAGTGAAGGGCATTTTGAGTTACGAGTCCTCAGAAATTTCTTCCAACTTTAGCTGTCTATGCATCAGGTCAAATGGAAACAATCAATCTATGCTACTGGCAGACACAGATCTCAGAATGTAGATTAGTCTTCATCAGTTCAAAGCATTCCAAAACATCAATTTATTTGTGATATCAAAAAGTACAAGACAATAATAAGTTATTTTTTTTAATTTTTAGGCATTTTGATTAAACTGTTACTTTAAGGATTACATAGTATATACTCAACAATTAGGCAGATTCTGTAATAAAAGTATAGATCACAATTCTGATTCTATTTATTTAAATAGGAAAATAAATTTTATAGTTTTGTCTTAAACATGAATTTTGTGTAATCCTAATTTTCTAAGTATTTAAATAGAGATGCTTATTTTCTTTTATTTCATAGTCACACATTTAGCTTTGAAATTTTTCAATGGGAATCAGCAAAATATTGGGGTTTTTTTCCATATCATATTATAGCTTTGTATTTAAAAAATCAATAGGTATTTTAATTAACAACATATAAAGAAAAGTTTAAAACACACAAAAAAAAAACCTTGGGAACAAAAGTGTCAACACATTTATGACATTCCATTTTCTAGTACAAGCCAGTACAAACAGGTTTATAGAAATGAGGAACGTCTTCTATAAAGACTGAAAGTGAACAAATCCTTCAGTTGAGCTATGTGAACACAGATAAATCTAAATGTTAGCTGACTGGATGTATAAGCTCAGAACAAGTGGGTGAGTGTGCATTGTGATGTACGTGGTCTTTTCCTATATACAAAAGCCCATATTCTTGCAGGTGTGCATAGTGGCAATAAAAGTTGAAAATTACTACAAGCTTTAAAAAGGTTTGGTCTCAAAGTGGAAGTGGCATTATTTTTTTCATCTTACAGCGCAGTACCTTTTCTTTTGATTCTATAGTTCCTTTAGTTCCTTCTCCCTGCAGCCCTCCCTCTCACTCACTTCCTCTTTTCTTTACCACTGCACACTATAATGATGCACGGCTAGAGATTCCTTTCAGAGAGGAAAAAAGGAAGTCTCTAAGTGATGGAAATGGACTGAAAATGTGTTCCTTCTTCTCAAGAATGGCTCTTGCAGTGCATACTGAGCAAAATCTCATCTTCTCTCTCAATTTGGGACACACACAAACGCGCGCACACACAGCGTTTTTCTTCTGGTTTGTAGGCATCAAAGCCATAGATGGTGAATGTTATGGCTCTTTGAGGGTGTTTTAGACTAGAATAGAGAAAGTTTCCACTTTTATTGCTAACAAATGGAATTTCTGCCTTCATACTGCACACTCAGTGTTTTAGTTAAAAAAATAAACAAGTAACATATAAAGAAGTGGACAAAAAATGAGAAGAAAGTACGAGATTTTCCTTTCAAATACAAATTTCATTTGAGAACATATTCATTTCCTGTATTAATTTTCACTCCTGAAAGCTCTCAGTATGTAAAAAATAAAATAATAGGCATCATTTTTCCTTAAATATGTTATCTTTTCACAGATTATAGAAAAAAAAAAGCCTTTCTTAAAATGAAGGACTAAAAGTTAAGAGATTAGAGAAACCAAATAAATGCATGTAGAAATAAATATAGACTTCTTTTTTTTTAAGGACTTCATTTTTCTGTCTCAGAAATGAGTGTGCACATTTACAGTAACTTCTGCAAACACAGAAAGCCATGATACTTCTAGTGTTAACATCAAATTAAGTAATGTGGTTTGTTTGTTTTCTCTGATAGTGGAAAGTCAAGTCAGGTTTATAAATTTTGTCCCATGTTCTAAATTTCTGGAAGTGAATATGTTGGTAGTATTGAGTGAATATTGGCTGGGCTTCAAAACAGAAAGGCAAAATTCCTGACATAGCAGCTTATTTTTGACAAATATTAATACATCCACACACACCCCCATTATTTTTCTTCCCATTTCTGATAACAGAAGATAACACAGTCCGGGTGTGTTTCTTTTCATACTTAGGAAACAGTAGACAAAGCATAACCTCATAGACTCCAAGCTGAGTAATTCCTGAGTTATGCTTTAGCTATGGTCCCTTAGCACAGTTTGATAACTGAAAATCACAGGTAATTCATCAGATATTATCAGTTCCAAATTTGACATCAGAAAAAAATGGTAATATTAGTGAAAGTCATAAAATCAAAGTGGCATATTAGAGCTGCCTCTTTCGAAGAAGCATCTATAAAATCTTAAGAAGTAGGTATGAAAATATCTGGACCAGGCAACATAAAATTTTAATGCACACCCAATGCTGCACACTGTCAATCCTGGCAAAATATATTTGTAAATTCTGTTTGAGTTTCCTGATAAAGGGGTGGAGGATTTGACAACATATTTGATTCTGCTAAATTTGCTTAGAATGAGAGTAGCATGAATCAGGCAACAAAAACATCTCAGGAAATAAATTCAATTTCTCTAAAAGATAAAAGTTATAATAGATAAACGAGTATTTTGAGTGACAATGACTATGACATGAGAATATGGTGATAAAGAAATGAGCAAGCCATCATTGTGAAATAATCTCTTGGCAAGGTTCTTCCTAGCAGATCACAGTTACGTGTATGTAGCTAACATGAGCAATTTGAAGACTCAGCAGGAGGCTGGAAAATTTAACTTACACGGTGAGTTCCTAGAGCATCTTTCCATCTACTTGCATTTTTATTCCTGATGCCTAGAACAGAATCTGACACTTAACAAATGCTCAGCAAGAATTTTATATTTAAAGAAAAATCCTAATTCCAAAAATATGCCTAAAAGTATTTATTTGATAAAAATTAAGACAGGCCATTAATTTTAAGGATGCTAGATAATTAAAATTAGCTTATGCATATCTAAATGGGTGCAATATGTTAGGCAAGTTCACACTGAATCACTGCTCAACTGTTCCAAGTTGCTTCTGAACACAACATAAATGATAAGTGACAAGTATTTAATAATTAGAATTGTCCAAAAATTAAAGACAGTAGGGACAGGCCTCTTTAGGTACTGAGTTCTTCATCACTCAAGGTTTTCAAGCTGAAATGATGTAATCATCCTGGAGGCTGGAGTCAAGTAAACAAGCTATGGATAGTAGTAATTAGTCAGTTCGCTGCTAAACACTTTTCAACACATGTATTTGATCATTTTTTGTTTTTTTCGTTTCTTCTCATATCCAAAAAATAAGAGATAGTATAGGTAGGATGTTAATTACAGACTTTTTGTTCCTTTGCAATTTTGAAAGCATTTAAAAATAACTAGTGGTAGCCTAGAGTAGGATTAGCCCACTACCTGTACCTGTTTTTGTAAATAAAGTTTTATCAGCACTCAGGTGCTCATTGTTTGTGTATTGTCAATGTTTTTTCACTACAGTGACAGAGATGAATATTTGCAACAGCCTCTATGGCCTTCAAAGCCAAAAGTATTTATTGTCTGACCCTTCATGGAAAAAGGTTGCCAACTTCTGGTCTAGAAACCTACTTAAACTATCAACATGATTTTCAATAAACTACGCAAACATTATTCCCAAAGCATAATAATTATTTTATGTACTAAAAGTATGAGATTGGGCATTGTAGGACAAATATAACTGATTTGTATAATTTGTCTATAAATAGCCAAGTTTCGTACCAGTATGCCCAGGCTGAAATGGTTTTTAAGGTATACAAGCATATAGTCAACCAACCTGCTTATCTAAATACAGATATTTTCATTAATATTAAACAAATTATATTCCCTAGGGATTGACTTTGTACTCTCATAATAAAACATTGTCTTTGATCTGTGTGGCAACACCCTCATCTGTGTTTCAGTCAGGATGGTTATAAGAATGCATAATCTAAAACTCTTTTCTTTAAAAGCATTTCTCATTTAGAATGTTCTAATAAAAGAACAAATCTTAAGAAATTACTCTTACAGTCTATTTTCCAAAAAAAAAAAAAGGTACCCTATAACTTTTTCATTTTGAATGTTTTTATTTTGATTTTTTATAACAGAGATAGTAAATTTGATATTTCAATCTGCGTTTCAATAAAATAAAAAATCTACATGAAGTCATTCAGCTGAATGAAAGTTTTCTAAATTGTATGTGCCCTCTTTTCTACTCTTATGCAGGGCTTGGATATTCATAAATATTTAAAAAGTCAGGTTTTCAAATCCAATATGACTGCAATCCATTTTAACAGTGAGAACTGAATTGTTTTTGCCCCCGTAGGTGAATAAGATAGACAAGCTAATTGCCTTTTAAACTTACAGATTTTCAGTGCGAGATCTCATTATCATTTGCTTTCAGGAATAAATTTCTCTCAAATTTTGATGGAGAGTATAACTTCTTTTATAATAAAATCATGAACCCTTTACCTTCTTTGTCTTTCTCTAAATTCCTATGCAGAGTACTTGATAGAAGCCTGATTTTGCTCATCACTGTTTCAAGTGACTCTTAGAATAACTTGAGAGAACAAGGAGCATACCACATTAGCATAACAGAATACTTGAAAAATCAATGACTATGTCTAGGTAGAAATGATTGTACCTCATAACCAATATTCTAGACATTTAGAAAGGTTATATAGAACTCATTTAAAACTCTATTCATAAGAATAGTTATAAATGAAAAGCTTCTATTCGTCATATATAGATCCTTTCTATCATTTATGTATTTTCCAACTGGTATAATAAAAATAATCCCTCTGGGAAGGTAGCCTGGCTGAAAAAAACATACTTGTTTGACTCTGCAGGTAATTAACACAAATTCACACACACTCAGATGCATTCAGACACACATACAAGCTTGACAGCCCGCACACCCATTTTATATGTTTTGGGGTAGGTGGTCTGGATTTCAGGCTAGCGTAGATTGAGATAAACAGATTTTAGGAGGAGAAACATTCAAGGCACAAAGGGAATAGAGAAAAGCGTTGTAAGTATGTGTTCAAGGGATGAGTATTTACAAAAAAATGATAGGGATGAAGAAAGAGAGTTAAGGGCTGTGTAATTATGATTTGGATTCAGCCTGAGTATATTTTAGTTTTGAATTGGGGGGTGTGCGTTAATTGTTTTCACACTACTGTCTGAATTTTGAAACTATTTCTGAAGAAGTCTTGAATCATTTTCTAGATACGTATAAGTGTGTTTTACTTCAACTACAATTACTCTACTTATGACATGCAGTTTGTTAGAATCCTTTTTGAGTTTTCTAAGTACCTCGTGTATGTAAGAGACAGAAGTTATGTGTGCTTAAGCAGGTAATTGACAAACTTGAGCTTATTCATTTACTTTCAATGTAAAAAAAAGAAAACTAAAATATGTGGCACACTGAGGTTATTCATCTGAATTAAATAAAGTTATGTGTGTACACATGCACAGTAAATGCTGTTATTTTTTTATTATTATTAGATGGCTACTGAGTGTGTTCATTACAACAACTTTTTTCAGAAACAGAGTTTGTAGTCTCATGAGCATGTATTTTGGAGGAAACAGATAAGAACCCTGGGGGTCAGATTATTGTTACAGGTCTGGCTATCTCTAGAAATATATATATATTTGAACAATGCGATTTCAGACACTAAAAGTGAAAATAGGAAGGTCAGTCTAGCTTTGGTATGCTCGTGCTATCGTAGAGTGGTTGCAGTGATGAATGGAGTTGGAGAGATTTCAGATTTATTTTGAAGATAGAAAAAGAGCTTGAAAAAAACATCTTACATAACTTCACTTTATTTTAATTTTTTTTGTATTTGATAACCTTGTAAATGTCACTTAATGTGACATAGGAGAATCTGAGAGGGGCCAAATATTTTAATGATTGTTTCAAGTGTTTGGTGTGTGTATGTGTACAATGTCAATTTTCACATGTTAATTTTAAGATATCCACAAGACAGACAAGTGTAGATGTCAAATAGCTTGAAACAAATGACTGTGAATCTCAGACGTAGCATCAGGGTTGCAGACACTCTGGAACATTCTCATGGTAAGGAGAGTCATGAGAATTAGTAAGATTACCTAGATTAGTGTAAAGAAGGAGGATGAGAGAGGACTGAGAATTAAGTCCAGAAACTCTCCCAAATTTAGTAGTGGGGTACAAAAATAAATGAGTAACAAAAGAAGAGAAGCTAATGAAGTCAACAAAAACCCAGGAACGATTGGTGTCATGTGACCCCAAAACAAAGACTGTGTCAAGAGCTGGGAGTGGGGCTATAGCAGTGGGAGAAGGATGGTCATTATTGCTAAATGCTTCAAAGAGGTAGAACCACATGAAGTCACAAAATATTTCATTGAATTTGGAAGAGTAAAATTCTTGTGACCTGATCTACAGCAGTTTCAGTTGAATCAGTGTTAAGAGATGTTAGGAAGATAGAGTAGAAATTGAGATGGTGGATATAGATGTTGCTCTGAAGAAGTGCTACTACCAAATGATGTGGAGCATAGGGAGGTTGTAGGAGAAACATACACACATACATATGCATATAAGGATTATAATATATAAGTTTATTT
This sequence comes from Papio anubis, assembly GCF_008728515.1. Classification (NCBI taxonomy): domain Eukaryota; kingdom Metazoa; phylum Chordata; class Mammalia; order Primates; family Cercopithecidae; genus Papio; species Papio anubis. The sequence goes on from NC_044982.1 coordinate 22,470,698, forward strand.
AGCAATTTTTATGCATGAGTGTGAATAAATATATGCACATATATGTGTCTGTATATGTACAGACAATGCATTTAGTAATTTACATATATGTGTGGCATACTCACACACACACACACACACATATGTATACAGATGCTTCCTGGCTTACAATAGGATTTCATCCTGATAAATTCATCATAAGTCAAAAGTATTGTAAGTTGAAAATGCATTTCATACTCCAATAAGTCCATCATTAGGTCAAAAGTATTGTAAGTCAGAATATATTTAACTCCTGGATAAGTCCATTATAAAGTCAAAACATTTTAAGTCTAATCATTATAATTTGGGTACCATCTATGTAGATACAAAAATCATACATTAAGGGTAACTGGGTGCCAGGCTGAATGTTATGAAAATGAATTTCAAGTGTCACAGCCACATTCACTCATTACAAATACGTACCACATTCACCTATTACAAATATGTACCCATGTACGTGTTCATGTTCCTACTGCAATGGCAGAGTTGCATAATAGTGACAGAAAACAAATGTCTTAAAATAACTAAGGCATTGCTACATAGCCTTTTAAAGTGAAAGGTTTATTCGTTGCTGGTCTACATAGCATGGAGGAATTTGTAGCAGAGAGGGTACTACAGTCAGTTAATTGAAAGGAATGGAGAGGTGGAGGGAGACTAGTAGCTTTTCAAAGGTATTATTTTGGAGATTGGTGAAGTTTTGGAGAACAAGGGATGAGGAAAAAGTATTGAAGAATTTGGGAGAGCAGGATATCGATTAGTTTCTGACTTTATTGGGAATGCAGATCAGAGAAAGGCTGGGGTAGAAAACAGAAATAATAATTACAGCCTTCAGTGAATATCAGGAGGACTGATGGGACTATAGGGAGGGTAGACTAGATGATAGAGCCCATGGTGGCAGTTTCAGTAGGATACCATCGGCATATATGTATATGTTATTTGTTATTTATCTTTTTTTAATAAGCAAAAGGAAAAGTATCCTGATATGGTTTGGCTCTGTGTCCCCACCCAAATCTCACCTTGAATTGTAACAGGTTTTACCGTGTTAGACAGGCTGGCCTCGAGCTCCTGACCTCAATGATCCAACCACCTTGGCCTCCCAAAGTCCTGGGATTATAGGCATGAGCTACCACACCCGGCCTTTTTTATAGAAATTTCACAAACATCTTCTGAAATTATAAATCACTCTAAAATATGTAATGCTTATTCACAGATCTTTTGTTACCTAATATACTTAAAATTGTTATTATGGAAGAAATTTATTCCTGAATTTTTTTTATGAAGTGACTGAAGTCCAGAGAGTCCAAAAGAAAACAGCTAGTCCGTAGTTAAGATTAATGTAGATATATTCTTGTAAATGTAAGTCTACCGGTGCTTCTGCACATGGATGCATTTGCAGATATACAGTAGAAAAATTATCTAAATTTGCTAACATATAGGAGAGAAAAGGAATAAACCAAATATAAGAAAAGCCTCAATCTTCTCATTTTTAAAATGGGAATAATAGCCACGTGGTGTGGCTCATGCCTGTAATCCTAGCACTTTGGGAGGCTGAGGTGGGCGGATTGCCTGAGCTTAGGAGTTCAACACCATCCTGGGCAAAGTGGTGAAACCCCATCTCTACTAAAATACAAAAAATTAACCACGCTTGATGGTGCATCTGTAGTCTAAGCTACTCTGGAGGCTGAGGCACAAGAATAGCTTTAACCTGGGAGGCAGATGTTTCAGTGAGCTGACATTGTGCCACTGCACTCCAGCCTGGGCAACAGAGAGACTCCGTCTCAAAAATAAATAAATAAATAAATAAATAAATAAATAAATAAATAAATATTAAAATTACCTATCACTTATATGTCATCAATGAAATAATGTGTTTAATAATGTGTTTGAAATGGCCTTGCAATTATAATGTATCATTAAGCTATTAAGTGATTGTATCCGTAGCTCTCACACAGTACTCTATTGGGAAATATTCTGTAACTGGCAAGCTTTGCTTCATTTCTACTACAAAACTCACAAGTGGAAATTCTCTATGGTTAAGTTACTATTGTTTCTAGACCAAATACTTTCAAAGTTTCTACAGTTTGGTCCTTACTTTTTTTTTTACTTCGATGCACGCTGTGGTTCACTGATTACAAACAGTAGCAAAGTGTGCATGTATTTACTGATCAGGAATCTAGCTTAAAATACATACATTCATGACAGATGTTTAACTTCTTAAGGAATCACTGTCCATGTTTGTAAATTTATTCAGTGAGAACTTAAATAGCCCTATTTAGATTTTCAATAAGCCAACACTGCATTATTTCTGCCATCATCTTCAACCTTAGTCATCACCCTTGCCATCATGATTATCCTTGCCATTCATTTAGCTGCTGGTTCCCAGCCGGTCTCTATGCATGGTGTTGTATAGAGACAGATTTCTTGTGCTATAGCAAAAGGGATTAATGAGAGTTCTTAGATTATTTCAATCTTATTATATATGAAATCTCCAGATCATTGAGGAAAAACAGGAATAATTTTTCCTTTGTGATTTTTAAGATAATGTATCCAATATTCATTGTTTGTATCCACATGCAAATGCCATGCTGAGACACAGATTCATTGATTTGCTCTTACTAAGCCAGCCCCCTCCACCTTGTGGGTTTCAGGGGAAAAAAAGAAAAAAAAAATCCTAAAAAAAACATTTTATACTCCAAAATCATAGCACTGTGAAACTAAAACACCATAAGGACTTAGCATTTCTCTCTTTTACTCTATTCTCAATAGGCACATGTTCCTAGAAATGATGTTTTTTCTAGTAGACAGATTCTTTCAGTCTATTGTAAAGTAGGGGAACAAGGTAGCAGAGTGATTTTATATACAGAATAATGAATCTATCAAGTCAATCTGGGGCATCAAAAATCACTTTTGATTTTGAAATTTCCTTCTCTGATATCTGCTTTTGCCCCATACCTCTCTACACTGAAAGTATGACTCTCTAATCTTAAAAACATTTACCATGGGCCGGGCGCAGTGGCTCACACCTGTAATCCCAGCACTTTGGGAGGCCGAGGCGGGTGGATCACGAGGTCAGGAGATCGAGACCATCCTGGCTAACACAGTGAAACCCCGTCTCTACTAAAAATACAAAAAAAGTAGCCGGGTGTGGTGGCGGGCGCCTGTAGTCCCAGCTACTCTGGAGGCTGAGGCAGGAGAATGGCGTGAACCCAGGAGGCAGAGCTTGCAGTGAGCTGAGATTGCATCACTGCACTCCAGCCTGGGCGAGAGTCAGACTCTGTCTTGAAAAAAAAAGAAAACGTTTACTATGAACATGTCAAATAGCAGAGACATGGTGCGTTAATAAACTTTCATTTGATTTATAATAAACTGATTTTGGTGTTGATTAGAATCCTATAACTTACCTGTAACACCGTTTGTTGGGCAGATGTCAGTGTCTCCCTTTCTTAAATGAACTTAATTATCATGACAGAAAACATTAAATTTGACTGCTTTATTGAGAGATCAATATGGGAGACAGTGAAATATTGTTCATCATTTTAAACTGTTGTACAACACACAGGCTGCCAAATTAGTGAGAAACGGCCCTGATTATCAGACATTAATGGAGCACTGGGTGTTGCTTTTTAGGCCTCTGCATTTGTGTCTTTGTAAGATGCATGTTCTTAGGACCGGAAGACAATGAAGCACACAGGTACTCAGGACCGACTACAGAAATCCATCAGGGCTGTTTATTGTGAACAAAAATGAGACTTTTTTTTTTTTTTTTTCCATGGCAGCAGGGACTCTTTAGGAACATGTAAAAGCAGTATTTGGCTTACAAGGGTGAATGCGGGCTGCTTTAACTAGCTGTGGTATTATCTGGGCCAATTTAATTTCACTTGAAATTCATGAGTTCAGAGACTCAAACTAAATCTCAAAAACTCGAGTAGTTTCTATTCATATTCTTATTGTTCACAATTACTTAAATGAGACATAAAAAGTTTCATAAGGCTTTCTGGACATGGTGTGGTTCTTTCAGAGACACTATTTTCATGATTTAGAGAGACTGTTGGAAAATAATGCAGAAGATGGTGGTAACAATGTATCTGCTACATCTAGAATATTGTATATAAAATAAAAAAGTGCTTCCTGAAAAGCATAGCTCTGCTTTCATTACTTAAGAAGAATCTAAGCAACTTGCAAGTTATTGAAATATAGTTACCATATGTTAATCTTGACATTACATTTCCCACTGAATCAGGTTCACTCGCATTTACAACTATTGAACTTACAAAATTTTATATCAGCAAAGGAAAAATTTAATTGCTGCTCTGTAATAAAGATTCAAAAAGTTTTATTACTGAGATATTAGCATCCTTCCAAACATGTAATTATTCCCATATTTAAAGAAAATGTTGGTACACCTATAGCAACACATACAATGACAGCAGAGTATAATAAGGATTTCCAGATAGCAACTAAGCTATTTCTGATATACTGAATATAAAGAAAGGAAGAATCAATATACTTGGGATGTATGTGAACTTGGATTCCCAACAGCATTCTTTATGTGTCAGAAGCTGAATTCCAAATTAGTCACATATCTTTAAAATAGATCTTCACATATACAGTAAATTTGGGGATCCACCACCTACATTTAGATGCATTATAAAGGATCTGCTCTGTTCTCATTTTATTTCGATGTACTTCCCTAATTTTGTAACTTACTTCGCATAAACTGTTTGCTACGTGACAATTACATGAATTTCAGGGTGCATTTCGAAGGTTGTGAATTAACAACATAATAAAAAGAAATGATACAGCATAGCAAAATAACAAATAAATTGCATTCATTTATTCAGACGTTTAATAAATGTGGTTATGTACCAGGGACAGGCTTTGTAACAGAGAATGGGGATAAAACAGCTTGTAAAACTGATCTTATCCGTCCCTGCTTTTAGAGAGAGGTAATGTATAAATAGATGGTAATTCTATTGCCACGAGTAGATACCATCACATATTTCTATTTTGGAAGAGGTGTTCCCTCAGGAAGTCTATATGCTACCATGTGAGCATTTCTCTTTCACTATTTTGTTTTTATATCTGTTCTTTGCCTATTAATGCTCCCCATAGGAACGTAAGCTGTTCGCAAGTAGGAATGTTCTAAAATTACCTTGATCACCTTTGCACCCTAAGGGCAGAGTAGGTACATATTCTAACAAACATTTGCTAAATGAATTAATAAAATGAAAATAACCATCAACTATTTTTGTCTGAAAAGGCTGGGTTGAAAATTATAGGTTTTCATTCTTTAATTTTTGTAGTGGCGTTTTTAATATTTGATTTTTATTAAAAAGGAAGCAATCGTATTATTTGGATGTTTCTATTTTTATTCTTCTGGGTAAATTATTTTTAATTCATCCAGACATATTATTTTAAGAGATGTGAAATGTCAAAGAAGAAAAAAATATATAAAATAATAAAAATAGCTAACATTCTTTTTTTCTGTGTCTGAGGCACTGTACTATATTATCTACACATATTGTCTTATTTAATACTCAAAAATCTTGTTGATGGTATTCCCATTTTAAAGATAAGGAAATTAAGGCTTAGATGATTAAATATCACAATTATGACTACTCAATTAGTAGTTGTTGAATTTGGAACTCAAGCTTAGTTCTGTCTGATGGGAATGTCTTAACATAAATGTATGCATAAGTGGGAAATACCAGAGTTTTCAGTGAAAAAAGAATATAATTTTTTTTATGATGAAGTAAGCATGTCAACATAAGTTATTAATAAAATAAACATGTATTTCCCAATCATTTTGAAAGAGTAAGCTGTCAAAACAGCTACACTTAAATACATGTTTAATGGGCAGCCTGCAGTCAAAGATCTAAATACTTTTATTGTGCTTTAAAAGTTTGTAGTCCTTTGGGAAAATTATAGAGACATAAAAAGTGATCCTTTTCATCTACAGTAAAACTTTCTTGTCTTAAAATCTATTTTTTTCAGATATCAATACAGTCGTGCACTGCATAATGTTTCTCAGTCTATGATGCATCATGTATACAGTCGTGATGCCATAAGATTATAATGGAGCTGAAAAATTCCTATGACCTGGTGAGGTCCCTACTGACTTAATATAATAGTACAAGTACTTTATTTTTCTATGTTTAGTGCAGCTTAAGTATACAGTTTTTATAAAGTCTACAGTGGTGTACAGTATGTTCTAGGCCTTCACATTCACTCACCACATACTTACAGACTTATGCAGAGCAACTTCTAATTCTACAAGCTGCTTTCATGGTAAATACCCTATACAGGTGTACCATTTTAAAAAATCATATCTATCTATCTATCTATCTATCTATCTATCTATCTATCTATCTATCTATATTTGGTCATTTGTATATCTTCATTAGAGAAATTTCTATTCAGGGCCTTTTAAAGATTAAATTGTTTTCTTGCCATTGAGGTGTTTGAATTTCTTATATATTTTGGGTGTTAAACCCTTACCTAGTATATGGTTTGAAAATATATGTTCCAATTTCATAGGTTTTCTCTTCACTCTATTGATTGTTTCCCTGGCTGGTTGTGCAGAAGCCTGTTGGTTTTATAATACCATTTGTCTTTTTTTCTTTTGTTGCCTCTGTTTTGAAAGTCTAATCCCAAAAATAATTGCCTAGACTAATATCATGAATTTTTTTCCCATATTCTCTTCTACTAGTTTCATAGCTCCAGGCCTTATGTCTAAACCTTCAGTCAATTTCAAGTTGATTTTCGTACATGGTGTGAGATAGGGATCCAATTTCATTCTTCTGCGTAAGGATATCCAGTTTTCCCAACACTCCTTATTGAAAAGGTGGTCCCTTTCTCATTATGTGTTTTTGGCACCTTTGTCAAAAATCTGTTGACTATAGACATGTCAGTTAATGAAGCAGCTACATTGGGGTAAATACCCAGGGTTCATCTTCTTGCACCAAGAAAATTTAAGACACAGACACACAAGAGGAGTTTAGAAGCAGAGGTTTAATGGGCAGAAGAAATAGAAAGAAAGAGAAAGAAGAAGGGAAACAGCTCTCTCTAGTGAGAGAGAGAGGGGACTTCCCAGAAGAAAAGGCTGTCTGGCAGCAGAGAGCACTGGATTTGTAGGCAGGCTTGAAGAGGCAGTGTCTGATTTGCACAGGACTCACAGATTGGTTCAATCAGGTGTGATGTTTACATAGCTCACAGCAAAGGCTGGCTGCCTCACCCTAATCTTATTTTGCAAATGAACTTTTCCCTTGGCTGGCACCATCTTGTCTGCTTCTTACTGTACATGTGGCTGGCAGAGAAGGGAAGATGGAGCCACCATTTTGAATATGTCTAGTCCCAGGTAGTTCTTTCCTGCTGGCATTCACCCCTTCAAGCTCCCAGCATGCTTGTCTATATCTGTAGCTGGACTTTACAGGCTGCTTTTTGTTAAAAAATGATTTGGGACTGCTTTTAATTAAAAGAAAAATCTTATCAAAGACTTCCATACCCTCACTATCTGCCTAATTCCTTCTTAACTCCTGTATCATTAATTTCTAGGCTTTCTATTATGTTCTGTTGGTTGATGTGTCTGTTTTAATGCCAGTACCATGCTGTTTTGATTACTATAGCTTTGTAATATAATTTGAAATCAGGTAATGTGATTCTTCCAGCTTTATTCTTTTTGCTGAACATTGCCTTGGCTATTCAAGGACTTTGTGGTTCCATTTGAATTTTTGGATTTTTTTTATTTCTGTGAAAAAATGACATGGAAATTTTGATAGCAATTGCATTGGATCTGTAGATTGCTTTGGTACTATGGATATTTTAGCAATACTGATTATAGCAATCCATGAACACAGGGTGTCTTTTCATTTACTTGTGCCTTTTTCAATTTCTTTCATCAATGCTTTATAGTTTTCAGTTCAGATATCTTTCATCTCCTTGGTTAAATTTATTTCTAAGTATTTTAGTTTTTTGTAGTTGGTCTAAACTGAATTGTTTTCTTGATTTGTTTTTCATATGGTTCATTGTTACCATATAAAAATATTATTTTTTGAATGACAATTTTGTATTATGCAACTTTAGTTTTAACAGAATTTTTTTTTTTTTTTTTGGCAGAGTCTTTAGGGTTTTCTATATATAAGATTATGTCTCAGTAAATAGAGACAATTTTACTTCTTGCTTTCCTATTCAGATACATTTTATTATATTTTTTCTTTTGCCTAATTGCTTTGGCAAAATGTACAGTACTGTGTTGTTTCTTTTTTCTTTTTTTGAGATGGAATCTCGCTTCTTCACCCAGGCTGGAGCGCAACGGTGTAATCTCGGCTCACTGCAACCTCCACCTCTCAGGTTCAAATGATTCTCCTGCCTCAGTCTCCCCAGTAGCTGGGATTACAGGCACGTACCACCACGCCCAGATAAGTTTTGTATTTTTAGTTGAGATGGGGTTCCACCATGTTGACCAGGCTGGTCTTGAACTCTTGACCTCAAGTTATCTGCCTGTCTTGGCCTTCCAAAGTGCTGGGATTACAGGAGTGAGCCACCACACCTGGCCTACAGCACTATGTTGAATAGAAGTGGAAAGGTTGGGCATCCTTTTCTTTTCCTGATCTTAAAGTAAAGGCTTTCAACTTTTCTTTGTTGAATATGTCAGCTGTGGGCTTGTCATATGTGGCTTTGATTGTGTTAAAGTACATATTTTCTGTATCTACTTTGTAGAGAGGTTTTTTCAATCATGAAATGATGTTGAATTTTGTCAAATGCCTTTTCTGCATCTAATGAGATGATCATATTGCTTTTGTCCTTCATTCTGTTAATGTGATGTATCATATTTATTGCTTTGTGTATGTTGAACCATCCTTGAATCTCAGGGATAAATCCCACTTGATCATGGTGAATGACTCTTTAAATATGCTGTTGAATTTTGTTTGCTAGTATGTTGTTGAGAATTTTCACATCTTTGTTCATTAGGAATATGGGCCTATAATTTTCTTGTAATGTCCTTGTCTGGCTTTGGTGTCAGGGTAATGCTGGACTCATAAAATGATTTTGTATATATTCTTTCCTCTTTAATTTTCTAGAAGAGCTTCAAAACAAATTTATCAAAAATCTAACAAAAATTAACTAATAGCCCAGATTGTGTGTCTTGCTGGCAGTTAGATCTGCAAATGTATATCCAGAAACTGAAGCTCATTCAATTTTCTTGGCTTCTATGTCCTTTACAGTCTTGATAATCTATGCAAGAAAGTAGTGGAAAGGAAAATATATCATGGAGAAGGTTTACTTCTTAAACAGTTTTGTCCAAAAGTGGTTACTTCCATTTGTCCAACATCCACCAACCAGAACTACTTGGACTGTGTTACCTGATTACAAGAAAAATAAGAAAATATAATCTAGTTGTGGTTTGGAGGCAAAGAAGGAAGAAACTAGTTTGGAGGAATAGATATTTTCCAAATTAAAAATAATTATTTTCTTCTTCATATTTTAAAACCATTAATCTATTATGTCCTCTGTCATTTATTTTTGCTTTTAGAAAACAAGTTTTCAGAATGTCCTTCTTTCACAGATAAACAAAGCTGATTTCCTGAATATAAGAATATGTAACGTTTATAGTTCTGAAAAATCATCAACCATCATCTTTTAAAATAGTGCTTTTTTCTCATTCTTAATTTCTCCTTTGGAGCTCTATTTAGGTTAGATATTCACTTTTACTTATTTTTTAACTTGTTTTTACAAACACACTAACACATTTATTTAACTATGAGTCTAAGGTTTGTATATGTTACTGTGTATCAGTTTATTGTTGCTGCTGTAACAAATTACCACAAACAGTAGTTTAAAAACTAATTTACTAAATTCATTACCTGATAGAGTTCTGAATTTTAAAATGGTTACATTTGACGCTAAAATCAAAGGTTATATTTCTTCTGGAGGCTCTGAGAATTTTCCCTTTAACTTTCTCAGCTTCCAGAGGCTGTGTTCCTTGGCTCATGGCTGCATCAAGTTGATCTTGGGTTTCGTTGTGGTCATTGTTTCATTTCTGTTTCAGCCCTTCCTGCCTCTTATAAGAGCCTTTGTGGACATGTTGTACCTACCTAGATAATCCAGGATAATCTCCTCATCTCAATATCCCTAATGTAATCACATTTACAAGTTCCATTTTGTCTTGCTTAAATAATATATTTGCAGGTTTCATAGATTAGAATTTGGAAATTTTTTTTGGGGGGGAAAGGAATAATTTTTTTCTGTAGACCATACTGTGTAAAATATACCTCAATCTAAAAGAAATAAGCAAACACTTACAAACAGGGAGAACCATATTGTCTGAGTCTGTTTTGTGCTGCTATAACAAAATACCTGAGACTGTGTTATTGATAAAGAACAAAAATTGATTTCTCACAGTTTTGCTGCGTAGGACGTACAAGTCAAGTTGCCAGCAGGTTTGATGACTGATGAGGGTCTGCTCTCTGGTTTCAAGGTGGCACCTTAATGCTGCATCCTCCACGGTGAAGGAAATCTGTGTTGTCACATGACAGAAGGGATGGAAGGTTGAAAAGTGGACAAATGCTGTGTTCTCACATGACAGAAAAGCAGAAGACAGAAAAAGCTCTTCTGCAAGCCCTTTTGATAATGGCATTAATTCCTTCATGAAGGCTCTGCCTACCTCCCAAGAAGCCTCATCTCCAAACGCCATCCCACGGGGGATTAAGTTTCCAATACACAAATTTTCGGGGATGCACCAGAGCATACTACACACAGACACATAGCTGAAGATACCTTTTTAAGACTCAAATTATGTTCCTCAGTAGGAAATAACTGAATTTAAGAATCCTCAGTGTGTATAGCACAAAAAAAAGAAAACTGGGAGAAATATTTTTGTTACCATTTACCAATGCTAATAAGTTTTATTTAAAGAAAAGAAAATTCTACCTCCTACCACAGAACCCTGCAATCCTTGAAATTATATAAACACAATGCCCACACATTACTTCTATTCTTTCTGATAACAAAGGTGGTTCTAAAAATTATGACTCATTTGATAGGAAAGAAATGATAGATCTTAAGAAGTTGCAAGTTGCAAAGTTCCAAGTTTTATTTGACATTAGCTCATCAAGTACATTGTATTCTTATGTTCCAAAAGTTTAAAAAGTGGTAAAGTATATTTCCCAAGTCTATTTATAGTTGTTCTTTGGTGAACTTCTTCAAGGCAATTTTGTTAAAGTTTTTCAAATTGGATTTGAAAGAGTAAACACATTTAGAACCATTGAAATGTTAAGTAATATACAGTAAGTTATCTACGGAAGTAAACTTCTTAGTCCTTGGGGCAGGAGGGACATAGAAGTTTCTTTTACCATTCACAGTGTTGCTGTGACATCTTGTCCTCCAGTGAAACTTTTAACATGTTTTATGAGGAAAAGCTATTTTCCTCCATGTTATCAGTTAAAATATATTTTTGTTTGCTCCAAAGGACAACTGCCACGACTAGTGCTATAAACTTTAGGACTGAAGTTTTGTTTTGTCTGCTCTGGGAATGTCAGTACCTTATTTTATTCTTAGTGTGAGGAAAATTATATGATGCATCCATTTTATTTATCTTCCATTAGGCCAATGCGCATATACCCTAACTCTCAACACAACAACCCTTGCAAGTGTAACAAGTTTAGGTCTGTGTGTCTGTGTCTCAGTGATACAGAGTCCTGGGAAGTTTTATATTATGTTTTCAAATTTTTACAGCTTTATGGCTAGAACTCTATGAATTTTCCATAAATATCAGAGAAAGAAAGCAATAACCTTGATATTTGAGAGAACTAGTACATAAAACAAAAGTAGACAGGAACATTTGTTCAGGAGATCTTTTTTCTTTCTTTCTTTCTTTCTTTTATATATATACACACACACATATACACATATATATGCAAAACTAAAAAGAAAGAAGATCTGAACAAATGTATATGTTATATATATTACATATATGTATATGTTATATGTAATATATGTTATATATTACATATATGTATGTATTACATACAATATATGTTATATATACATATATGTATATATGTTATATATGTTATATATTACATGTATGTATATATGTTATATCATATATGTTATATATTACATATATTATATATGTTATATAATATATGTTATATATAACACATATGTAACACATATTTATATATATAACTATATATATATATATATAACTTTGGACTGTATTGGGCAACAATTCTAATATTTCTGACAATCTAATCTCTTTCTTTGATAACAGCATTACTCATGCCCTTTCACTTTGCTTAGGAGAACCATTACCAAGAGAGTGATTCTTTTACTCCTTCTGTTTTCATTGCTCTTCCAGTGTGTGTGTGTGTGTGTGTGTGTGTGTGTGCATGTTTGTATGCTTTGATGTATACTAGCCAAGTTGGAAAGGTATATTTATTAAATCAAAGAAAGATAAGCTTAGGAGACATATTTGTTTATATTTATTTCTGGATGGATCTTCTTTCTTCTCTATTTTTAGACATTGTTGTAATACAAAAAATAACCAACTTATGTTCAGAAAACACAAGATTATACCGTAGTAACTGACAACCCTAAAATATCGGTGGCCTAAAATGACCAAGGTGTATTTTCTTGTCTCCCACTTGTCAATTTCTGATTGTCTGCTGCTCCTCTTCTCATTATCATTATTCTGGGACACAAGCTGATGGAGAAACTACATCCAGAATGTTGATGGTTACTATGAAAGAAAAAAAAGAAGAGAGAGTGAGAGAGAAGCATGGCAAATCAAACCATTTCTTAAAGGCCATATTAAAAGTTCTTAAATAAACATGGCATACCACTTCTGCTTAATTTCATTGGCCAAATTAAATTACAGCTGTGCCTACCTCTGAAAATACTGAAAGGCCAATGTTACCATATGCTTAGGAAAGAGAACTCTAAATTAAGACTGGATAATTTCATGCCTGCTAGTAACTTTAAGAATCTCATGTTACTTACTAATCGACACAACTCAAATTGCTTCACTTTTTATATATGTGTGTGTTTCTATGTTAATTAGTCTTTCTCATCTTTTCTAAGCTGCTAGTGGCAGGTTATGTATAAAATACCCATATTTTCCACTTTATATCTTGATCATAAATATTAGCCACAAATAGTGCTGCTTCCTACAATTGGTTTATTTGGTTGGTTTTATCTAAGAATGCATAGATTTTAATGCATAAGGCACTGCATTATTATTATTTTTTACCATGTAATGCTACTGTTATTTTTTGTTTTGGAAATTTTATAGATGATTCGTTTATGGAGTTTTTCTATTGGCAATGTCTCCAGTAACAGTGGCTCATCTGCGTCAGAAAAGAGATAAATGTAGGAGTGATGGCCAACATTCAGATATATTGAAGTTCTACAGATCCCACTTCTTTCATTTTCCTCCCTGTCAAATCGATGCCTTCTGCTTTTGATTCTACCAAGATATTGAGTGATCTCAGGAAACACATTCATTTCCTGTCACTTCTACACTGACAGTGATCTGAAAAATGTGAGACTGAATTTATATGTTTTTCTTCTCAATTCTACCATCAGTATCTCGTAAAGAAGTCAGTAGAAATAGCACAAGGGTTAATGCTTCATGTCAGGTGCAGTTAAAATATACTTGGCTTTCAAACTTTTGAGGTCCTCAATCATTCTCTTCTCTCTAGTCCATGTTTGGGGAATTCACTATTTCTGACATGACCTATGGCATTTCTTAACATATCTAAAGGCCTTCCCTTACTTTGAAGAACTGAAACCACCCTGGAATGACCTGACAACCTTGAAATGATGACTTGGCCACCTAACTCAGACGTTCTTTGGTCCCGACTTGCACATTGCAGTTGATTCTCGATAACATTTCTGAGCTGAACTGCATTCTTGATCTCTGTTCTTGTTTATCGTGCCCAGCCCCTTTGCTTTCTTTCCTAGAGTCTGATTTCCATTTATATAACCATAATCCAGCAATCTTGCTTTTACCTCTAGTGTCTCCACTGCTTAATAATTTTACTTACAGAGTGGACTTGATTGGAATGTTGAGTTTTGCTGTGCTGTCTGGGCTGCTATTACCTCTCTAACCTCATGCTTCACTATTCTTCTTTTTTCTTGCTGTGCTCTGACAACACTGGGCTTCTCCTTACTCTGTGAGTAGTCAAGGCACCATGCCACCTGAAAGCCATTGCATTTGCTGCTCCCTCTGTCTGAAATAGTCTTTCCCAGATATTCTCATGGGAAACCCTTGCTTTATTTGTTTTTCCAAAAATCACCTTTATAGTGAAGTCTGGCCTGGCCACCCTATCTGAAATTGTACTATTATGCAGAATACATAAGGAGAATAGGAATTAAATGAACACACAAAGAGGAAAGTTAATCATATTATCACAGGGCAAATTCTCATATTAAGTTTCAGCCTGGGAGGCCATGTGAATTCTTGGCTTCACAAGAAGGAATCCAAGAGCGAGCTCATAGACTAAATTGAAAGCAAATTTATTAAAAGGAAAAGGAATAAAATGGTGGCTACTCCACAGTAGCCTATGCAAATAATGCATAGTACTACCTGTGCATAGTATACTACGTATAGTAGCCACCCTAAACAAGGGGTGGGTTATTCATGAGTTTTCCGGGAAATGGGTGGGGAATTCCCAAAACAGGGTTTCTCTCCCTTTCAGACTATGTAGGGGTCAAATCTGGACTTTTCCGTGGCATTTGTAAATATCATGGCACTGGTGAGAGTTTCCTTACCACATCTTTTTTATCAGCAAGGTCTTTGTGACCTGTATCTTATGAAACCAGTTCTACCGAGCTCCTATCTCAAAATGCCATCTTTAAACAACTAAATTCCATAATTCATTATTTTGTGAGCTTGATTAAAATATTACAATTATTGGTCACAATTGTAGGATGCCAAAAGAATGAGGGTTGTGATCAACTCAGTATACCACTGGAAGCTATATGAGTAAGCAGCAAACTATTTCTCATAAATGCAGAATGTTGGCAAACTGACAAAAGATGTCCACAGCTCAGAAGGACTGATGAGGGCAGTCACGACCCAAGCACAAGTGTTTCTTGTGTTTAGGCATAATTGAAGTGTGTTAGCAATAATGTGAACCTGTGATCAATCCAGTAGCTGACCAATTGTTAGCTCCTGCTTCCTGCTCTTGTTGCTCAATAAATACAGAGGGCTGTAGTAGCTCAGGGGGGTTTGTCTTTGCTCACTAGAAGCAGGGAGCTCTTTTCTTCTTCCCCAGTTCCCCTTTCCTTAAAATAGTTACTTTTGGTTTTTGTTATCATTTTCTACATTCTTCCCTTTGTTCAGTCTTGTAATGACAGTCTCAAGTAGTAACAGTAATAACTGCTGTAATGACGGTCTCAAGTAGTAGTTGTGGCAGTCAGCTACGCACAATAGCATTGGTTGTTTATAACAAGAAATTTTAATTTAAAAAGAGTAAATATTGTCTGGTGAGAACGAACATTACAGATGTATCTGTAGCTTGAGGTGAACCTTAATACAGTGTATAACTGACTTTCTTCGCTGTTTTTTGATTCTGCTTCCTGAATCTTCCCTTCCCTACCCAGGACTTCATCCTTCTTCATTCATATTCACCAGAAAAAAGAAAGGTGTCTCCTTCAGTAACTCAAAGAAAAGTCCTAGAATTAAGTTTAATTTATCCTCATTACTCTTCCATGACTGGAAAATTCAGAGTACTGTTTGAAAAGGGAGGGAAAAAGAAAAAGGGAGAGAATTAAAGTTTCTTGTGCACTTCCTTCTCCCTTGGGATGATAATAGTTATTGAGTAACTTGAAATTAACATATTAATTTATTTAAAGTGTCATATTAATCTCTGGCAAGCTACATTCCAGCATATTCATTTATCACATGCTGTGTGAATGCTTTTTTTTTTTTTTCATTTGCAAATTTTTGCTGATAAGGGCTATTTGATAACACAGTCACATGCACTAATTTATTTTCAAGTTAATGCATTTGAGGTCTAGTTTCAATGTGCTCTTAAAGCAAGCAGTCTTGTCCCCCTCATGTTTTTCAGTATTTGTGTCTGCTAAATTTAGAGCTTTTATAAAAATTATAATGTGTTTTTCAACTGCAGCAGTGTTTTTAGTTACTATAAACAAACATGTACACTAATTCTTTGAGGAAAAAAAGTGCTCAAAATGCATCTAGGTTCTGAACAATTGGAAAATGGCAAATGGCATTTCAAGTGGTTCAAATTTCCACTTCCTTCAGCAATTTTTAGATATTTTTTAAAGCAAGAATGGAATTTATAGTTATTTATAGTAAGTTGTTATAAACCTATCTCATGAATATTGCCAGCTTGACACTTAAACTTACCTTTTCATTTATTAATAGAAATATTCAGAAATAGTCACTAAATATAATTACTGGAATGGTCATCTAAGTAACTTTTTGCCTTCAAGCAAAAGCATCTGAGCCCATTGCATTTATATAAGGTAGGAAGAATACAAATTAATTCTGGCTTGTTGAGTTTGGAAGTCCTAATTGATTATTTTGACTGAATTTATCAGTCAAAATTCAGTCAGTCAGGTGAATCTGTCTCCTAGAGCTGTTCTTATATCATAATTAGCTTTTGTTAATTGGTAGAATCTGCCGTCTAAAGATTTCACAAACAATTTGAGAGAGAAAAATTATGTACCTCAGTCTGTTTGATGGAATATGGTTTAGTTTTCTGCTTTTCATAAGTCGCTTAGGTTTGTGCTTGTTAACTTGTTACAAAAAGCCAGGAGTTGTGTTAATAGATATTATTTTCTAATTAGTTTCCAGGAAAAATAGACATTGCTCTTCTTTTGTGCTTTTTCGTTTGTTTGTTTGTTTTTTATATGGAGTCTTGCTATGTTGCCTGCCCGGTGTGGTGACACAGCCTTGGCTCACTGCAATCTCCCTATCCTGGGTTCAAGTGATTTTCCTGCCTCAGGCTCCTGAGTAGCCGGGACAACAGGTGCCCACCACCACACCTGGATGATTTTTGTATTTTTAGTAGAGATGGGGTTTCACCATGCTGGCCAGGATGGTCTCAATCTCCTGACCTCATGATCCATCTGCCTTGCCTCCCAAAACACTGGGATTATAGGTCTGAACCACTGTGACCAGGCTCCATTTATTTTTACCTAAGTTTTCCATTTAAAATTTTTCATGAAAGTTGGGTTAACAGTGCACACCTGTAATCCCAGCACTTTGGGGTGCCCAGGTGGAAGGATTACTTGAGGTCAGGAGTTCAAGACCAGCCTGACCAACATGTTGAAACCCCCATCTATACTAAAAATACAAAAATTAGCCAAACATGGTGACACACATCTGTAATCCCAGCTACCTGGGAGGCTAGGGCATGAGAATCACTTGAACCTGGGAGACAGAGGTTGCAGTGCAGCAAAGATTCTACCACTGCACTCCAGCCTGGGCAACAGAGCAATACCCTGTCTCAAAAAAATAAAAATACATAAAAAATTAAAAATAAAATTCTCCATGAGGCCCAAATATCTTCACCTTGTCTATTAGATGTCAGTGATTCAGATTTATTTCTCACATTATCCTGACACATCTCTTCTTAACTTTATTATTATTTTTCTTTTTATGTGGGTCCTGATCACTTTCGAACCATGCTCCTCCAAGTATGTTCAAGGTTAGATAGGTGACCTAAAAAAACCTTTCTTCAGATCACATGAGAAAATGGTATAAGGAATAACTATATTTCTGTTTCATGTGTTTAAAGTAATTTACTTTATAGCTTCCCTGAATTATGGGATTAAAGCCTGAATATAACCAAAGTGTAATGCAGTCTGTAATGTACTGTGCTTTTATAAAATTCAGCTACCTGAAAATTCTTATATGCAGAAAAATAGAATCACCACACTTTGGGGGAAGGACTTTTTAGTATCAAGTCTTTTGGTTTCAGTGAATGTTTTATATTACTTTGGATAGGTTTTGTAAACCAAAATGTATCTGAAACAGGTATTATTTTAGTTTATTTTGTTAAAATTATAAGGACATGCCTGTGACAGCCTCAGGAGGTCCTGAGAATGTTTGTGCAAGGTAGTCAGACTGAAGCTCAGCTTTATACGTTTTAAGGTGACATAAAGCATTAGTCAATACATGTAAGACATACATTGATTTGTTCCACAAAGGTGGAACAACTCTAATGTGATTTGACCCTTTGTCTCCAACTAAATCTCATCTTGAATTGTAATCTGCAGTGTTGAAGGGAGGACCTGATAGGAGATGACTGAATCATGGGGGCAGACTTCCTCCTTGCTGTTCTCATGATAAAGTTTTCATGAGATCTGATTGCTTGCAAGTGTGTTACATCCTCCCCCTTCTGTCTCTCTCTTTCCTGCCAGCTATGTGACAATGTGCCCACTTTCCCTTAGTCTTCTGCCATGACTGTAAGTTTCCTGAGACCTCCTTAGAAGCAGATGCCTGTACAGTCCACAGAAACATGAGTCGATTAAACCTCTTTTCTTTATTAATTACTCAGTCTCAGGTATGTTTTCATGTCAGAAAGAGAACGAATTAATACAAACTTGAAGGTGGTTGGGGGATCTTCCAGGTCATAAGTGGATTCAAAGATTTTCTGACTGGCAATTCGTTGAAAGGATTTATTGAAAGACCTGGATCCAATAGAAGGGAGTGTCTGGGTTAAGATAAGGGATTGTGGAGACCAGGGTTTTTATTATGTAGATGAAGCTTCCAGGTAGCAGGCTTTAGAGAGAATAGATTGTAAATATTTCCTATCAAACTTAAAAAAATGACAGACTTAATTCTTTTCTAGAACAAGAAATAGATCAGGAAAGGGAAAGGAATTCTCTATAAAATTTGTAGATTTTCCCCACAAGACATTTGCTTCCTCGTGCAAGCTCAGTAGAGCCATTTCAAAATATGTCAAATCAATATATTTCTGGATAAAATATGCTGATTTTTTGAGGGCCTACTAT
Organism: Papio anubis; assembly: GCF_008728515.1. NCBI lineage: Eukaryota > Metazoa > Chordata > Mammalia > Primates > Cercopithecidae > Papio > Papio anubis. The sequence continues at coordinate 22,489,709 of NC_044982.1, forward strand.
CTGTCATTTTGGTATCTTTATTGCTACAGAGTTTACTTTGCCAGTTTTAAGGTCTCTTTTAATGTTAAATGCTGGACAGCTGTGCCTAAATTCTAAAGGGAGGTGTATTAGTCCATTCTCACACGGCTATAAAGAAATATCTGGAAAAAAAAAAAAAGAAATATCTCAAACTCAGTAATTTATTTTAAAGAAGAGTTTTAATTGGCTTATGGTTCTGCAGGCTGTACAGGTTTTGGGGAGGCCTCAGGAAACTTACAATCATGGCTGAAGGCAAAGGGGAAGTAAGCAATGTCTTGCATGACCAGAGCAGAAAAAAGGGAGTGAGGCGCTGGTGTTGGAGTGGGAGGGTACCACACACTTTTAAACAGCCAGATCTCATGAAAACTCTATAATGAGACAGCAGTAGGGGATGATGCTAAACTGTTAGAAACAGCCCCCATGATCCAGTCACCTCCCATTAGGCCCATCTCCAACGGTGGGGTTACAATCCAATATATGATTTGGGTGGGGACACAGAGCCTAACCATATCATTCTGGCCCTGGTCCCTCCAAAATCTCATATTCTTCTCATATTTCAAAATACAATCATCCCTTCTCAACAGTCCCCCAAAGTCTTAACTTATTCCAGCATGAATTCAAAAGTCCAAATTTCAAAGTTTTGTCTGAAACAAGACTAGTTCTTTCTGTCTATGAACCTGTAAAATCAAAAACAAGTTAGTTACTTCCCATATACATTGGGGTTGTAGGAATCGGCTAAGCACTCTCTTATCAAAAAGGAGATACCAGCCTAAGAAAAGAGGCTACAGGCTCCATGCAAGCCTGAAATATGGCAAGACAATCATTAATCCTTAAAGATGTCAGAATAATCTCTTTTCACTCCATATTTCACATCCAGGGCACACTTTTGCAAAGGGTGGGCTCCCAAGGTCTTGGGCAGCTCCACACCTGAGTCAAAGGGTACCACGCCTTTGACTGCTTTCACTGGTTGGCGTTGAATGCCTGCTTTTCCAGGAACACAATGTAAGCTGTCAGTGGGTCTACCATTCTGGGGTCTGGAGGATGGTGGCTCTCTTCTCACAGTTCCACTAGGCAGTGCCCCAGTAGGGACTCTGTGTGTGGGGGCTCCAACCCCACATTTTTCCTCTGTACTGTCCAAGCAGAGATTCTCCACAAGGGCTCCACTCCTGTAGCAGACTTCTGCCTTGACATCCAGCCATTTTCATACATCTGAAATTTAGATGGAGGCTCTTGATATGGTTTGGCTGTATTCCCACACAAATATCATCTTAGATTGTAGTTCCCATAATCCCCACATGTCATGGGAAGGACCTGGTAGGAGGTAATTTAATCACAGGGCAGTTACCCTTATGCTGTTCAGGCTGTTGTCATGATACTAAGTGAATTCTCATGAGCTCTGACGATTTTATAAGGGGCTTTCCCATTCTCTCAGCTCTCATACTTCTCCTTTCTGCCCTGTAAAGCAGGATGTGTTTGCTTCCCCTTCCGCCATGATTGTAAGATTCCTGAAGACTCCCCAGCCATGCTGAACTGTGAGTTAATTAAACATTTTTTCTTTATAAATTACCCAGTCTTAGATATGTATTAGCAGCATGAGAACAGACTAATACTGCTCCCAAGCTTCAATTCTTACACTTTGTTCACCTGCAGGCTTAAGACCACATGGAAGCCACCAAGGCTTATGGTTTATGCCTTCTGAAGCAATGGTCCAAGTTGTGCCTCGGCCTCTTCTAGCTACAACTGGAGCTGGAGTGGCCACGTTGCAGGGTGCTATGTCCTGAGGCTGCACAGAGCAGCAGGGTCCTGGCCCTGGTTCAAAAATCATTCTTTCCTTCTAGGTCTTCTGGACTATTAAAGGAGGGGCTTCTTTGGAGGTTTTTGAACTGCCTCTGGGGCCTATTCCCCATTGTCTTGGCTATCAACATTTGGCTCCTCTTTACTTACACCAATTTCTGCAACTGGCTTGAATTCCTCCTCAGCAAATGGATTTTTCTTTTCTAACACATGACCAGGCTGCAATTTTCCCAAACTTTTATGCTCTTGGTCCCTTGTAAATATAAGTTCCAGTTTTACATCATTTCTTTGCTCTGGTTGCTAGGAGCAGATTCCTAGGACAGGGGCATAATCCAACCAGGTTTTTTATTAAGTATAGCAAAATTGACCTTTGCTCCAATTCCCAAGAAATTTTTCATCTCCATCTGAAACCTCCTCAGCTTAGACTGCATTGTTCATGTCACTATGAGCATTTTGGTCACAACAATGTAACAAGTCTCTAGGAATTTCCCAACTTTCCCTCATCTTCCTGTTTTCTGAGCCATCCACACTGTTCCGGTCTCTTCTCATTACCCAGTGCCAAAGCTGCTTCCACATTTTCAGGTCTCTTTTTAGCAATGCCCACTTCCCGATACCAATTTTCTGTATAAGTTCATTCTTGCACTGTTATGAAAAAATGCTTGAGACTGGGTAATTTATAAAGAAAAGGTATTTAATTGGCTCATAGTTCAGTAGGCTATACAGGAAACATGCCTGGGGAGGCCTCAGGAAACAGAATTATGGTGGAAGGCGATGGGGAAGTGGCAACATCTTACATGCCCAGAGCAGGAGGAAGAGAGACAGGAGAGGTGATATAGCCTTTTAAACAACCACATCTCTCAGTAACTCACTTACTATCAAGAGAACACTACCAAAGGGGCAACATGCCCCCATGATTCAATGACTTCCCACCAGGACCCACCTCCAACATTGGGAATTATAATTTGACATGAGACTTGGGGAGCGACAAAGACCTAAACCATATCAGGAGGAGTGTATAATGAGGCATGTTTGACCCCATGAAAACATCATGGCCTGAACTAGTTTCTCAGGTTATCTTAGGAATGCCCTTGGCCAAAAGCAAGGGTCTATTCAATTGGTCAAGGGACTTAGACATTTTTTTTAGTTTAAATCCTGATAGTTAATTGCCAATCTATATCTTTTATAAAGTATGCACCATATGTTTCATAAGTAATGGTGATTATCAGACACACCTCCCCTCCCCAACCCCAACCATCACACGGCAAGTTAAGAATAAATGAAGTGACAGGGCGCAGTGGCTCATGTCTGTAATTTCAGCACTTTGGGAGGCTGAGGTGGGCAGATCACCAAAGGTCAGGAATTCGAGACCAGCCTGCCCAACATGGTGAAACCCGATTTCTACTAAAAATACAAACAAATTAGCCAGGTGTGGTGGTGGGCACCTGTAATCCCAGCTACTCGGGAGGCTGAGGCAGGAGAATTGCTTGAACCTTGGAGGCGGAGGTTGCAGTGAGCCAAGATGGCACTGGTGTACTCAAGCCTGGGCGACAAAAGCAAAACTTCATCAAAAAATACATAAATAAATAAATAAATAAGAAGTAAGCAGGTTATGGGGTCTTTCACTTAAAGCAAGTATTCCTGAAGCAAAAATATTCATTAAGCATGCTATCGTGCCAAATAATTGAACATGGATTTTAAGTTTCTTATTGCTAACAATGCCTTATTATCCCTTTTTGACCCATTAGCAATTTATCAATTGTCTTTAATGTGTAGATTTTTAAGAATAACTGAAAGGTAAAACTCAAAACCTATCGGTAAAGGAATTGTGGGGGTATTTGCATCAGAGGAATCACAATTTAGCTTGCCATTTTATTTAAGCTAATTTAAGTTTTTTCCTTGCTGTTGTTATAGCAATACAATGAGAACTTAAATATTCCTTTCTCAGGCCATGTCTTATTATTTATTGGATATGGCATTATTTTTAGTATATTAGTGGGCATATGGTGTGGGACCAGGCATATTTTGTTATTTTGGTTCTGGAACATTCTGGCTTGTGATCTTGGACACACAGTTTAACTTTTCTGAAATCAGATTTTTGCATTTTAAAACGAGTATTTGAATAGTATTATTTTTTGCAAAGCTTAAATGATGTACTAGGAACAGAACTAACTGTCAAAATCATAAAGTCAGAAGTCAACAAATATTCATTGTTAGTATCAGGTCATTTTTTGTTGTTGCTTAAAGATTCCTTTTACTTTTTGGGGCAGTTTAGCTTTAATCTTGAGAAAAAAATAACAAAAACCAAAAGAACATAAGAAAATGGTAGAGGTGCTTGATATACTATTACTTTCATTGTAATGAAGCTGTAAGTGTTTGAATATGCCCAAACTCATGAAATTGTATACATTAAATATGTGGAGTTCTTTGTATATCAATTATACCTTAAAGAAGCTGTTTTAATAGAATAAAATATTGAAATTATGAAATATGTAGTTATTATGAAATAATTTGTTTGAGAACCAAGACTACTTACAGTTTCGTTACTTAACTATCCGACCAAAAACAGTCTGCTTTATAGCAGCATAACTTTATGATTCATTCCCATTTTTTTCTAGAAAGATAAAACTAGGATCCACTTCTCAACTTCATTGTTTGCTTAAGAAATTAATGAAAGTGAACATAGTGTTCAACTAGCTTTCTTCTTAGGACAACATACTGTTCATTTGAGTAAATAGTCCCCTTCCAAACATAAAAGATGACTCAACTGGACAAACACATATGTATAAATTCTTTCTTCGAGACTCTCATCTTGCATCTTGCTGTGTCCATCGGTTCTAAACTCTTACATCAAAGACACTAGCCAACCCTTATCATATCTCTGCTTTGAAAAGGCTGCCTAAAAGCACTAGAGCATGAACCCCACAAGACTATAGATATCCATTCCTGACCTCCTGCCTTTTGACAGCACGAAGACTCTCGAGGTGGTGTTTTCCTTCAGTAAGTAATTAATTCATCTTTGCTTCATCAATAAGTTACTCTGGTGGTCTTTGTGGAGCATTGGCAATGGACATAGGGCAATTAGTTGTGACTTTGCTATACAAATTTAAGAAACTCTGCTTGAGACCTGAATTTCTCTACTGAGGTAGACTGGACTTTTTTTTTTTTTTTGAGACAGAGTCTTGCTTTGTCGCCCATGCTGGAGTGCAGTGGCACAATCTTGGCTCAGTGCACGCTCTGCCTCCCAGGTTCACGCCATTCTTCTGCCTCAGCATCCCGAGTAGCTGGGACTACAGGCGCCCACCACCATGCCCGGCTAATTTTTTTTGTATTTTTAGTAGAGATGAGGTTTCACCATGTTAGGCAGGATGGTCTCGATCTCCTGACTTCGTGATCTGCCCGCCTTGGCCTCCCGAAGTGCTGGGATTACAGGTGTAAGCCACTGTGCCTGGCTGGTAGATTGGACTTTATCTGTTCTTTTTGCCTGTCTTCTAATGGATAGTATTGTTTTGTATACTGGGTTGATGGATGGAGATGGTTTCAGTCTTTACAGTTGCTAAGTGCTTACAATATCAGATATTTTCTAATGGATCTTAAAATTTTCACAGAAAGGACTGGAAGAGTTTAAAGCAGAGATGCAAATTGTAAAGGGAAAAAGGTTAAGAACAGTCCTGCCATTTGTTGGACATGTTGTTCTATGTATGAAAGTAATGTGGTCCCTTCCCCACTCCAAGAAAAACTGTGATTTGGAAATTTCCCCTTTAACCCTTTACGTTTTTAAGCAAAGTACTGTTTGTTTCATTAAGTGGTCCTTTTGGAGATAGCTTTTTAAAAATGGATTACTTTCCATGCTATCTTGAAGCGTTTTTTGTAGTTTTATATAGGAGAAGGAGGTAGTTTCTCACTGTGGTTGACCATGAATTTGGCAGGATGACCGTAACAGATACTGATGTGGCTTAGCTCTGCCTTCCTACCCAAATTTCATTTCTAATTGTAATCCCCAAGTGTCAGGGGAGGGGCCAGGTGGGAAGTGATTTGATCATGGGAGCTGTTTCCTGCATGCTATTCTCATCATAAAGAGTGAGTTCTCACAAGAGCTGATGGTTTTAAAGTGTGGCACTTCCTTGTTTATGCACATACTCCCTCGTGCCACCTTGTGAAGAAGGTGACTGCCTCCCCTTCGCCTTCCACCATGATTGTAAGTTTCATGAGGCCTCCTAGCCATGCTTCCTGCTTCCTGTTATGCCTGCAGAGCTGTGAATCAAGTGAACCTTTCCTTTATAATCATCCAGTCTCAGGTAGTATTCTTTATAGCGATGTGAGAAGAAGCTAATACAGATATATTTAAAATAATTTGAAACATTATGTATACTGGTATAGTTTCATCATATAATGTGATAACATTATAATTTTTAAATATAGAGCCATTGAGTAGTAATGCAATTCAGTAAAACTTCCCAAGTTAAAGTGCACTTATTTTCTTTCAACAGCTACTTCATCCTATTAAATGTGTTGTGTCAATGAAGCCAACATTTTTCAAAAGTGTGTAGTTATTTTTCTTACTTTCATCTCTTTAGGTTGGCTAACGGAGAATTTATGTGATGTCAGACATTGAAAAGCACATTGACTATTCAGTTTTTGAGAAGGATGTGATGTAATATGTAAAATCAAAGTTTCTAAAACCAAACCGATTTACATTTGAATTATAATTCTACCATTCTCTTGCTGAGAAACTGTGGGATAGTTCCCTAAACTCTCTAAATGTAAATTTTCCCCTCTAAAAAATGGGAAGAATAGTATCAAACTCATAGGACTGTTTGGTGGATTCAAATTAAAGATAACATTGCTATACTACATTTACCCAGTGGCTGGCACAGGGCAAGTGATCACTAAATGTCAATCATCATTATTATTATCTCTTCTCTACCCATATAAAAGGTTTTCTATATCAGAAAACGCTGTTGGCTTTTTCAAGACAAATATTAAACTACAAATGAGGATAAACTATCACAGACTTTTCTACATTTCTAGATTAAACAGATGAGTATAGAAAGCCAGAATTGAGATATATATCCCTTTCATGACCCTGACGTGTATGAGAAAATGTGATAAAGATAGCAAAGCATTCCTGGGAAGAGTGTGACTGGGGTCACATTTTATAGTGAGGGGAGTTGGAAGTCCCAGAGCTTGGAATAGAGCCTTCACTCAGAAACAGAGATAGTGTTTATCCACCTAAAGCGAGGAAGCCTGATCTCAACTGAAGGAAAAGTGCCAAATATAGGAATTGGCCTAAATATTTTTCCAAGTGGTTTATGGTTGCAAAGTCCCTAATTAGAAACTGTTCTTCTCTGGAGAAGAAAAATCTGATATGCTGCTACTTTGTCTTCAATGAGAGATATAAATCTGAAAGTTTTGGAATTTCACCAGGGTGGAAGGAATGCAAGCCAAATCTTAGTGAAGTCTGAGTTTTCAGGAAATCGAGTAGGAGATGTCTGGCTTTGCTGTTTAGAGTATTCTTTTAGGCCCAGACAATATTCAGATCTGGATGATTTATGTCAACAGTGAAGATGTCCCGCAGATTGAAACACCTTCCACCATGTTTTAATGAAAGTTGAAATTTTGGGGGATGCTCCCTGAAAGAAAAGTCTGTGAGATTAAAAGATGATTCCTGATTTTGTGTTATTATGCTGTGAGAATAAAATCCAAGCTATATTGTTTTAATGAAGTTGGCTAAATCTGACTTATTTTCCTCAAATCCTTAATCTCTTTCTAGAGAGACAGAGGATAAGTGGGTACTTCAGAATCTGCCTGACAGGTTTTTAAAATGAAAGTTATTTTGGAGAAAAGAAATCTCCAATTATAGTTCAGGAGAGAGTATATCTAAGTTTTTGGCTCTTTGAAAAATGTTTAATCCCTTTATGTATAAGATATTTGAAACCCAGGTCAGTGCATTCCTATCTACTGTATTTCAAAAGTAGTGTGAAATATCAGCACTTGAGCTCTGAAAACTCAGTAATAATGCAAGTGGAAAAATTAAAGAATTATATAAAGTACATAACATACTTTAATTAAACAGTTAGGGGACTAGACCTCAGTTTGTTACTTTATGCTTGTTATCTATTTTAATGTAATCAGAGAATATTTGTGTTTATATCATTTTTACCAAATGATCAAAATGCACACAGATGCTCACACACACAGACCAACACATATGCAAAAGAAATAAAGATGATAAAGAAAGGAAGAAGAAATGAGAGAAAAAAGAAAAAGAGAGACATAATGAGAGAGAATAAGAAATAAAGAAGGAAGTGGATCATGCCTGTAATCCCAGCAATTTGGAAGGCCGAGGCGAGTGGATCACGAGGTCAGGAGATTGAGACAATCATGGGAGGCTGAGGGAGGAGAATCGCTTGTACCCGGGAAGTGGAGGTTGCAGTGAGCTGAGATCATGCCACTGTACTCCAGCCTGGGTGACAGAATGAGACTCCATCTCAAAAAAAAAAAAAAAAAAAAAGGAAGGAAGAAAGGAAGGAAAGAAAGAAGTGTGGAAGAAAGAATGAGAGGGAGAAAAGGAAAGAGATTAAAAAAAAGAAGGAAGAAAATAAAAAAGAATTTGAACTGCAGTTATATAATACCAAATATTCTGATATTATGTAATTAAAAATATAATCCAATTTGTTGACATATTAGAGACAAAGAGATGCAAATGTCTATGATCATGATCACTTCTCAATCACAAGTTATAAAAAAATCCTAATTATCATTTGGTCATTCGTTTGAAGGATAAAAGTGGTCAGTTCATTCCAGGAAAATAGACATTACTAAAAATTTTGCTCTTCATTTTTTGGTGGTTACCTATAGAGGTGGGGATATGGTGTGGAAACCAATGACTGAGTGAGAATGGGGCTAGGAAGAACTTTCCTTTTCGTATTAGAGTTGCAGTAAAGGTGTTAACTCAGTGAAGAAAGCAACTTCATTGGCTTTAACTCTTTGTATTCTACTAGAAAAAGATGAAAAAGTGAGTTTCTATTTCTGTTAAAAAATGCACATAGGCTGGACGTGGTGGCTCATGCCTGTAATCCCAGAACTTTGGGAGGCTGAGGCAGACGGATCACAAGGTCAACAGTTCCAGACCAGCCTGGCCAATATGGTGAAACCCTGTCTCTACTAAAAATACAAAAAATATCTGCGCATGGTGGTGCACACCTGTAGTCCCAGCTACTTGGGAGGCTGAGGCAGGAGAATCACTTGAAACTGGAAGACAGAGGTTGCATGAGCCGAGATCATACCACTGCATTCCAGCCTGGGTGAAAGAGTGAAACTCCATCTCAAAAAAAAAAAAAAAAGAAAAGAAAAAGAAAAAAATACACATAATGGGCGAGATTACATTATCTTTGGGAGTGTGTAACAAGGTTCTCATTTCAAATGCAAATGAAATCCAGAACTGGACGTTTTACCAGTAGCAAGCCTTGATAGATCCAATCAATTGTCAAGTGTTTTGTCCCAAAATTAGAGATAAATGTCAAGATGGAGATAAGTCAGACTTACTTAATTGACACATAAAGTGTCTATTAAAATTCTTCCTATTTATGGAGATAATTTGATTTTTTTTCTTATGCATACAGAATCTTGGAAAGCAAATTTTCTGAAGATTTTGAAGACAAGAATAATAAAAAACAAGAAACTGAATGGAGGGAGAATATGACAGAGATAATAGAGATACTTAGATGAGCTCTAACTCATGTGGATTAATGATCTAGAACAAGAGCTGGAAAGAGGACTAAAACATGTAAAAATATTAAATGGCTAAAAAGTTAAGGAATCTTTACAAGTCTCAAAATCAGGTGAAAAAGAGAGAAGCCATGATAAAGTTAAGAAGCAAGCATATAAATAATTACAATAGTCAGAATAATTAAAAGTAAATTAAAATACATGGATACAAAAACACAAAGAAATCATCTTAATTTCCTCACTGATATTTTTTCCTTCAAAAGAAGAAAGGAAAAACAAATTTTATGGTGCAGCAGTAGTTTTCAAATTGTTTTATTTAATTTTATTTCTACACTAGGAAAGAAGTCACTATTTTCATTTACTTTAGTGGAAATGAAAGCATAAAATTATGAACTGGTCTGTCTGTGGTCACTCAGTCACACAGCACCCTGAATTAAACGAGCATGGCCTGGAAATTGTGCTAACATCAGATGTACATTCTGAAAAACATTTGGTTATTTCCCCTCTTGTTTATAAAATAAATCAAATTGGAAATGATTAAATGGGAAGAATTAGATGGGCTGATAATGTTAATGCAGGGAATAATGATGAGTGTCTTAGTCCTTTCAACCTGCTATAGCAAAATGCCACAGGTTGGAACATTTTTAGGAAACAGAAATGTATCGCTTACAGTTCTGGAGTCTGGGAGGTCTAAGATCAAGGCATTGGCAGGTGCAGTTTCCGGCTAGCGTCCTGTTTCTCATGGATGGCACCTTCTAGTTGCATGCTTACCTTGCATAAAGGGCAAATAAGCCCCCTCAGGCCTCTTTCATAAAGCACTACTCCCATTATCGAGGGCTCTACTTTCATGACAGAATCACGTCCCAAAGGCACTGTCTCTTAATACCAACTCATTGAGGATTAGATTTCAGCATATAAATTTTGAAGTAACAGAAACATTCATACCATAGTAATGAGAAATATAATAGTCTTTTTATTCTACTGTTACAGGATCCTTGGGGGGGTCCTTCACCAGCCAGAAACCTCTGGGTCTGGTGGCACCTTTGTCCAAGTTTTGCTCAGGCCCGCTGGGCACGTTCTGCCCACTAGGGCAGCAGGCTGAGCTCAGCTCCTGCTCCCAGCTTGGATCTCATGCCTGCCAAGAGTGAGCCAGGGGTGTAGCAGCTAGGAGTGTGTGCACGAATGTAGGCTCTAGCCACCCTACATAGGCAGGCATACTGACTGCCACAGGGTGGGTAGTTCCAGGTGCCAGCATGGGCACTGGCTCACTGTGATGCTGTGGCTGGACCAGGTGCACCACAAGCAAGTTCCATGGCTGACACTAAGGAATGTGATATGGTGTCCAGAAGCTTGGCGATGCCAGGAACCTCAGAGCTCTAAGGAGTATGTCACAGCCCTGGCTCAGGGAGCTCCAAGGTCTGGGCTCCCCAAAAAGCTGCAACTCATCTCCCCTTTTCTCTTCTCTCCTTGTTGCCTGCAATGTGGGGTGCAAATGTGCTTAAGGCCTGTCTGTGTTACAGCTCTTTTAGCACTGCCATTTGGTGGGTTCTGAGTGCTTGTCCTGCATCCAGGAAGAATGGGTCAAACAGACACGTGGAGGGTAACAAAATGAAGAGGAGCTTTACTGAGCAATAGAACAGCTCAGAGGAGACCCACAGTCGGAAACTCCTCTGTAGCCAGGGTGTCCCAATGAGTGTTCAGCTCTCAGCAGAGAGGGTAGTTACCCTTGGCTAGGCAGGTCATTCTGATGAGTGCTCAGCTCTCAGCAGACAGGGTAGTTCCTCTCTGCTAGGTAGGTCTTCTAGACGAGCGTCCAGCTCTTGGCAGAGAGGGTACTCCTCTCTGCAGCTTGTCATCCCATTGTCTCCTCAACTCTCTGCAGAGAGGAGACCTTGGGGTGGGCAGCTCCCCTCTGCAGCTGGTCATCCCAGTGTCTCTTTGAGTCTGCCTGACTCTTGGGCTTTAATGAGCCTCAGAGGGGAAAAAGTGTGTGCCAGTTACTCCATGGGCAGCCATGCATGAGCCTGGCAAAAAACACCACAAATTCCCACTCCTGTCTGTGGGACTGGCAACCGGGCCCCCAGGCTTCAGGCCTTCCACGGCTTGAAGGCGGAGCCTCACCAGGGACTCGCCCCCTTTCACCCAGGAGCCTGTCTGCCTCCTGCCACCATTCATGGCACCCAGGCTGTTTGTGCCAAGGGGACCTGTAATCCAGCACTGAGCTGCCCTCAGCACCCCCTCAGCCTCCCTCCCGTGCTTGTTGGGAACCAAAGTCTGGAGGGGGTCGAGGCTGCAGGGGCATGGTGTGTAAATGCTTCTCTGAGCATGTGCAAAACTGGCAGGGCTGCAACAATGCTCAGGCTTGGCCCTGACTTTGCTTTGAGATCAGAGCAGGCAGAGAGAGCAGTGAGAAGCCAGGCCAAAGGAGCAGACAACCCCAAGCCTGCAGGGGCAAGAGGTGGCCTTCCCAGGCCCCCTGAGAGTTCAGAGATGTCTGGGTCCACAGTCGCAATTTAGGCAGCTGCAGCCATGCCCGGGAGGGCGAGGCTCCTGCCTGCTCCCAGCTCTTCCTGACTCTATGGAGCAAAGCACTACCCCAGGCCCAGCTCCATCTCAGGGCCCCTTCTTTCCCACTCCTCCTCCATGCCCAAACACACCGCAGTCCTGCAGGCAGGTAACACAGCCTGGCTCCATCCCAGCGGTTCCCAGGGTGTCAGGCAAGGTGGAGGTGGCACAGTGACCCCAGCCATCCTTGCAAAACCAGATCCCACACTCCTGGGGCCAGCCTCGTGAGTCCCGGCTGCACCTTTGCCTAGGTGCTTGTGGGTCCCCGGGATACGGCAGGGAGTGAGGTTGAGGCTGTAGTGAAGGCTCTGGGCCTGGGAGTGTGTCCTGACCAGCTATGCAAGGGTCGGGGTGTCACAGTCCACTGCCTCAGAAAAGTGGGGCACAGGGGATCGACCACTGCCACTGCTGCTCCCACAGCCACTGCTACTCCCACAGCCACTCCTGCCACCACAGCTAGCGACTCCCTGCTGCAGCCGACTAATGGCAGTGGCTGCTCCGGATGGCCTACCCCTGCCATCGCTACTGACGACAACACTGAACCCTGGAAAATGTATATGATCCACTCAAGACTTCATTAGATACCAGCACCGCAGTCACAAAAAGAAATTATGTTTTCCTAAATTTATTTGTTTGAAAACAGTAAGAGAAATTTTGTAAAATTATCAAAAGCAGTTACATTGCTTAAGTTACAAAAATAATATCTATTATATTTATTGTATGTCAATCGTAGTCCCACTATGGGAGCTAGGGTGCAGTGAGACATGTAGACAGAATTTACTAAACGGTCCTTCACTTAAAAACAATCATTACTTAAATGAAATGGCAAAAGCACTACACAACCACCTTTGGCATCAATTAGATGTTTAGATTATTTATCATAAACTACATGTGCTCTTAGAAACTGGAAAATTTAATGGTTAAAGTAATCTGGACTTTGGATTTGAATTAATACCTGAAGAGGTAGATAGAGGATCAAGGTGTGATATAGTTATGTTTTGGTTGTGCAACCGTGAGAATCCCACCCTATTACCATATACATTTTTGAAATAACACTAAAATGACAATTCTTCGTTTAATCTTTTCTAAAGCAGGAAGAACCTATTCTGAGCCCTGTGTCTGCCTAATACTCTAGTATCACAGGAGTTGCCTCCTGTCTGGGGAAGGGAAAGGCCCCAGTGTCAGCTAAGCTGAATTCGGGTTATTTTCTTCTTGTGAACTTTGCAGTCAGCATGGTAACTCAGTTTTGTTATATTCCCATTTGTTAAAATTGTCATAAGGAGCCTAGCATTCAAATAAATTAAAGTAGGATCATAAGTATAAATCTAAGCTTTTGCTGGAAACACAACAAAAGGATGTAGCCTCTTTAGAAATGCAGAGATCTATGAGTCTGGCTCATTCTGGACATTTTTATCTTATAGAAGGTAGTGATGGTGGGCAAAGTCTCAGTTTACACCAAATAGGCCTAAGAAGACAGGCAAATATTTTACATGTTAAGAAGATTCCCACACTTAACTGTTCATGTAGTCCAGATGGTGACTACACGGACCAAGAGGCCAGTTAAAAAGTAAGGGGATTACTGACTTTAACTCTGTATTCATAATTTTGTATCTATGTATATCAAGCTATTTAAAAAACTCTAATATCAACATTAAAATCAATAAAATAACTGCTTTAAAAAATTTTAACCATATATAATTACTATTTCGTTCAAATATTTCAAAAGGTTGTTGCTTTTTGCACCGTCCTCATATAGAGGTAATGTGGGGTCCATGGTATTCTGAAATACATACATAGATGTATCCTTGCAATCTGTACTGATGTAATGCACACACATACTCTCTCTCATTCTCTCTCTCTCTCTCTCTCTCTCATGTCATCAGCAAGTTATCATTATCAGGCCATTTAGGCCAATATCTGAAATGGAAATAATATTACACCATTTCCTGATTCTGAATCTTTTCAGAGGTACTATTAGGCCTTCCAGTAAATGTGCATGCCAGACCAAAATAGAGACATGCAAAGCCAGTTCATGACTTATTTCCAGTAAGCAGAAATCTTACCTTTTAATTTCTCCAAATCACTGAGGGCAATGCTCAGTGATACTGTACTGAAGATTTAGAGGAGTTGTCCAACAAGCAGCTACCCACACATGTTTTGAATTTCACAGATAAATAATTCAAAGTTTATCTGCGTACTTTCAAAGTTAACTTACAACCTCTGCCATATTCATGTTTTCGTAACACTGCAGGAGTTTCCCAGGGAAGAACATATTTCTTCCCCCTTCCTATCATGAGGCTAGCATAAGTCAAATGAAAAACAAAACATTCAGAACTAAATTTGCGTAACTCGAACATTTATGTCATTCTTTAAGATATACAGTAGGATTATGTGGATTTAACATTATTGAGAATAAACATATATATTAAAATAACATTTAAGATCTTTTCTTCAACTGACTTCTGCCTTCTTAAAATATGATACATTTGGTCATGCTTTACAATATCACCGTAGGGAGAATGATACCTCACAGGTCACATTGTAGGATGTTAACAATTATTTAAATATTATTTCTGATGATACCAAAAATAGCCAAAGAGCCAAGTTTTCAAACTGTTCTATGAGTGTTAAGAACCCTGATTTCAATACCACCCTACTAATGACTCACTCATTGATTATGCCCAAGAAAAACAATCATTTTCTTTATTCACCAACAAACAAAATGTTTACACTATGAAAAACTTACCTACTTCTGGCATTACTGTTTGTATCAGCCTATATGTGCATAACTCTCAAACAGCTACATTTAGTCAACCGGCTAACCTAATATAGAGCTTGGCTTTTGGAGAGAAATATCTAGAGGGTGATTAGCTTAAGTTTTCACTTTTTACTAGTGTTTGTGCTTTCTGTGCATGCTCTAGTGTAGCAGGAAGAACATTGTTTTTGACATTAGGAAGAACTAAGTTTGAATTCTTATACTGTTTAGCACTGACAAACAATTTTTGACTCACTCTCTTCATCCATAAGATGGGGACAATAGCATCTATCTCCTTATTGAGACTATGAAATGTGATTAAATATGTGGGAGAACATACGGGCAACAGAGATGCAATAATTGATACCTATCATTCTTGTTAAAAACTCTTATCACTGTCTGAAAAGTATATATGCTAATAAAATACTTCTGAAATTTTATTATTTAGCATTCAACCCTTTAATCTGATTACTGAGTATGAATCGTACTGTTCTGTTATGAAAAACTGAGGTTTGCGTGAGCCAGTAGAATGGAGAACTTGATCTTGTGTGTCTTACTTAAGTTGACTAATTTTAGTCTCCCATTTATGTCTTTGCTTTTTATTATATTTGTCTATCTCTGTTGTCTATCTCTGATGAAAATCTTATGTATTTTATAGTTCTTCACTTTTGTATCTCTACAAATAGCTGGCAAAGCACAAATTGATAGTCTGTTGACAATATCATTGATGTGATGTTTCCCCAGCTATGATAACCTATAACCAGAGAAATTATATCATCCTGAAATTTTCATTTCATTTAATTGGCAGGTGGAGCACTTAAGTCATTTGCCACCAACCTTTTCAGAATTTGATAGACATTTGAGGGCACTGAGGTTATCTGACAGAAAAAAGAAACGTCATTCATTTGAATTTTTTTTAAACTTAGTCACAGAAACCTTGGTTAACAATTATTCTTTTAATATTGTTGGCATTTACTATCAGCAGCAAATCAGTTTTGAAATTAAATTGGTTTGAACAGAAAAAAATAATTTACAACTTTTACTTTGTAGATATAATTTCTGGCATAATACTCTAAATCTATTTATAATGTTTTCTCTCTAAAAACACTTATATTTTTAGTTCTCTCATTCTTTTTTATTATTGTGGAAGATATTGTGGCAATTTCTCAAAGACCTAAAAACAGAAATACTATTCAACCTACTAATCCCATTACTGGGTTATATACCCAAAGGAATATAAACCATTGTGTTATAAAGACATATGTATGTATACGTTCATTGCAGCACTATTCATGATAACAAAGACATGGATTCAACTCAAATACCCATCAGTGATGGACTGGATAAAGAAAAGGTCATATGTATATACCTTGGAATATTATGCAGCCATAAAAAAGAACAAGATCATGTTCTTTTCAGAGACATGGATGGACCTGCAGACCATTATTCTCAGCAAACTAATGCAGGAACAGAAAACCAAATACTGCATGTTTTCCCTTACAAGTGGGGGCTAAATGATGAGAGAACGTGGACACATAGAAGAGAATGGCACACACTAGGGCCTTTTGGATGGTGGAGAGTGAGAGGAGGGAGAAGATCAAGAAAAATAACTCATGGATTCTATAGGCTTAATATCTGGGCAATAAAATAATCTGCTTGGCAAATCCCCATGACACACATTTACCTGTACAACAAACCTGCACATCCTGCTCATGTACTCATGAACTTAAAATAAATGTTAAAAAATAAAAATTAAAAGATTATATTGCATAAAAACCATTATCTGAAATTGATAAATAAATCAACAATATTTGAGCTGGTCCTGGGAATTTAAAACCATGAGTCTGGATGAAGAAAGCAAAAGCTGCTCTAAATTCCCAGGCCTCTGTGCTAGTTTAGCAGCTTATATGGAAATCCAGAAATATTTGTAAAGAGCATGTAGCTGGAAGGACATGCTGATCTTGTTTTTTTTTATTGCAAACAAGCCAAGCCCACAGAAAAATGCTAACATGTTCATATTTCTCAGTGTGGAAGATAAACTATTATGATAACTTTCTCTCACATATTTAGATTTACAAAAATTAAACTTTTTCTTTAATAATTGAATCTGGACAGTAAATTAAAAACAAAGAAAAAGGAAAAATATAAAATTAAACTCTAAATATAGTTTAAATTTTAAATAGTTTAGATTTTTTTAAGTTGACTAATTTTAGTCACCCATTTATGTCTTTGCTTTTTATTATATTTGTCTATCTCTGTTTTATACATATACATGCACATATGAATACATGTTAACATGTAGTATGTATATATACATTATATACATTATGTATGTTTGTGTGTATACATATGAATATATATGTTATGTTTGCTATGTCCCCACTCAAATCTCATTTTGAATTGTAATCCCCATGATCTCTATGTGTCCAGGGAGAGACCTCATGGGAGGTAATTGGATCATGGGAGCAGTTTCCACGATGCTGTTGTCATGATAGTGAGTGAGTTCTCAGAAGATCTGATGGTTTTATAAGGCAGTTTTTCTCACTTTTACTAGCTCTCTCTTTCCTGCCACCATGTGAAGAAGGTCTTTATTTTCCCCTCACCTTCCACCACGATTGTAATTTTCCTGAGGACTCCCCAGCCATGCGGAACTGTGAGTCAATTAAACCTCTTTTTTTTAATAAATTACCCAGTCTCAGAGAGTTCTTTATAGCAGTGTGTAAACAGACTAATACAGTAAATTAGTACCAAGGTGTAAAGAGACCCAAAAGTGTGAAAGTGACTTTGGAACTGGATAACGGGCAGAAGTTGGAACAGTTTGAAGGACTCAGAAGAAGACAGGAAAATGTGGGAAAAATTTGGAACTTCCTAGAGACTTGTTGAATGGTATTGACCAAAATGCTGATGGTGATATAGACAATGAAATCCAGACTGAAGTGGTGGGAACTGGAGCAAAGATCACTCTTGCTATGCTTTAGCAAAGTGACTGGTGGTATTTTGCCCCAGTCGTAGAGATCTGTGGAAGCTTAAACTTGATGGAGATTATCTGAAGCTGGAACTTATGTTTAAAAGGGAAGTAGAGCATAAAAGTTTTTAAAATTTGCAGCCTGACAATGAGATAGAAAAAAAAAAAAAATTCTGGGGATAAATCTGAGCCTGCTGCAGAGGTTTGCCTAAGCCAAATGTTAATCACCATGACAATGGGGAAAATGTCTTTAGGGCATGTCAGAATTCTTCATGGCAGCCCCTCCCATCACCATTCCAGAAACCTAGGAGAAAAAAAAAAATGATTTCATGGGCTGAACCCAGGGTCTTGCTGCTTTGTGCAGTCTTAGGACTTGGTGTCCTGGGTCCCAGCCATGTCTAAAAAGGGCCCAGGTACAGCACAGACCATTGCTTCAGAGGGTGCAAGCCCAAGCATTGGCAGCTTCCACATAGTATTGGGCCTGTGAGTGCACGGAAGTCAAGAACTGAGGTTTGGGAGCCTCCACACAGATTTTAGAAGACATATGGAAACACCTGGATGTCCGGGCAGAAGTCTACTGCAGAGGCGACACCCTCATGGAGAACCTCTTCTAGGCAGTGCAAAGGGCAAATGTGGGTTTGGAGCCACTACACAGAGTCCACAACGGAGCACTGCCTAGTGGAGCTGTGAAAAGATGGCCATCATCCTCCAGACCCCAGAATGGCAGATCCACCAACAGCTTGCACTGTGAGCCTGGGAAAGCCACACTCAACAGGTGCAGAGCTTCCCAAGCCCATGGGAGCCCACCCTTTTCATCAGCGTGCCCTGGTGTGAGACATAGATTCAAAGGAGATTATATTGGAGCTTTAAGATTTAATAACTCCCCTTCTAGATTTTGGACATGCATGGGACCTGTAGCCCCTTTGTTTTGGACAATTTCTCCCATTTGGAATGAGAGCATTTATCTAATGCTTGTCCTCACATTGTATCTTGGAAGTAACTGACTTGATTTTGATTTTACAGGCTCCTAGGTGGAAGGGACTTGCCTTATCCCAGAAGAGACTTTGGACTTGAACTTTTAATTTAATGCTGGAATGAGTTAAGGCTTTAGGGAATTGTTGGGAAGGCATGATTGTGTTTGGGAATGTGAGCATATGAGATTTGGGAGGTGCCAAGAGTGGAATTATATGCTTTGGTTCTGTGTCTCCACCCAAATCTCATCTTGAATTGTAATCTCCATCATCCCCATGTGTTGAGGGAGGGACCTGGTAGGAGGTTATTGGAACATGGAGGTGGTTTTCTCCATCCTGTTCTCATAATAGTGTGTGAATTCTCATAAGAACTGATGGTTTTATAAGGCAGTTTTCCCTGCTGTTGCTAGCTGTCTCTTTCCTGCTGTCATGTGAAGAAGGTCTTTGCTTCCCCTTCACCTTCCACTATGATTGTAAGTTTCCTGAGGCCTCCCCAGCCATGCAGAACTGTGAGTCAATTAAACTCCTTTTCTTTGTAAATTGCCCAGTCACTGGCAGTTCCTTACAGCAGTGTGAAAATGGACTAATGCAATATACACATACATATATGTATATAAATGTCTGTGTATATATACATACATACATATGTATGTGTATACATATATACACACACACACATGCATGCACATATAGTATTTGGCCAGTCTACCTCTGTATTAAATTGGCAGAAACTAAGGCTTAAAATAATATGTTAAATTCGCAGAAACCTCCAATTTCTATCTGAGATATGAAGACACTAGTAGTCAGGACACTAGATTTCTTTTCTCTGCCATGAACTTTCAAAAATAATAGTTCTCCCTACATGCATCATAAAAGATTAACATACCTACCTTATTAGAAATATTTCTTGCAGTTCTATCATTTTAACTAGATAGTTTAACATGTCTTTGCCAGTTCTAGCTAATTCTATATTTACTTTTGGAGGAGCTAAACTTGGGAAAGAATAAAGATCAGTTTCTGCTTATGTGTGTGCACACATATACACATTATCTCAAAAGAAAAGCAAAAAAACTTTCGATTTTTATACAAAAAGAATTTTTATGATGTTACTTCTGATTCTACCATTGCTTTTTTAAAACTTCTAACCCAAGAAAAACCAAAAATCAATCTTTCATTCTTCTCAATGTAGTTGGAATAAACTAAATTTAAAATAGCATAGTACATGCTGATTTTGTTCTGACAGTTGAAGAGGCTGAGTTTAAAGGGTATCTAAGAGTCTACATTGAGAGCCTCCTTGAAAATCTTTCCTTCAAAGGTTTCCATGGACTCTTCAGGATGAATTTTAACTATATCTCCTCCTATATTACTACACAAACTTCCTGGTCCTCGCTGAGACATTGTTGACTTCAGTCCAAATTTATGTACTCTAGTCTTTGCAATTTTAACTCTTACTGCTATACACTTACTTTCACTTACTGAGTCATTTCTTCCTGGGTATCTCATTCAATTCCCAGGGAAGCATTTATTGGTTACTGCAGGTGATATGATCCATCCATTTTTTCGAACTTTAATAGTACTTGCTGCTAAAGCATTCTTATAATTTTAATGACAATCTTCCCATATTTTTTGAAATGTGAAATACTTGGATCTGCTGCATAACTTTCCTCCTAATGTAGTGCTTGATGCATAATCGACCCCTACTAAGTATTTTTTGAAGGAATAAGGCCTTCATGACTAAGCTTACATATTCAATCACCAATGTTTCCCCCAGGCTGTCAGTTGCTCATATTTCTCCTTATATAACGTTTTAATAGTCAGACACTTATCAAATATTTTAAAAACATTTTTATATACCAGACACAGGTAAAGCATAAAGGAACAAAAAGTAACATGATAAACCTGCTCGTGCACAATTTAAATTATTTCTAGTATGAAAATATAGATAATTTTTTTAAAAGCAAGTTCAAAAAGTAAGCTAATTATTTTTAGTGAATGATAATTCTATAAAGATAATAAAATGGGTTATGAGATAGAGTTTTACCACAAATGATTAGGGGATTACCTTAGCTGAGCTTTTATGATGGTCTTTCTGAACAAGTAATATATGAGTGGAATCAGCGATGATAAGTGAGAGCCAGCCATGTGTAAACCTATGAAAAGATAGTGTAGGGAAAGCAAAAAACAATTGAATTTTCCCTGAGGCAAGAAAATGTTTAACAGGTTTGATGCACAGATTGTGATTATGCCAGGTCATAGACCTGGCATAAAGAGAGAGATAAAAGAGACACGTGATAGACTCTGTGACATCTTTTGTCCAAGATAAAGATCAAGCACTTATACCGATGACAATGAAAAGCCAATGGAATGTGTTAAGCAAGGGAATTGCATGGTGTGTTTTATTTTTTGCAGTATCACTACACTGTTATTTGTAGAGTGAGCTGTAGTGGAAGCAAGACTGAACCCAAGAAATCAATTTAGTGGCTGTCATAGTAATCCTGGGAGAATAATAATGGTGACTCAGAATGAGGTGGTCTTAGGGGAGGTTGAGTAGTGGTCATATTTATGACATGTTTTAGAGTTAAAGACAGCAGTGTGTGCTGATGGATTGGAATTGAAAGTAGAAAGAGAGAAATCAATATAGGCTCTTTTCATACCTAGTGTCTAATGTTGGCATTAACAGAGATGAAGGAGATTGGGAAGAGACAGAGTTAGGGGGTGAATGAAGGAATGTTTTACATTACTTTGAAACCACATGACATTGGAATCATTCCACACAGTAGGATAAGCTCCTAATGGGCAAGGATGATGTTTAATTCCACCTTGATAAAGGTAGAATGCCACATGTTTTGAAGACTAAGCTTTGAACTTGTCTTCCAAGTTCTGACTCAGATATCAGGTCTTTTGTTATGAAATGTGGATAATGTTGGCTGCAAAAAAAAAAATGTCCTTAGGAATTTAGACAACAAGTGTTTAGGAAGCACCAAGGACAGTGCCTGTCTTTTGTAGGTACTTACAAAATGACTTTTACCTTTCTTTGTTATTTCAGTAACTAGCCTAATATCTTTTATATAACAGGAACATTTTTCATGATATAATTACAGAAATATAGACACTGACACAAACATTTAATTATAGACAAAGAGTACAGTAGGATTGCATTCACTTTTTTTCTCCTTCTAAGTTTAACACTCAATACTTTTATGTGCAAGTGTTGTGCCCAGAACTGGAAAGATGCCACAATGTGTTGGGTTGGAAAAATTAGATGCCTAGAGTAACCCTTATATGTGGTCCAGGAGCCTATTTTCTCAGCCTCACAAATGCCTAATTGCCTTATACCTGTGGATTCACTTTCATTATTCTCTCACTGATAAGTTGCCGGATCAGGAGCAAGAAAAGGAGGATATCATGAAAACTGTGCCCAGATGACGTTGCTGGTGTGCTTTGTCTTTGGAGAGTCCATTCAAGGAAGTAGGAAGTTGGAGTCACTCAACTGATGATTTCAGGAACAACATATACATTTCTCATCATCTTCCCAAAGGATGTATGTGAACAGAACAAATACCAGTTACACTAGAGCTAAAGGTGATTGGGATTGATTATGAGGACTTAGGGGTCACTAAGCCGAACTCAGAGAGTTGAGTGTTAACAACAGGGTTGCAGAGATTACTTGAAGCATAAGGGCCAGTGACTGCAACAAAACCAACACCAGCAGCATCAGTGAAACCACGTCACACCGCATCCTGGATAGAATTGTGTCTCAGAAAAGATATTTTCAAGTGCTAACTAGGAGTACTTGTGAATGTCACCTTATTTGGAAATAAGGTCTTTGCTGATGCAATCAAGTTAAGAAGAGGTCTGGCTGGGCGCGGTGGCTCATGCCTGTATTTCCCACACTTTTGGAGGTCGAGGTGGGCGGATCATGAGATCAAGAGATCGAGACCATCTTGGCCAACATGTGGAAATCCCATCTCTACTAAAAATATAAAAATTAGCTGGCATGGTGGTGCACACCTGTAGTCCTAGCTACTCAGGAGGCTGAGGCAGGAGAATCACTTGAACCCGCGAGGGAGAGGTTGCAGTGAGCCGAGGCAGCACTACTGCACTCCAGCCTGGCAGCAGAGTAAGACTCCATCTCAAAATAAATAAATAAATAAATAAATAAATAAATAAATAAATAAAAATTGAAACAAAGCGGCATACTGTTTTAGGGTGGCCCAAGTTCAATGACTGATGTCCTTATTAGAAGAGGAAAGTTTGGAGATAGAGATAAGAGATATAAAGAAAAGGAAACCTAGTGAAGACAGAGGCCAAGATTGGAGTGATTGATCTACAATCCAAGACACACCAAGTATTATGATAACTATCAGAAACTAGGAAGAGACAAGGAAGGATTCAACCCTAGAGATTTCAAAGCATGTGTGGACTGGACAAGACCTTGATTTTAGACTCTTAGCCTCCAGAACTGTAAGAGAATACTTTTCTGTGTGCTAAACTACTCAGTCTGCAGTATTTTAACAGCCCTAGAAAACTAATACATATAGTGCTGAAGAAGTGCCAAACAGGATGAATCAGGCACTATCAATATACTTACAATCTATTCATGAACGCATTTAAACAACTAGGTAGATGGATAAATGGATGGATAGACAGATGCATGATATAGATAATTCATATATAAAGTATATTTTAAGGCATTATGGCACCAGTCTATGTTATATATCGTTTTATTGTTCAGGTTAAGTGTACAAGAATATTACTATGAGAAATTCCTGGGACAAAATAGAGAGGCAGAAACACTGAGAAAGCCATCAGAACACAATGCAGGTCTGACCCGGAGTAAAGAAGAAAAAAAGGGAAGAAAAGAAAGTGCCTTAGATAGAACATTTTTAAACTGTTTTGCAATCTAAAAAAAGTCGAGAAATGTCACTGGGAGTCCTCAAGCCAAAGTCACCTGGAAGAATTTGCCATCTTTCAGGAATGCTTCTGTATTAATATCTTTCCACATTCAGCATTGGCTGGGAGTAGTCCATGGGCAGGGATGACCTCAGAGCAAATGCAGTGATAAATTTCAGACCATAGCACTGAGGACGGTCAGTCAATTACTTTGTGATACTTTGAAAACTGAGGACTGTCAATCATTTACTTTACGGTACTTGGAAAACTGAGAGCTGTGTCCTCATGGTTACTTTAGGTGGAATAATAATAGACTGGGAGGAAAAAGCTCTAACATTAACTTTGTATACCTGTCAGCAATTTTGTGCCCACCATTTGTATGGAATGATTTTTTAGATGTTGTAACCATCCTTAACTTGTCCAAACAGAAGGGGTAGGGATAGTGAAAAGAGAGTCAGGGAGAAAGTGGAAGGTTCAGGGTATTAGCCAGAGTCTCTTTACGACTTTTTCTATTTATATATATTTCTTATATAGTATCTATAAAGTACTTTTCATGGAGGGAATTAAGATATCATTGCTGGAAGAAAAGAGACATTCTTTTATCTCTATTTTCAGTGTTGTAGCAGCATAGACACTATTTCAATGTAACACTCTCTCTCTTATCCTGTCTAATTCTGGGGAACTCCAATGTGAGTGTTGAAAATGGATTTTTCCAGGCCCAATAATGCCATTCTTTCCGCTTTTCTTTCTCACAAATTTTGTGTTTCTCTCAGCAGGCATTTACATTATTCTAACATCAGCATTCGTATTGTTTTCTGAGACATCCCTTAGGTGGTCTTATTTCAGGCCAGCAAACATTTCCCGAGGACCTGATATGAACTGGACACTGAGGTAGCATGTAATGATTTCACAGAGAAAATATGTAGCCTCTGGTCTTAAGAAGTTTGCAGATAAGTGAGAGACATTGAAAAGAGCAATTTCAGTGTACTGTGATAGCGTCAGGTTAAAAGTAGTTCCAGGTGTGTTTGAACACAAAAATGAATAGTCAAAAAAGCCCGGCCTGGGGAGTGGAGAGCTGGTTACCAGGCTAAACTCCCTGGTGGCAAAGAGGTTTGCATATCATCTAATTTCCTCAGTCATGGGCTTAACCTGATGTGTTGCCTCAGTTCACCCCTCCTCCTTTCTGCCTCCAGCAAGTGGTTTGGGTGTCTGAAATATTAAATATTTAGTGCTATAAACTGTTAAAATAAAAAATCATACTTGTTGCTTCATATTGTCTGAAGTAGGCCAGAACATCTAAAAGTTAAGAAATATCCATATGCAAGCAATGTATAAAGTGACTCAAGTTGTAAAACTACTTAATTGTGGAGAAAGCACACAATTAAACCATGGATTAAGCTCCAAAGCTTACTCTTTATATAAATTGTTTGGAATGCACAATACAATTTCCCATAGAAAGCAAAGCTATGTATTACCAGGCTAGTCCATGAAAGTCTAATTAGCTTATGATGTAGCTGGTATATTATATATTTCTCATGAAAATCATTAAAATCATATTATTCACCAAAAATTGGAAAGATTGAATGTCCAATAATGGTGGCTTAATAAAATAAATTTTGTTTTAGCTAATTAGCTGTATAATAGAATACTGTGAAGCCACTGATGATTACCCTGCAGAAGATTATTTCCAAACCTTATGAGTTTTCTGATTTAAAATATTAGACAATACAAAGATATAAAAAGCACAATACAAAAGTTTTTTTCTCATTATCCCAGCTTCAAGAATCATCCAGTATTAATAGTTAGGCATGCATTCCAGAGTTTGTAAAAGAAAACTATTAATATAAATGAAAAAACTTTTAATGACATAGAATTCATAAACATGTAGGTATATTTATTTGTATTTCTTAAACCCATGACATTAATACCAAAACTATTTAGTCCTAGTTTGAAAATGGGTGATTTATATTTTATTTTGTATTTTTTTCTTTTCTGGATTTATTTTATATATTTATTTGTGATTTTCTAAAATTTCAGGATTTTCAAACTCCTTTCCTTCAAGAGTTGGCTTTGATGTTACTCTCCAGAGTAACTTCACCTGAATAATTTTTGTGAAAGTAACTATTCCTCTCTTCCTCTCTTTCCACCATTTTTGCCATGGAGATATCCCTCTTACTATGCTTTATCTCATAGTGCATATTAACACTTGACATATTATATATCTGTTTATTTAATGTCTTCTCTATCGTACTGGAATGTACATTCCATGCAAGCAGAGATCGTATCTGTTTTGATGACTGCCTTAATTCTAGCAACCTAGACAAGTGTTTGGAAGGCAGAAGGCACATGATAAATATTTCTAAAACAATTATCAGTTGCAAACAAATTACTATATAATTAGAAAAATGCTATGTTTTCAAACTGTGTTTATATAGTAAGCATGCTATTTTAACTTTAGCTATTCAAACAGCAACAAAAAAAAAAACCTCAAATGGGATAAAAATAAAGTCTTATTGATATTAAACATTAGTCATTAAGGAAAAGAGTAGTTAGGAAAACAGAACAACATAGAAAGCTTCCTTTAGATTCTGATGTGGTCTTTTAAAGTACTTAAATATTTTCTGGATGGTGGGTACCAATTCTGTTTACTGACTTTTTAAAGGTATGCCCCCAACTAGGTCATCAGTCTGTTATTAGCACAATTCGTATGCATTGTATTATAGCTATGATTTTATATATTTGGCTCAAAAAATAGAAGGTAAGGTAAGAGTAATTGAAGAGGAGGTAAAAGGGGCAGGGTGTGCTGGAGACTTTTGAGAAGTTCTTGGACGATATTTGAATGATCTGATGTAACCAAAGGAATCATTCAGGATAAACTACACTAAGCTGTGATGACAATACTAACATATTATTGGATTAAATCATCACACTTTATTTTTCACTCAAGCTGTGTGCATCAAAGTTTGGAAGGGGCTCTCCTCCACATTGTCTTTGTTCACTAAAGAGGACCCAAGCCCAAGAGTCCCTTCTTTCTCTGACATACCAAAAAAGAGGCCTTTGCCAATGAAAAAGTATGCACTAGTTCTTTAAAGCTCTTTTTAGTAGGTGACACCTGTCACTTCTATTTATATTCTATTTGCCAATGCCAGGCACATGATCAAGAGTAAATTTCACGAGATGGGAAAGGCCAATCTACCCTATCCCCAAAACAAGAGCAGTAAGCAAATATTTGTGGATAGCCCTAATGACTGCACAGCAGAAGAATGAGAAAGACTTTGTATGTGAGAAATTACATGCTTTAAAGGAAAAGAAAGAGTGCATTTAGCATCATCACTATTCCTCAATCTGGGTTGGAACAAATGAAACACTTGAATATGCTTCCTCAAATCAAGCAATGATGGAGTTTCCTTAATTACAATATGGCATGAGCTACGGGTCTGACGAAGAATAGTCAATACATTTGTCATGGTGATATTTAATTTTATATTTGCATGTTTTATATTTACATGTTTCAGATACATCCTATTCTCAGCTACATACAACAGTATGATGAATAAATAAGTATAATTATAGCTTTAATAGTAATAATATCGGTATCTCTAGCCATGAATTAGAAGCATAATGAGAGAGCAATGTGTCCTATTGATTTCAAGCACTTTACATCTTTAATAACTGAAGAAATGACAGGGCATCAAAACTTATAATGTGCTATACTTAATGGTAAGTAACTCAAGCTTAAAAGGATTCTTTAGATGAATTTGCCTTCAAACTTCAGTTATTACCATCTTCAAGTAATTTGCCTATTATTAGCTAAATCTAACAATCATTAGTCTAGAAACCGAGGTATAACGGACACTTCTCTGATTTCTGTGATTCTTAGTTGCCAACATTAGCCACTCTATTTCCATCTTTCCCTTTATTATAATGTGCTAATACATTAGTTTGCTCCCTCTGGATATAAATACAATGCAGCTTTTAACTCTGTTTATGGGATACAGGAACACACGTCCTGCCAAAAGATTTCACATTGAGCTACAAATTACTAATCACTGAGTCATTTTTTCCATTTCATTCTTCTCCTTGTGTGGATAGAATTAGTGTGAGGATCCCATTAGCAATGGTGCCTTTACAGGCAGAGTATTTTTTTTTTAAAAGAAATCAAAGCAGTTTTTACAGTGCCCAGGCATAAATGTATATTCAAAAAAATCTGTATAGGTTATTTTTATTGTGAAAAACAAATAACACTTAGAAACTTAGTGGGTTTCTTGTGTGGGTGTTTTTCTTAACTTCCATAGCTGAAAAAACATATTAGATATAAAAATGCAGAATGGAATCATAAGTAGATAGTGAATTTATGAGGAGTACAGAAAGAATTTTGAAGAAGCATTCTATTTGCCTCTTTGGTAAATTTAAAGATTACTTCTCCTTCTATTTTAAGACAAAGAAATTGTTTTTAGTTGCATGTCCATTATTAACTCTTTTACGTTTTTAGTTATTTAATTATTTTCGGCTTTTGAGAAAAAGCATCAAGCAACATAGATTTGCAATGCTTATTTCTCTTTATTTGAAATATGTTTGAAGCAATGCATTAAGCTTTGTTAACTTGAGGTTTTAAAAGGCTGCAGTACATATTCTTTGTCCCCTCAAAAAACTTTACTTAATAGATCAACTTGTTGAGCTAGGCATATCTAATTTAGCTGTAGAGTGTACAAGTTGGTACAGAGCATGTAACATATCCCCAGCACTTTCCTACGTACAGTACAAACTGAAATCTCTGCCCTCATGAAGCTGACATGCAGGCGTGGCAAGCAATGTGCAAAATAAACAGTATGAGAGTTAGCTGGTAGGAAAGGAAGATGTGCGATCTGTGGCAAATATAGGGGATTCAGCAGCACTTTTAAAGCAAGGACATCATGGTGCAGGGCAATGGAATCATGAGCTGAAAGTGAGGAGGATCTGAGCCGTAGGCATATCAGGGAAACAGTCTAGGTAGAAAGGAGGAATGGCTAACACAAGACGCTAAAGCCCCAGCATAAAGTGTGGGATCTATGTTCTTCGAGAGGGCCCAGTGTGGTTGGGGCAGAGGTGAGAGAAAAACTAACAAGAGATGAGCGTGATTCTTCCATGTGGACCCGTTTCCTCTACATCCCAATAAGCTATTTTGAAAATTGTGCAGAAATCAAACAACACGAAATGAATGCCACATCTTAAACCTACTTCCAGAGGTGGACAGTGTGGCACCTTTTACCAGAACTTTGATGCAGTGCCTTAGTTGCACACATGACTTCCAGGGAAACATACAGGAGTGTTTAAATATATAGAGGTTTCCAGAAGAAGAGAGAATGAGGAGGATAACGATGACTATGTTGCACCACATTTATTCCTTTTATCCGTAAAGTCAATTAAAAAAAATCATTTTACAAATGACAGCAAAGAAAATTGGAGATTCAAGAACTTTCCTATTTGTGTACTGAAAACTCCTGAGCTGGGATAGTCACCCCTGTCTATCTGTCTCTCAACCTTGCCTGACACTTTCCAGTGTATGGTAAAGTCCCCTATCTGTCAGTTTCACGTAAGAGACAGTCTGGTATAAAGGATGAATTAATTCAAAAGTTAGGAAGATAAGAAATACTCTGCCTAGGGTCATAGGCAATATCAGAATGATGGAATAAATAAAAAAGAAAACAGAAAGGAATAGTTAGTAACAAAGAATATATGAATCTTGACCTGCTTATTGTAAGACTGGGCAGAGACAAAAAGATACAATTGTTGCTATAATGCAGCGGCTGAAAATGAGTTGCTGTGGATTTTGAGGAGCACTAGGAAGAGGCAAATAATGTTAGCATTTCTTTGCAAGAGAAATAAAGGTGGTGTGATGCTAGAGATCACAGATGAATGAACTGAAGTTTTCTAGCAAAGCAGAAACCGAGGCCTGGCCTTGAACCTTTGTCACTAACTCAGTCTCACAATGTAAGCACTTTAACCTGAACAGGTTTGTATGCACTGGCTCCAAATTAGTGAAATCATTGTGGTCATTAAGGTATGCATCAGTTAATGTCTTTATAGACTTAAGGTGGTATGAGATGTACACAAAGTGCTAAACAATAGTAGATTTAATTACTTTCCAGGACAGACAATTTTAAAAATCGAAAGCAATGTTGGCTTTTTACGGTGCAATTGCCTTTCCATTCAAGGTTTTGTTTTGTTTTCATTATCCTTGGAGTTTATGAGAATCCCATTAATGGCAAAGAGCTGTTAAAAGCTAGGATGATTTTTTTTTTTTCCCCAATGCAGTGAAGATCAATTAGCACCTTGTAATTTTGTATGAACAAGGAGCAGAAAACAGATAGAGCATCACCACTTTGTGCTTGTTGTATCTGGATTAGCTTTCTCACCAAAACTCTTGTTTTCCTTCCAAATCTCCAGTGATGTGCCCAGGGCGATTTTGTCTTCAAGAAAATGGAATCATCCTGTGGTGATCAGACATGTTTATTGGACAAATGTACTTAAAAGGTTTTTTGGGGTTAGCTTTTCCAGTTGAGAAGGAAGGAAAAAAGAAAGATTCCAAGGGAATGCGTTCTCATGTATTGCTAATTGTCTTCCAATTAATTGGGAGAAAGAAAATATCAAGGCAATTTAAGAACTATTATTGTTTTACAAAAAGGAAAATGGATAACCCAGTGGAACTTAGGGAACTAGGAATTGGAGTTCAATGTACATTCTCAATAGATAGCTTACTTGAAGTCTGTAAGCATCTTCAATTTACTAGCTTTTCCACGATGCTTTGGTGGATACTATATTGTCTGAGAATGGTCCTCTATTATCCATCTTTGTCGCTACTGATGGACTAAATAAAAATTATATAATTACTGGTCATGGAAACAGAACAATATTATTTTCTTCCTGCCAGATGAAAAGAAAGTTAATGTACTGTTAAATATATCTGCTCAAAGTTATGCTCCCATGAAGAAATTAATTATTTTATCAGAGTATATATTACTTTCATGCAGTATTTTCAGTATCTCTACGGACATTCTGCTACTATAAATTAATTAGGAGTGGTGATCACTTCTTGATGTAACTGCTAATGGTCAACATGATGCTATCCCTCCTAGTTACTTCTTCAAGGAATGAACAGTAAGAACTGTAAATATTGTTTTTTTTAAAACAAGACAGAAATATTTTCATATGATGGTATGTTTCCTTTGTCAAGTATGCCTCCATTTTGTTACATATTTTACATAATTTGTTAGATCACATTTGTGAAATGACGCCAACAGGACTATCATAGTAAAGAATATATCTGGTACCATGTTTCCAAATTGATTGAGCTACAGTTTATCATTTATTTATATACGTGTATTATCTTCAAGTATTTTCTGCTACTTCCCTTAAGCTCAGTCACAGGACAAAATATCTGGGAGGAAAATACGTTTCACTCTAAATTGAAGTTAATTGCATTTCTCATACTTTATATCTGCAAAAACCCACAAAATCTTTTGAACCCATGGGGGCAGCAACTGGACTCTTACCCTATTGATTATCATAACTATGGGGATTATCAGTGGTTATAAATGACGGAAAAGGTTTGCCAAGTTTTACTTAAGCTGAAATTCAAGACCCATATTAAATCCTACCCAGAAGGACTTACAGCCTCAAGAATGATTTTAATGTGGCCAGCTAAAGCCTTATTTACTTTTTCCTTAAGGATGATTAGCTGTTAATAAGCCAAGAAATCTCTGCAAACATGTAGTACCTCGCTCTGTGGATTGGTGCTTTACATTTATTTTGGTTTGTGTGAGTTTGTCATTGCATTTATAATTTAAAAATTAATATGAATGAAAAGAAACAACAAATGAGAACTATGCTTTCATAATTAAAGTTATCATCAAAAACAGCTGGGCACTGTAGCTCACACCTGCAGTCCCAGCACTTGGGAGGCTGAGGCAGGTGGATCACTTGAGGTCAGGAGTTAGAGACCAGATGGCCAACATGGTGAAACTCCATCTCTACTAAAAATATAAAAATTAGCCAGACATGGTAGTGTGTACCTGTAATTTCAGCGACTCGGGAGGCTGAGGCACCAGAATATCTTGTAATTCCAGAACCTGGGAGGCAGTGGTTGCAGTGAGCCAAGATCGTGCCACTGCACTCCAACCTGGGTGACTGAGTGAGATTCTGTCTCTCAAAAAAATTTTAAAAAGTATCCTAAAAAATATGTCCATATCAATTCAAAAATAATACATTTTTACCACCAGGAAAGGTGGCTCACGCCTGTAATCCCAGCACTTTGGGAGGTTGAGGCGGGCGGATCACGAGGTCAGGAGATCAAGACCATCCTGGCTAACATGGTGAAACTCCATCTCTGCTAAAAATACAAAAAATTAGCTGAGCATGGTGGCAGGTGCCTGGAATCCCAGCTACTTGGGAGGTTGAGGCGGGAGAATTGTCTGAATGATCATGCCATTGTACTCCAGCCTGGGTGACAGAGCAAGACTTCGTCTCAAAAAAAAAAAAAAATACATTTTACAACTCTTTTCTACGTTGGAAAATTTGCTTAAATCTTTAAATGTTGCCCTTTTTGGTGATTGGAGAGTTAAGATAGACAGCTAAATGGCTTTAGTCAGATTAGGTTATAAAATCACCTCCATTACTCAGAAATTCATTTCTTGCTGCAAGACATTTATGTTGTTATAATAATAGTAATTACAATAATTATCATAGCACTTACATTTGCAATTATACAATATTGACCATCCCAGTAAGTCCTGGAACTCTAGAAAAGGAAATACAACGCATAGTTGGGAATCAGTTTGCCAGTGAAATGCAGACATCACTACAGTGCAAAAGATGGTAGCTCTCTTCTCTCTTGCTTTCAGGCCTTCCCAGCAGTTATTATTCAGAAGAACAAATTTAACTGAAAGTCAAAATATGAAACACAATCTGTTAGAATTAAGTGGAAACTGAAAAAGCCTCAAATAACTCTAAGGTCTAGTTTTTTGTTTTTTGTTTTTTTTTAAACAAACAAAAAACAAACATAGGTAACATCCAAGAAAACCTATATATTTTTAGCCTTTTACCCAAAGGAAACACTCTTCTATTGTTCATGTTCTGCAAAAAACGTTTTTGATATATACACACAAAGACAATTCATTGACTGGCCATTTTTGTTGGCATGGGGTAAAGGTACCCCATGGCAATAATTTAAGCACACCCTTAGGATGATCTCGTATGGTAGATGCTTTTGAATGTATGTTCCGAGCTATAGAATCCAGGAGTAGCCAAGCCGGAGATTTGTTCCTTGTCTATGAGGAACATCTGAGCCCCTACCCAGTCCTGGGAAACATGGGCTGTAGAGGGAATAGAGGCTCTGAGTTTGGGGTTGCCTGAAGGTTGCCAGGTGGAGGTCATTAAGGGGAAGGTGTTAAGTGAAAATGCTGTAGAAACTGCGTGTTGTTTGCAAGTGGTTGTGGTTCTCCTGTCCAGCCCTCTACCACTGGAGTCTCTCTCCTGTGTGTCGTCTCTAATAAAAGCACATGTCTTGTTTGCTGACTCTGGGTCTCCCCTTCAGCCTCTTGAATCTGGTGCTTCCCCATTAAAGTTAATAGGGATTTGCCACAAGATTCAGCTATCGCATCTTCAATCACAAGATATTAAATCAAATGGGCATGTACATCCCCATGAGCTTTTGGAGTATTTCCTGGGAATCAGGGCAATGTTATTTAGAATAAGGAAGGAAAACCCTTTGATTTTATTCTTATAGCCCCTTTGTTCCAGTAATTTCTAAGATCACGTCATGTTTTCGGGGTTTATTTTGGTTACATTGTGAATATAGGTGGATTGTACATCGACAGCTTTGCAGTATCAATGAGCCTATAAATGTAATAAAAATAGCGTTATTGTATCATTTAATCCTTCTGTACGTGATCTTGTCTGGAATTAGTAGTTTGGAATATTCTAAAATTTTATATATATTCTAAAATCAAATTTGCATTGATAAAACATGGTTCTACACATACACACACACTCCTAAACTTCTGATGAAGTTCCCCATTCTTACAAGTTCTCCTTAACAACAGCTTTAAATTATACTTCTAGATAAAAATAATTTAGATGTCTTGGTTTTCTTCTCCTTCCTGTCTGCAAAATTCCATACCCAAATCTTTCTTAAAATGCTACCTCCTCCACACAGAATGAAACGATAATCTTTCCTTTCTGAAACCCATAACACAGAAGCTGGCTATTTCTTTCTTAGAGTGGTTAACCAGAGTATGCTCTGTGAAAGCAGAGTTCTTTTTGATTGGCACCATGAGCATTCATCTTCCTTGTTACGTAGTAGGTGCTCAATAAAATTACTTTGACTTGCATTCAGGTCTTCCTTGCGCAAAACTGTTGCACAATCAGGTGTATGCCTTACCTGTAAAACCCACAATGCCAAATGCTTAGTAAATATTCAGTAAATAATAATGATTATTGTTACCTATACTAAAGATCTATAAACTCATAGAAAATAAAGTTCTATCTTATTCATCATCCTATCTTCTACAGTGCTTTGTGCATACTATAGACAATATTTATTCAGTAAATGAATTCAGCCTGAGAGTTCTGTTCACAGTGTGCTTCTTATATCCAAGTCTAAAGGTTTATATCCTGTATAGAATACTTGCATTCTATACCACTTATATTTAATTAGGAGTCATATTTCCAGAAGCACTTTGGAAACAAGTGGCAACTATTCCAACAGGCCTATCCAAACACAATAAATTTGAAATACATTTGAAGAGAAAGGAAATAACTCCTTCTCCCCCACCCAAAAGAAAAGCTTGTCTATACTGAAGGACTTAATGTTCCTACCAGATAACTAAAAAATGTGCTGAATTCAAGGAAAGAAATTTATGTGTGGCCATCTGAACTTCAAGAAATAATTGCTCTGCTAAGATTTATCATCCCTACAATTGAGTTAATGGAAGACTACATTTTCGTATGCGAAGAATCTTCTTTAAAAATAAGAGCAATTAAAATCTCTTAGGCACACAACTCTTATTTGACAAGAAAGTTGTCCTCGCATATAACCTGTCATAGCCAAGTCTGCAAAGTGCACTCCTGATAAGTTTTTAAATATAAAAACTACTACTTCTTGAAGATGGACAATATGGGCCATATTCTCCCAGTTATGTGTTGTTGAAAGAACAAATGACTTCCCAGGAAGGAAAAAAAGTTTAAAAAACTGCCAAAAATATATAGTAGTCGTTTTTCACCATAACAGAAGACAACTCAGAAATATGGAGTACAAAAAAAAAAAAGAAAGAAAGAAAAAAAGTCCATTTAAAATGGAGATGCTTGCCCATTTACTTCTCTTAAGAAGGTCTTCCAGGAACAGAAAGCGTGCCCTTGGTGAGTCAAATGAGTTTCATTTAGGTTTTAGATTAGCTGCTGCCCCTAAAATATATCTTGATGGGCTTGTGTTAAATGACAAGGTTGTGAAATGAAATACAAATTAGGCTTAACTAGGATAGACTGCATTAAAAAATGTACTCGACTCAACAGGGAAGTTCAACCAAAGTTCAGTGAGTTCATGCTGGTGTGAAGTGGGGTGAAGGGCTGGGCACAGCATCACGTGTGCTGTGGGTGGGGTCTCACTAAGACATCTTCTTGCTTCCAAATGCAGGTGATGTAATGAGAACATCCACAAACATGGGCTTTCCAGCAGTGACCGACAGCTTGTCGGATGCCGTCAGTTAGAGCCACAGAGGATAATTCTCACACTCAGTTTTATGACCAGCATGCTCTCTATTGGTTTGCACTAAATACATGTTGACCAATATTTCAAGCACAGTGTATATCTGCATCATGAATATATGTTTCTGATTTTAAGTCATCATTCATATACTTGTGAGCAAAAAGATGAATTGAATGGCATCAAAATAGATAGTATCTTTTCCAACTATTATATACATTTAAACAATTCATTTACATAATTTAAAAATAAGTTTGAATTCATATCACATCTTAAGAAAATTATTTTATTTATTTACATTAAGATATTTACAAATTTGAAACACTTTTTAAATTCCAGATCTATCTGATAACACAACTGTTTTCTCATGATATAGTCTAGGATCTAAAACAATTTACATTGATAAAACATGGTTAACATATATGCTAACTGTTCAAATATTTTGCGTTTTTAATTTAATTCTCTCAAAATGCTATTATGGAGATGCTATTATTACCCGTATCCCTGTTCCACAGATGAGAAGGCTGAAGCACAATAAGATTTAGTAATTTGCTAGAGGGGCCAGGCTTGTATGGAAGGGAATCAGAATTTAAACACATATTGTGACATCCTGCCATCTTATGCTCAACGAAAGAAGAGGGAATTACAAAGGACACACAGTGCCCGTCCAAACTGAGAGATCAAAAGTGGGGATGTACAAAACCGGTTTAAATAATGTTACTGGTTAAAACTGCTAATGGGTACAGGGATTTACTTGGGGAGTAACGAAAATGTTCAAAAATTGATTGTGGTGATTGTGGCACAACTCTGTGAATACACTAAAAACCATTGAGTATGTGTGTGCGTGTGTATGTGTGTGTGTGTTTAATACATATAATTTCACTATTTTGATTAATCTCTCAAATTGTTACTGAAAGGCTGTTATCAGACCAGGAAAGACTGACTGATGCTATACAACCTTGTTTAATTGTATTTAAAGATAGCCTAAAATCGCAGTATAGCATTGCGTGAATTGACATGTTCTTCCATACCATAGGTTCCCCCCTCCGCCTCATTTGGTAACTTGATTGTAACATACACTTCATTGTAACTTGATTATGACTTGTAACCTGACTGTAACATACACACAGTGCATCTTATGTATTTAGAAATCTTCTCTTCTAATTACTCAGAAAGTAATTCTAATGTCTCTTTCTACTTTTTAAAACATTCTAATCAAAATTGAAAATACATTCAAGTATCATTATTTTTGTTTTTTCTTCTTTATCTTCAGATTTGTTCTTTAAAGGTTTTTTTTTTTTTTTTTTTTTTTTTTTTTAATTTGAACTATGGGACAATAGAGAAGTTAATTTGGGGTGGATCACTTTCTGAGGACCTTTTAAAATAAATCGGATTTCAACTGCTTTTTTTACCTGGAAGTCAACAGAAATGTTACCTTTATCAAAACAAAGCATTCTGTCTTCTATTTTTATTATGAGTATTCACAGTCTAATTTTCCTAAAATTACATCTTCATATGTTAAACAAAATGTTTGTTGCCCTAGGGAAAGATGTAGAGGGTAATTTAATACCACAATGTATTAGATACCTTATAAAGTATTCATTTTTGTTTTATTTTGTTTTACTTAAAAACATATTTTGTGGTATGAATTGTGAGAGAAGATAAACCAAATGTACTTGGACTGTGTTTCATTCGTATTTACAGTGTGTTATATTCTTTTATACACAAAATGAAAGGGTCTTATTGACCCTTATGTTGTAAGCTACATGAAAAATACGCATTTAGATTTTCATTATAAACAGATTTGGTCACCACTGTTTATGTTCTTTAAGTCTGCATTAGCACGGTCATTTAAATAAAACATTTGTTTGTAAATGTGTGTGTTTTACTTGATATAGCTAATTATAAACCTGGCTGGGATTTTTACGATACCTCTTTTAAAGCATAGTTTTTATGTAAATTGAAACATTTTATCTTAAAAATGCCTCGTGTTTGATTTAATATGCTTGAATTAAATATATTCTATCTACTTGAATCTCTCTCTATTTAAAGGAATTTTTCTGAAAAACAGGCATGGCAGTTAACTTCCTGTCTGTGGCTTTCCAAGAATGAATTAAAATGTGTAAAATGATTTGAGATTCATGGTGAAAGGATGCTTTAGAGTGTTAATCCCCCATGAATTCTGCCTCCAGGATTCTGTCTAAATGAGCAGGAAACTTCTGGAATTGAACAAGCATTGTGGGTGGCCATGCTACGGTTAACAGGAAGAGAAGGGAGATTTCAATTAAAGATGTGAGTTAACTCACATAAATACTATTATTTGTGGGTGCTTGTGCGTGTATGTGAGTATAGGCCTCCACACTGATAGAACAGAGAGACCAAAAGGACTGAAATATAAATTCTCCCATGTGTCAGGAGAAATGCTCTTGGGAGAGGATAGATATTTTCAGGAATTTATTTTGTATCTCTTAACGTGCTTCAGTGATTTGCAATACCATTGAATTTGGCTATGATCAGGATTTTGAAGACTTGTAGATAAATTAAAGGGCAGCATTATGTTTTCCTTTACTGTTGAAATTTTATAGCCTAAATTGTTTTTCCATTTCTATTTCCATGTTCTGGGTTTGGGAAGGAATGTAACATGCATTATTTCCTGTGTATTAGAATGGGAAAATTTTTCCACGTTTTCCACACACACACAGTTCAAATAATATTGCCTTAAAGAACGGAATTAGAAATCCTGTCTCTGATGATTACTGCATAAATTAATTTCTGAATTATTTTCTAGATTTCTTCATTATCCATTTGCAATTACAATATTTCTGTGTTGAGGTATACTAGTAAAGTAACTTATTAATGTTTTCTTTAGCCATCAGTCATACATACGCGCACACACACACACACATATACACTCACAAATACATACATCTATAATTAAATTTATATTATTGGATTGCTATTTATAAAATTGTTTAAAAGTAAGTAAATTCCTTCAATTTCCAAAAGCCAGATATTTAAACATTTCCACATATAATTTAAAACTAGCAAGTATAACCATTCAGCTAGTCTAATTTCATGTGAAATACTATGTATGAAGTTGGGTAAGGTGGTGAAGGGTTGGGATAGATATAAAACACTTTGTGAGGATATTAAAAATTAAGAGCAGAATGACTTTTTCATTTGTTTTTTCATATAACTATCATTTGCATGAGGGACTTTAGTTTTGTTTCTTTTAAAAATTTTTGAGATTTGGTGCCCTGGTGTCTTCAAATTCTAATAGAACAATTGGAATTAGGCACCTAATTTTTCAACTGCTTAAGGAAAATGATAATGGATTAAGCAGCAGAAAATGCCTGAAGGTTTCACTGATGTACTCTTCCCTGTCTTTTAGAGCACACCTCATTTTTGTGTTTTATTACTTTTTTCATCATTTTTCATGAATAATGGGGCTGGGTACTGCTGCTGCTTTAGGGATGGGGTTATATCCCAATCACCATATTAGAGAATTGCGTGGTCCCATAGCAGATATTCCTACTGATGAAATTCATAAAGATTCCACTCAATGGAACCCCACAGAGGGAGTCTGTTTATAAACGATAAGGACAGTATATCTAATGATAGTTTCTTTCTCTTCAGAATGCCACTAACTCTTGAGATGTGTTTGGCATACTATATACTCTTTCTACCTTTCAACAGCAAACACAATCATGTTTTATTGTTATTTTTATTTTTTAGCATGAACAATATACCAAGAATTTCCTTTGAAGAGACATTGACTCGTAAGGTTTTCTTCCACATCCTGGGAGAGGCCCCACCAATGCATGCACGTGGCCATGCCTTTACCAAATTTGAAGGCAAGATAGTTTCCCTATGATTGGTCAAGTCCTCACCCACTACCACTCCAGCTGCCCCTCAGTCACACTTCCCCTTAGCCAGGCACCATTGGAGTGGTCACAGGCAATATTAGGATTTGGTAAAAAGGAACCGAGTTGAATACGTGTTTAGTGTGTGTGCATTGGGACAATATTGATTTGGTTCACAGTAACTTCCATGTCTGGTTATTTGGGTCATGTCTATGCTGACTCTTGCTTGTCAGGACACAAAGGAATCTGTCCCGTAGTGCCTGACACTGCAAGTATGCCCCTAATGGGATAGATGAGTGTTAGAAATCTGTGGTATGAGAAGCTGGCTTTTGAAAATTTTTTCAATTATGTGATGTATACAATTTTAGTGGGGAATTTTGTTTTCAACAATGCCAAATTAAAACAGAAATTCTTTTCTTTCAAGGATGTATGAAAATAAAAGGAAATTTATTTTTCTTTGTTAATGGAAATGGTATATTTGCGAAAATGTGGTATACCTTTTAAAGTGGAAAGATGTTTTGGAACACTTCAACTAAACAGGAAAGAAATGATAGACCATTTATTTGGACTCATATGTTTTATGCCTTCTTTCCTCACTTTAAAGTTATTAAAATTTAGGAAATTTTTCTAATAAACTGAACGGAACCTGAAACATAAGTCATAATTACGTGAGTGGCAAAATTAGTAGACATTTTATTATAATATTGAGAAGGAAATTATAACCAAAAATTTTACACTGTACCAAAAGTAGCAATTTGTTATGAATTAGAGATGTATTTCAAACACAAGAAAAAGTTGTATTTTTTATTGTTAATGATCTACTTAATGTAGGGGATATTGTTACATGAATATATAACAAGAATATTTATTTTTCTGATTTTAACAAAAATATTAGTATTAAAAAAAGAAGATGAAACTCATAATATGCCGGTACAATAAGAGCAAACCCTGACAAAAAGCTGGTAATTGTGGATTAGAAAAATCAAAGAAAACTTAGGTTTTGTCAACACACGCACTTTAAATTCTTTGAAATCAATGAAACCCTCAAATTGACAACAACATTAACATTTATTATTAGCATGAAGTGTGAAGCTGAAACTTGTCTACATGATTAATAATAATAATACAATTTTAACAATGCTACCTGAGAAACTGAATTATCTCTCTATTCTCAACATAAACAAAATAGTGAAATTGTCATAAGATGAAACCATCAAATAAGTATATAATAAAAATGTACACTTAAAAATATCAAGGAAGTATGTCAGATAAAATTAACAAGAAAAGTCAAGTTATTTCAATTTCTGATTATTATGGTATTGATCAAATTTTTAAAATTTGTATTATTTTCTCAAGATAGATAAGCTATATATATACAGAATCTTTTTCAATCAATCAATGTATTTATATATAGACAAATTTAAAAATATACATATATAGTGAGAGTGTGTGTTTTCTACACATATGTGTATAGAGAGAGACAGTTCATATTCACATATATAGACAGTTTATACGTAATTTTGTTTAAATAGCTTATATTCTTTTTCTTAAAATGAGACTCCAAAATTATACAAACTTCAGGCTCCTCAAAACCTGGGTCTGTCCATGCCAAGGAATCAAATATATTTTTTAAAGTACATGCAACAGAAACTTGGTGGGTTTAATTTAAGAAAAGTCACATTTCTTATTACAGAATCAAAGGAAAAGCTGAGTAACTTAGATTGAGGAAGTGGAAGTGCAGACTGTGGACAGAGTCTGGGTTCCAAGAGCATTATCTGAGAAACAGTTCTAGAGGATATCGCCATTGGTTGGCAGGTCCTCTAATCCTCATGCCTGCATCCTTAGTTGAAATTCAGAAGATGTAGAGGAAGATACTAAGCTAAATAGAATCACATGGATGGAGTGACTTGAGTGACAGTTGTGAGAATGTATTGAAAGGCAAGCAGCTTCACTAGGCAAGCAGATATATAAGGCAGATAGAAATAAGAGTCAGCTACAATCAGATATTGTACTTAATGTTGGGATGCACGGGGATAGAGAGAGAGGAAGACAGTTCTGTGCCTTCCAAGAATTTATACTTTAGTGTAACCGATAGATGTGTAAGTAGATAATATGCAAAGTATGTTAGATTCTAACAGAGCACTATGTCCAGGGAAATTTGGAAGGATAGGACAGAGAAACAAAGCCCCAGATAAGGTTTCTTGGAGTTGAAAATGGATGAGCTAAGTCTTGATTCTGGGTCTAATTTTATTTTCTTGAGAAAAATAAATGAAAATCAAATTTTAGAATAGAAATTTAAAAAAAAAAAAAAGGAAATCAAATACCTCTAACAGCACCCTCTTTAGATACAAGTCCTAGAGTGAGTCCTAGAAAAATGAAGTAATTGACAGAAAAACATACAGTTACTTGTGGCAAAATTTTACTGGAACCCGCTCTTAATATTATTTCATACTCTGTTCATCATTTTATACAACAGAGAAAAGGAATTCAAAGAACTCGCCAAACATCAAAGTGAATCAAACAGGAATTTATAATAGGTCTCATGGAAAGTAAGTAAAATGATCTGGTATTTATAATTTTAATTCAGGAAACATGACTAAGGACATGCGTATAGAAGCTTTTAAATCAAAACATAGTAAGTGCAGGTTAAAAAGAGCATGCTATTGGGGAAAACATAGGCGTTTGATAATAAGGAGCCATAAGGTGGAGCCAATGGAATTTTTAAGCTAATTGACTGTATGTTCAACCATGAGCGCAATGACATAAGTCAAATATCATTTAACAGACTTTAAATCTGCACTTAATAACAAAAGCATAACCCATTTAGACCTAGATTTCTGCCTTTGATTTTTTAAGAATATACTTTCTAATGTATATTAACATTCATAATTTACAACATACACATGGATAATATTACTTAAAACTCTAGGTAGTGGATAATAGAAATCCCAGATTTGTATTACAAGAGTAATACTGAGCATGAGGGAAAAGATCAAGGCAAAGAGAAAGTAAGAAGTATGTGGAACAGGCCCTGCACTAAAATGTATTCCCAATACATTCAATAAATTGTTTATAAACTGATTTATTTCTCCTTCTCCTGCTGTTCCGCCTTTTTCTTCTTATGATCATGCTGACATACCCCTTTGTAATCCTGGTAACTTTTCCTCATGGTCACTTTAGTGAATATCTTTTTTCACTGCTATGTTATACAATTGAAACACCTTCCTCATTTCATTCCCTGAATTTATTACATTTATGTAGGTCCCACTCAGATTTTAGGTGTGAATGTGTGATTAATAAGGAATGAAACATGGTGATAAGAATATGAGATTTTCTGTCAGACATAACTGAATTTGAATCTTTCATCACTTGGTAACATGATCACTTTGAGCAAATAAATAAGAAAATGAAACCTTCGATCTTCTTTTGTAATATGGAGGTAATAATAACACCATATCAGTGTGTTGTTGAGAGTAGTAAACCAAATAATTAAAGGGCAGAGCTTGCAATAAATCTTATCATCATCATTATCATAAACATCACTGATGAGAGCAATATTTGGAAAAATGTCTGTCTTTTCCAAAGCAAGTATACATGGTCTATACCACCTCTATACTTTTTCTCAATGACTCATTTGACTTGGCCCATGTTCATTTTCAGAGAATGTTCTACAATAATTTTCCTTACATGTGAAACTTTTTTTGAGTTTTTAATACAAAGCAAAATCAGAGAGAAGCGGACAGATAATAGAATAGTTGTGCAAAAATAGAGAGAAGATGTGTATATTAGCAATTAGCTTAATAAAAATCGAGTTTGAACTTAACTACTCTTATTTATTTATTCAGGGCATCTCTTTGTCTCCTTCAAGTACTGTCTACAGAGGGCTAGTAAATTCAAGCCTGCCATTCTTAATGTGAATACAGTAAACAGCAACGTCATCTGATGAGAAGGAGGGAGGCAAGGGTGAATTCAGGGACTGGAGTAAATTGAATATGTTTTGAAATAGCTTCCCTAGGAAATTAAATAGGAATTCAACCATTAGGGAATAAAAGGACTACAAAGAAACACTAAGTAGAGAAAGAAGGCATTTTCAATGGATCCAGATAGCCAGCTTACATGACTTTCTCTAACAGCTCAGCAATTCTTGGTTAGATATAAAGATATAATTTGTGCTTAAAAGAGATGCGAACAGATGGAGATTTGAGAGAACCTAAAGTTCATCATATTTGTGCTGTTTGGAGGCTGGGCAGGGCACGGGGATTTTTTTTTTTTCATTATATATAACATTTTTTCTGTGTTTCATGCAGTGTAAAGAGGTTACTCTTTTGCACATTATTTTTTTCTTATACTGAAAACAATATTTAGTTGTTAGGTGTTTAAACATAAATGTAAAAAAAAAAAAAATCTTGCCTTCAATTTAATTTACCCAAAATAAAAAGTTAGCAATTTGAGCTTTTTATAGCCATATATTTTATAAATGCATAAAGGAAGAGGAGGAGACTGAGAGAAGTCACTTTATGTATATGAGATAATACAATAGGGAGTGATTTACAATCTGATATTTAAAAATTTCATAAATTATAACATGATAACATTTTCGATACTTTTAATTCTCTTTCATAATTTGGAATTTCTACATGGAAGCTACTTTAATTATTGGAATGCAGTTTATTTAATCCTAAAAGTTTAATACGCAGGTTTTATTCTATGTTTTCACCAATAGATTCTAAATTGCAGTAAACACTCTATAGTTAATACTTATCCATTCATGATAATTTGTTGAGTGCATACTCCTAGAAGCAGACTTATTTGATTAAATATATGCCATTTTGCATAGCAGTTTTTATATATTGTCAAACTGTCCTCTAGAATAACTCTTTTAAACACATCTTTTGAATGTGTAAGGCAGTCATTCCAGAAACTTAACAGTAAAAACTTGTGTTTTACTTCCATATATTAAAATTTTAAACAAATAGCAAATATCTGTAGCTGTGCCTCTTTAGTCATGATTTTTTAAACTTTAAAATATTTTAATCATGTGATATCTTAAACATTTATAAGAAATCAAGGAAAATAATAAAACAGACACCAAGGTACCCATCACTGCAATTATATGGATAAAACATTTCCACATTTTTAAAAATAAATTAAACTTTACAAATACATATTTTTTATATTCATTTTTCTGAATACATTTGAAAATGAGCAGAATTGTCTTTGATTCCATCAATTTCTTCTTTTACCATGACTCACATTTCATTTCTATTTTGTTTCCTTCTTCTTTTGTGATTTCATGAGTTGAAAACATAATTCTTTAAAATTTTTTTTTTGCATTATATAAA
The DNA here is from genome assembly GCF_008728515.1 of Papio anubis. Classification (NCBI taxonomy): domain Eukaryota; kingdom Metazoa; phylum Chordata; class Mammalia; order Primates; family Cercopithecidae; genus Papio; species Papio anubis. The sequence continues at coordinate 22,534,340 of NC_044982.1, forward strand.
AATTGTATTGGCAATAGTTTCTATTGGCCAAAATTCTATTGGCAATGGATTCCTTTTATTTTATTAATACACTTTATATTTATACAAGAAATACAAATCTCTCTTCCAATCTAGGACTTCCTTATTTGGGTAAGCAATCTTCTATCATTATACCTTTCACAAATTTGTAAAATACATATCTATATAAGATTTCTCTTTTCTACTCTCTGCCTCTCTCTCTCTTCATTTTTCTTTTGTTCTCAGCCAGAGAATTCATCCTGTCAAAAATTACACTAAAACTTGCTTTGCAAACGTATGAAAATTTTTAGACATTAATAACTACAGTTCTATCTTACTTTATTCCTGCCAAGTAATATCACTAAATCTGAATGTACTGTAACTAAGTCCAATATTAGAGAACAATCAGATTGTTTATAATATTTTTGCTATTTAAATTCTGCAATACATATTTCTGCTCAGAAATCATGTATTAGAACATTTCATGTAGCATATATTTTGCAAAATGGAATTCTATGGCAAAAATACACTCATATTTTTAAAAGTAGACATCATCAGCACATACAGTTGCAATATTATAGTAATTTATGTTATAATCAACAATATATGAAAGTGAACATTTGCACATACTCTCATCTGCATTGGATGCTATCAATTATTTTCATAAAAGTTGATGTTTTATTGTTGTTGCTTCATTAAATTAATTCTAAGGCTATTAACTTCTTTCTGAATATAACTTTCGCAAGCCTTTAGAAGTTTTGTTATACATATACTTATATGTATATATGTGCATATATATGTATATGCATATATATGTATGTGTATATGTATTTATATGTGAAGCAATTATTTTATTTTCATACCTATCTAAATAGATTTTTTTTTTTAATTTCACCTTACCTGGTGTTCTATGTTCTGTATTCCCCTGGCTCAAACCCTTCATATATTATAATTTATATGTTCTATTATTATTAAGTCTTTGCATGAAATTTCTTAGTTTTTAATATAATTTTATGTAAAAATAAATTTAGATTTATAGAAATATTGTAAAAGTAGAAAAGAAGATTCTTATGTAACCCATAGCCCACATTTATGGTTCTCCTATTATTAACATTTTATATTAGTACAGTACATTTATCACAATTAATGAACCAACATTAACATATTATTAACTAAATTCCGTGTCTTATTCAGATTGTCATAATTTTCAAGTAATGCTCTTTTTTCTGCTCCCAGTTTCCATCTAGAATACCCCATTATGTTTAGTCATTAGGCCTCCTTAGACTTCTCTCGGCTGTAACAGTTAATTGGACTTTCCTTGCTTTTGATGATCTGGACAGTTTTGAGACACACTGATTAGGTATTTTGTAGATTATCTCACAGCTGGTATATGTGTAATGTTTTCTTCTCATTATAAGATTAGGGTTATAGGTTTGGGGGATAAAAACTACAAAGGTAAAGTGCCTTTCTCATGACAGCATAGCAATGGTCTATCAAAGCCATGTATTATCAACATGGTTTATCACTGTTGATGCTGACTATAGTTAACCGGTTGAGGCAGTATTTGTTAGGTTTCTCCACAGTAAGGGACTCTATTTCCCCCTTTCCATACTTAGCCCTTTGGATGGAAGGTAATATACAAAATCCACATTTAGAGAGCCGAGAGTTATACTCCAATTCTTTGAAGGAGGAATATCTATGTAAATTATTTAAATTTTTACGTTAAGGTTTGTCTTATTTCCTTATTTTATGTATTTATTCAAACGTGTATTTATATCAGCTTTGCCCATTGGAAACTTTGTCAGTTGGAGCCTGTCTCCATTATTGTGTTTTTCACCATACACTCCTTTTCTGAGTCTGTAAGATTCTTCATGGTTATCTTGTATATTTCCTGTCAAGGTCCTAAAATCAGCCATTTCTGCAAGAAGCCCTGATGTTTTTTGTTGGTTTGTTTTGTTTTTTGTTTGTTTGTTTTTCTTTAATAGTGTTAGAAACAAATTTCTGAGTGCTGGGTATGCACTATGGTTTGAACATATGTGTTTCTCCAAAATTCACATGTTGGAACTTAAACCACAATATGAGAGTATTAAGAGGTGGAGCCTTTAAGAGGTGTTTTAAATTACAGGATTGTAGCAACTATGTATGGGATTAGTGACCTTTTAAAAGAAGTGTGAGGGAGCAGTTTACTCCTTTTGACTTTCCATCCCTTCTGCTGTGGCAGGGCACAGCAACAAGGCGCCATCTTGGAAGCAGAGACCAGGCCCTCACCAGTGTCTCACCCGTGTCTCACCCAACCTGCCAGTGTCTTAATCTTGGACCTCTCAGCCTCCAAAGCTGTGAGTGTGATATTGTGAAATGTATTTGGTCTTCAACACCCTTTCCTCTTAGAAACTTCAGTCTTAAGTGTCTTTTGTATATTAATGAGTTGCTGATGGTTGGATGCCCCTAGATAGCTTCAGGATGGAGGTTGGTCACCTGAAAGATCAAGGTGTGATTAAAGAGTTGCACTTTCAGCTTCACCACCCACCTCCAGGAAAGGGAGAGGGGCTAAAGGTTACACTGATCACTGATGGCCAATGATGTAATTGATCATGCCTACTTAACAAAGCCTCCATAAAACCCAAAAGAACGAAATTCTGGATGGCTGAACATGTGAAAATTCCTGAAGGGTGTCCTGCCTGGGAGACCATGTTGTCCTACTTGAGAGAGCAAAGGATACAGATGAAGAGTCACATAGGGTAAAATATACAGCGGTGGTTGAGCACCCCGTCTCTACACTTCACCTTATGTGTCTCTTCATCTGTATCCTTTGTAATATACTTTATAATAAACCAATAATCACAAGTAAGTTTTCCTGGGTTCTGTGAGCTGCTTTAGCAAATTAATCAAATTAAAGAGGGGTTTGTGGGAACCCCAACTTTAAGATGGTTGGTTAAAAGTTCCAGAGGACGGGACTTAAACTGTTGTCTGAAGTCGGGGGAGTTTGTGGTACTGAGCCCCCAATCTGTGGAATCTGAGGTTCTCTCCAGGTAGATAGCATCCAACTGAATTAGAGGACCGCCACACATTCAGTCACAGAAGTCTTTTTTATTGATTGTTGTGGTGGTGTGAGAGCCAAGAAAAAATGATTTGAGTTTTTCCCTATGCGGTAAAAAATAAATCTCTACTCTTTGTAAATTACGAAGTTTCAGGTATTTTGTTAAGCAGCAAAATTGACTCAGACAGTATGGTTGGTACTTGGGTGTCATTGCTTCTAGGTCCCCTCAGCTGAAGGATCAAGGGAATATATGTGTGTATACTAACATATGTATTCACGTATACATATCCGTATGTGCCATCATCTATATCTATATCTATACATAGATATATAGATATAGATATATACAGATATAGATATAGATATAGATATATAGGTGTCTCTATTAAGCTCAACATGAGTCCATAATGATGGGAGCCAATTGTAATCCCTTTTCCACATGGATTATTCTACCTTCTTGCCTTGATCCTCTCTAAAGTTCCACTCCAGCAGTGAGAAACCTGGCTTTTGCCATATGCTATTCATTTACTTAAATGTTCAATGCTAGCATGCATGTGTGTTTCAGAATTGTTTACTCTCACTCCTACGGGAAAAATCATTAACTAGAGTAGTATTAGGCTCAGTTAGATAATTCTTTTTGCCTTTAGTCTTACAGACCGTTCATTTCCAACATTACTAAGGTTATGACCTTTTTTCTCCATAGCCTTCAATGATGTTTTGTACCTTTGTATACAATTTTATTCTTTTGCCATAGATTGCATGTCCTGTGATACCCTAATCTTTTAAAAGATGTGTTTACATTTACGCACATTGAGATTTACTCTTTATTCTGCTTGTTTAGCATGTTCTTGTGTTCCATTTTATTGCTGATAATCTTGTTCTGTAGTCAGCTTTGTCTGAAATTAATATAACTAAATCAACTTTCTTTTTATTTGTGTTGCATTGTATTTCTTTCTGATCCCATTTACTTGTAACCTATCTATCACTTTATATTTAAGGTAAATTTTTTTCAAGACAGCATATAGTTGTTTTTCTTTTAATCCATTCTGTCAATCTCCACTTTTAAATTCACATATTTGGATCATTCACCTTTAAAATGATTAGTCATACATATAGTTTATTAATATCTATAATATTTATAACTATTTTCTATTCATCGCAATTGTTCTTTGTTTCTTTTTCTCTTTTGTTTCTGTGATCTCTTGTTTTAATTTTAATTGAGCATTTTATATGATTATATTTTATTTTATGTCCTCTCTTAATGTATCAATTGTATCTATTCTAAAAATATTTTTGTTGGTTGTTCTACAGTTTATAATACACTTTTTTAAATTAACTTTTTTATTATTATTTTTTAAATGGCACCCAGCTCTGTTGCCCAGACTGGAGTGCAGTGGTGTGATCTCGGCTCACCGCAACTTCTGTCTCCCAAGTTCAAGTGATTCTCCTGCCTCACCCTCCCAAGAAGCTGGGATTATAGGCACCTGCCACCACGCCCTGCTAACTTTTGTATTTTTAGTAGAGACAGGATTTCGCCATGTTGGCCAGGCTGGTCTTGAATTCCTGAACTCAGGTGATCCACCCACCTCGACATCCCAAAGTGTTGGGGTTACAGACATGAGCCACTGTACTAGGCTATAATACACATTTTAGATGATTTATGTTTATCTTCTAATGTGACTATATTCCCTTTTGTTTAGTGCAGATACTTTAGAATATTCTCATCACTTCTTGGCATTTTGGCTAAGATCAAGTGTAACAGAATATTCTCCATTCTCCTCTCCTTGTGACATTGCTAACATTCGTTTCATTTATCAATATGCTACTATTACCCAACACATTGTAACTATTCTTGCTTTAAACAAATAATTATACTTTGAAATAAATTAAACATAGTAAAACATATGTTTTATATTTACGTCTTTCTTTGATACTCTCTCTTTCTTTATGAAGATCCATGTTGATGACCTATACTATTTTTCTTCATCCTGACAAACTTATTTTAAACTTTCATGCATGATAGAACTGCTGATAATGAATTCTTTCTCTTTGTCTGATAAAGTTTTTACTTCTTCATTTTTAAGGAATAATTTTATTGCATAAACAATTCTAGATTTTTTTCTCTCAATCCTTGAAATATTTCTCTCCAATCTCTGCTTCCTTGCAGTTGCTATAATTTCTGATGAGAAGGTTACTGTAATCCACATCCTTGTTTCCCTAAAAGTACATTGTTTCTCGCTGGTGTTTTCAAAGATAATTTTTGTCTGTGGTTTACTGTACTTTGTATACTATATGCTGTGTTGTGCTCATTGTTGGTATTTATCTTGGTTGATTTTTCTGAACTTCCTGTATCTGTGGTTTGGTGTCTTTCATTCATATGGAAAAGTTTTGGCCATTATTGCATAAAATATTAATTCTGGTTTGTTATCTCTTCTTTTGGTGTTCCAATTATGCATATGTCACACCTTTTGAAATTGTCTCACTGCTTTTAGTGCTTTGCCCTGTTTTTGTGTTGTGTGTGTGTGTGTGTGTGTTGTTGTTGTTGTTGTTGTTGTTTCTCTCTCTCTCTTTGCACTTGTGCTTTGGAAGTCTCTATTGCATTACTTTCAAGCTACTATAGATGTGTTGAGTCTAACAACGATACCGTGCAAGCCTTTTTTTGTTTGTTTCTGATACAGCACTTTTTATTTTTGGAATTTCTTTTCAATCGTTTCTTAGAGTTTTCATCTGTCCGTTTACAATACCGTTTTCCCAGGTCTGGCAATGTCTTTTCTCTGGAGAGTAGACTTTTGTTACAGAGCAGATTCTAGGTATATTTCACAATACTTACTCTAACAATCTCCATCTCCCCCAGCCAGAACCAGGGGAGACTTTTCTTGTTTTGTTCATCATGAGAACCTAGGGGGTTTCTAACGTAAAACCCACCAAAATGTGCCACCCTGTTTGAAGACTGCAGTTCCTAAGACTTTCTCATTCTCACATCAGTTTGTTTTCTGCCTCCAGCACCTCATCAAAACTATAATTTAGTTGTTCCTACCAGGTTGTGACTCCACTGGCTTCTGCTCCAGGTAAGCAAATCCTCCCTGTGTCTCCCTCTGGATATATTTGTCTTTTCAGATTTCAGGGCAATGATTTTTCCTGTGACCTCAGTTCTCTAGTGAGTCCATGAATAGTTATGGTTATTTTCAGTTTGTACATGTTTCTTCTTGTAAAAACAGGCATCACAATTCTCAAGCTCTTTAAAATTCAGAGCAGAAGCAGAAGTCATACTTAAGTTTATAGCACACTTTAGAATACTTTTCTGTCACTTCCTACAGTTAAATAGAGTGTATATTTTCCCAAAAATGAAAATAATCTTAGCATTTTTTCTAGTTTTAAAATTATTTCTTCTCAGATTCGTGATACTGAAGCTGGACACTGTAAACATTTCTTCTTTGCTAGCTGGCAGAATTTTAAGCTGCTCAATAGAGGACACTGAAGGAGCTTATCTTATTGTTTTGAGTGTGCTTCTTCTGACTTCTATGCCATGAAGGCCAATCAGTGCTTCTTGACCAATGGCGGACATGAAGCCCAGTGACCCACATCGTCCAACAAATATTGCAAACACCCAGCAGGCATCTTTCTACCAAGTATCACCAGCCAGTCTTGCCAGCCTCCAAGAGATTATTTATTCAATGATTTGTGGCAACACCCCAGCATATAGTTTCATAATCAGCAGCTCCTATCTGTTGCACCTCAGCAAACTTCGTTTCCTGAGCACAGTCACACCCTCGCCTATTTGGTAGAACATTCAGCCTTGGGAAATGCTTCTTCAAAGATTGTTCTTCCCTTCAGTAATTCCCTTTGGCCCTAGGAATGGTGGCTGTTTCCCACATTTGCTATTCCTGTACTCTCTATCTTTTTAAAATTGCACTTGGGGCTTAATCTCTTTTTAATACTTAACATGTCTTCAATGAAAGTGCCACTACTCCGATTACTGGTGTGGTTTTTATCAACTGACCCAGTACTTAGTGATTCAGCACCTTTTCACCATTGCATAATTAACATATTAAAGTCATATGATGTTTTGGATAATAATCATGATCTTATACCAACAGCTATTAACATTTATAAGTTTTTTGAATAAATATTATTCTTTAAACAATTTTCATTATAATTTCCAGAAGTCGCCTTCCTATTTTTCTTTTTCCTGATTTCTAGACTTCTTTGTGGATTTCTTGAAGAAAAACTAGGATTTCTCAAGTTGATTTCTCTGGGGCATGTTCTGAGTTGTGGGTACAAAATTTTCATTTATTTGTGTATGCAATTACAGTTCCTTTCAGGAAACTATCAAAATTGCTATGCATATTTATCTAATACATTCTTTTCTACTGTATTATTAGAATTTGGGGATGTAGGAAAGATTCACTTGTGAGCTTATGCCTAAGTTTCTGCTCTACTTATAAAGCTCTAGTACTTTTTAAAAAACTGTATCACACAGATTTTTGCAAACACATGCCAATGAATAGAATCTGCTCTGCCTCCGTACACATGATAACACACAACTTATTCTCCATTTGAAACTAGGGAGGTGGCAGAATTGTTCGAAGAGGAATTCTGTTAAAAAGCGGGTGATTAATACATTAAAAATACATTAAAAAACCTTTAAAATATTAATTTATTCGGCATATGTTACTAATTCATTTAATACCTACATTGAAGCATGTAGTATATGTTAGCTACATTTGTATAGCAGCAGGCAGGGCAGAAACTGCTGGTGATCATCTAATATCCATTCTTCCACTTTTCCCTTTGGTAATAAAATGCCCACATTTTTACTAAGTCTATGGTCGTTCAGACAAAACTATTTTCATTCTTTCCTTTCAGGTAATGAGCTATGTGACTAATTTCTGGCCAATGGGATGTGAAGAGAAGGAATGTTTACAAATATTGGATAATGTTCTTAATGGGAAAAGAAGTGATTTTCATTTCTTATGCCCTCCCAACTGTATGGAATATAGATTTGATGGCAGAATCTGGATTTATACTATTAATAGAGGACATCTGTTAAGTATGGCAAAAAGACAAGCTAGACTCTGGGACCTAGCTTCAGGTCTGCAGGCTTAAGCCTCCTGTTTACAAGAAGATGACAGAAAAAAGAAGTAGTCTCTCTAATGTAGCCCACTGTTATTTTTGCCATTATTTTAGCAATTGAACCTGTATCTGAAATAATAAAGCACATTTAAATATAATTTTTATTTATTTATTTATTTATTTTGAGATGTAGTTTCACTCTTGTTGCCCAGACTGGAGTGCAATGGCACCATCTCGGCTTACTGCAACCTCTGTCTCCTGGGTTCAAGTCATTCTCCTGCCTCAGCCTCCTCAGTAGCTGGGATTACAGGAATGCATCACTATGCCTGGCTAAATTTTGTATTTTTAGTAGAGACAGGGTTTCTCCATGTTGGTCAGGCTGGTCTCGAACTCTTGACCTCAGGTGATCCGCCCACCTCAGCCTCCCAAAGTGCTGAGATTACAGGCATGAGCCACCGTGCTTGGCTTAAATATAATTTAATACATGTTAAAATATATGGGCATTTTAAGAAAGCCATCATTCTCAGCAAACTAACACAGGAACAAAAAAGCAAAGACTGCATGTTCTCACTCATAAGGAGGAGCTGAACAATAAGAACACATGGACACAGGGAACATCACAAACTGGGGCCTGTGGATGGGGGGAAGCAAGGGGAGGGAGAGCATTAGGACAAATACCTAATGCATGTGGGGCTTAAAACCTAGGTGATGGGTTGATAGGTGCAGCTAACCACCATGGCACATGTATGCCTATGTAACAAATCTGCACATATTTTGCACATATATCCCAGAACTTAAAGTAAAATAAAATTTTAAAAACTTAAAAAATATATGGACATTTAAATAATTGAAATATACTCTGCAACATACTTAATATGTTAAATTGGCATAATTTATTAGCATAATAAAAATTATTCTTTACATTTGAAATATATTTATACTAGATGCAGTGATGCATATAATAATATGCTATTTCTTTACTTTCCTAAAGTGTCATGATCCCCCTCTGAGACTGCAGCTTCTGGGTGTTATGAAACAAAAGGAATAATAACAATAGCAGCAAAGTTAGCTTAATCTGAATAAAACATATTTAATATGCAATACTCTATATTTTAGTTGATTTCTGTCTGCTTATAAGTTTAGTCTTGTGGGTTTTCTCATAGCTCTACTATCGGATGATAATAGACGTATGGGGACAGTGCCTTGTATGACCTCCTGGCTTTGGCTGGGGTGAAGAGGACACCTGTGATCATCCTTAGCTCAGCATGTGTGCTGATGATTTCTGTGCATGTAGAAATGGTCACTTCCTGTCACTGGGCATCCTTATGTTTTCTGTTGTTGATATCTCTGATTAATTAATTTATAATATTTCCTGGCTCTGTCAGAATCCAGTGGCCCTTTCCTGCTAGTCGGGCCTCCATCAGTTGTCCCTGGTGTTACCAACTCTTCTGATTATCATACATATCCTTTATTCTTGTTCCCGTCCACTATCCTACAGTATGTGCAGTGGTAGCATTGTAAAGGCACTGCACTCCTGATAGAAGCCTCCATGTTGGGCCTCTCCCCACTTCATACAAAAAATGATTAAAGCTTGGAAGTGAAAATTAGATTTTTCTCTACCTGACAATGTTGCTTTGTTTTCCTTACTCTTCTATTACCTTTTATTTGACCTCAGGGAAATCCAATATTAGTTTTTCCCAAAATATAACCAAAATTAAAAAAAAAAAAATTCCAGTCCTCAGAGATTTCCTCAACCTTAATAACCTTCTCCATGATTTGAGAAGTTAAACCTCCAGGTTGAAGGTAAGTTTTGACTATCTGTATCTTCTAACTCACCTGTTTTCTTTCCTCCGTTTTCTTCTTTCATTCTCTTTCTTTTCCCCACCATTTCTCAGGTTTGCAAATGTTAAGTTTTTTTTTTTTGTTTTTTTTTGTTTTTTTTTTAAATTTCAGTCTTCTAACTAGCAAAGTAGTTGCCATATTTTTTCAAAGGACAACCTTTGCTTTGAAATGTTTAATATAAGTTAAAGACACATGGTTAATCCTTTTTATTTCTTTGATAATACCTAGATTTTGAGTCCATTGTCTTATTTCTGTTTTTCTTAAGCTAAATGGATTAGCATTGTTCTTTTTCATCTTATTTCTAACAACCTTAATTACTATGTCTCTGAAGGAATGTTGCTATTTCATGCTATATCCCCATTACACCTGCATATGAAGGTAATCTCTATACATATACTAGATACCAGAGTTCAATATTTGAGCTGGCTACTAAGCACCATAAGTTATTTTGTCAAAATAAAAAAGGATTTAGAGATAGAATAGAAACATTAAACATCATAGATGGAAAATTTTTAGTTAGGATATATCTAAACCTTCCCGTTATCATGAATTCTTTTTATTTTTTCATTTGGAGTTTCGTTCTGTCACCCAGACTGGAGTGCATTGGCACAATCTGGGCTCACTGCAATCTCCACCACCCAGGTTCACGCCATTCTCCTGCCTCAGCCTCCCAAGTAGCTGGGACTACAGGTGCCCACCACCAATGTCCGGTTAATTTTTTGTATTTTTAGTAGAGATGGAATTTCACTGTGTTATCCAGGATGGGCTAGATCACCTGACCTCGTGATCCACCTGCCTCAGCCTCCCAAAGTGCTGAGATTACATGTGTGAGCCACTGCGCCCGTGCTCGTGAATTCTTTTATTCCTAGACTGGCTCTTCCAATATTTAATAACAAGCACTTACAAAAGGTCAAAGAAATTATTTTCTTGAGATTTCAGGTTGCAGTAATATTGATAATTATTAAATGAACAGGTAAACTATTAATCTCTGGAGACTTCCTTGTTAGAGAATAAACTGTGAGTGCTGATGATTTTATTTGTTCTATGTATTGTACTTATGTACTTGGTTAAATGTCTTTTTCTTCCATTAGTTGCCAGGATGGGTCCCCATTGCCCTGTAAAATATAATCTTAGATTTGAGATTGTCTCTATGTGAAAATCAAATGATTTGTAGACATCAATAATGTACTGCAATTGAAGCATTACCTTAAAACTTATTAGTTGTATATAAAAATATGACATAAAATGATTTCAGCAAACTAATTTATAAAAATTATTTAGTGAGATTTGTGAGTTTAGGTTTTTCTAATATACAGTATCTGTTTCTCGCCACACAATGAAAAGATATGGAATAATTTTCTGAGTAATTGTAACTATAAGATTACATTTTTTATTAGAGGTAATTATGACAATGGGAGCCTCAGATCATAAAATTGCTTTAAAGAAAACATATTGTTTCTACAAATTTTATCTAAAACATATTTGGAGCTTAGAACATTAGCTTTCCACAATAGGCATCGATAATTTTACAGATGTAGACCTCTAAGTTAAGAAAATTCAGGAAAGAATAAAGATAAGCTCAAAAAGGAGAAAGTTGAAGATTAAAATTTTATAGTAGTTTCAATAGTAAGAAACCATTTATGATGATTTTTCCAAGCTAGAACTGGTCTGCACTGAACGTTGCAGAGATCTATCAAACATCGGAAATTATGAAGTAGCCGTATATCTTCTCTGAAATTTTACTGATTCAAAGACTGGGGAAGGATAATTTTTTTTTAATTTTAAACATGTATGAATATACTATGATGTAAAATGAAAAGTTAATATACATTAAATCTTTAAAGGAAGACTTCAAGCACACTAGAGTTGTATGATCCTGTCTATATCTCATAAATGCTTCTGTGCTATAAATTTCATTTTTTTCTCTCTGCCAGTAATTCTTTATTGGAAAAGATTCAAAGATAAGGCTTCAAGATTGGAATTAAAATCATAATTATCTGAAACAGGAAAAAAAAAAGCGTTCCGTTCATTTTAGCAAGATAAAGATAAAAGCTCTTAGCCTAGTTTCGGAACTAACATTGCTATAGGTCTGTTAGATCAACAGTCAAGCAAGACCTGGGTGAGGGTGAATTGGGATCCACAATAAAAACTGGAACCCATAAATAAAAACAGGGGCCGGGTGCGATGGCTCACGCCTGTAATCCCAGCACTTTGGGAGAACAAGGCCAGCGGATCACGAGGTCAGGAGATCGAGACCATCCTGACTAACACGGTGAAACCCCGTCTCTATTTAAATACAAAAAGTTAGCCAGGTGTGGTGGCGGGTGCCTGTAGTCCCAGGTACTCGTGAAGCTGAGGCAGGAGAATTGCTTGAACCCGGGAGCAGAGGTTGCAGTGAGCAGAGATCATGCACTGCACTCCAGCCTGGGTGACAGAGCGAGACTCTGTCTCAGAAAATAAATAAATAAATAAATAAATAATAAATACATACATACATACATACATACATACATACATACATACATACATAAAATAAAAACAGGGACCTGTGCCTGTCTTGCTACATTCAAACTTGATGTGGACAACATCCAAGAAAGGGTGATGCTTTCTGTCACAGACTGGCACAAGTTTATGTCAACATTCTTGTCCCAGACAAAGGTTTGACAGAAACTAGGAAGTGTTTAATTTTAGAGAAAAGCATTTTATTCAGAAGATTCTCAAGTCAAGAAATGACAGGCTTATAGTTAGGGTAGGAATGCTCGTGTTGTCTGGGATCCAGAATGGGAGTTTCATCACTGAAAGAAAGTAGGTTACAAAAACCGCAGGTGGGTTTGAGAGGATTCTGGAAAAATGACAATTGCTTGGTCTAGCTCATTGGAACTATAGGCACTCCCTTGTGATTAAAGACTAAGTTGAAATTTTTGCTTCAGGAAGAATTTCATAAATAGGTGGTTACTGGAGGTACTCAAATGTAGTTATTTCAGGGAATAAAGAGCTGGGGGGAGGAAGAGAAAAACTAATAATTCCTGAAAACCAAATAGAAAATAACAAAGGAATGAAGGAATGAAAGGAAGGAAGAAAAGGAAAAAGGAAGGGACAAATTTCTATCAAAACTTCATCATACAAACACCTTTTATAAGTTATTTCATCCTTTCAACAAATTTACGAAACAGTATTTATTATTTTACAAGCGAATAACTAGAAATGCAGAGAATTAAGTAATTGGCTTCCTAAGATATAGCAAATGTGAGAGTAGAAACTCAACTTCAGATTTATCTCCTTTTATTATTAATGTTCACCCTATAATCTTGTCTCATGAATCCAAGTAGATCATTACAAGATGATCCCTCTTGATTGCTTTTGACCATGGCAGTTTTTCTAAAACTACTGTGGTTGGCTTTAAAATTCTCTTTAGGTTTAAAGCTGCAGATGGAGAAAAGCTAAGGGTTACCTTTGAACTTATATCATTGTAATATTACTCATTTGTAAAATAATATAAAATATGAATTTTCATACTTATGTTTAAACTATTTCAAACCAAAAGTACCTGGGACAGTTCTCAATCAATTTAGCAAGTTTATTTTGCCAAGGTTGAGAATGTACTCATTGGCTGGACGCGGTGACTCATTCCTGTAATCCCAGCACTTTGGGAGGCCAAGATGGGCAGATCGAGACCATCCTGACTAACACAGTGAAACCCCGTCTCTACTGAAAATACAAAAACATTAGCTGGGTGTGGTTTTGGGTTCCTGTAGCCCCAGCTACTCTGGAAGCTAAGGCAGGAGAATGACGTAAACTCGGGAGGTAGAGCTTGCAGTGAGCTGAGATCGTGCCACTGCACTCCAAGTTGGCTGACAGAGCAAGACCCTGTCTTGGAAAAAAAACAAAATGCACTCATGACAGTCTCAGGAGATCCTGATGACATGTGCCCAAGGTGGTTGGGGCATAGCTTTTAGACATTTTTGGGAGACATGAGACATCAATCAATACATGTAGATTGCTGCCATCCGGAAAGGCAGGACAATGCAAAGTGGGGGCTTCTAGGTCGTAGGAAGATTTAAAGATTTTCTGATTGGAAATTGGTTGAAAGAGTTATTGTCAATAGAAAGAGATGTCTGGGTTAGGATAAGGGGTTGTGGCGACCAAAGTTTTATCATGCAGATGAAGCCTCCATGTAGCAGGTTTCAGAGAGAATAGATTATACATGTTTCTTATCAGACCAAAAGAACCTGTTCTATCAGTAATTTCAAGAGGGAGGAGGGTATAATGAGGCATACCCCTCTCCTCCTTCACATGATGGCCTGAATTAGTTTTTCATGTCAACTTTGGAATAGCCTTGTCAAGAGGAGGAGTCCATTCAGATGATTGGGGGCTTAAAATTTTGTTTTTGGTTTATACTACATAAGTTATTTTTACTATGGCCTATTAGTGGAACTAGTCTAGCAATTTGTTCTTCCCTTTCTGGTTTCAAACAATTTGTTATGTTTGTTTTTCTAGTAATTGATAGCATTTCAGGGAGACCCCACTTTTGTCACTTGTGAATATTAGAATTGTATTAATTTGTAGTCATACAACATTCATTTCATCTACACTTGTACATCCCATTCAATTAAAAATCTCAGTGTTTCACTCATTTAAGCCTCACCTTGTATCAGCATCTCAGAGGCCCACACTGGAGACATGTGTGAGGGGTTAGGTCTCCAGGTCTCTCTTTCCTTCTTCTTGCTCCAGCCACCACTGTCTGCTCCCCCTCCATCTCCCTGCCCCCAGCAGGCTCTGTTTGCTTTTGCCACAATTGTGAGAAAAGTTTAAAAGGCTAAATAAATAAATGAAAAGGACCTTCAGTAGGTACTGCAATATATTGATTACATGTAATGTTTCATGGCAGTTGTGAAAATAATGGGAAATAATGGGAATATAATTTTCTTACAGGAGTCAGGGACATTTTCAATATCTTCACATTCCAGGGGGCACTTGCAAACTGGGGAACTTTGCATGTCAACACTGGGCAAGCACACAGCTGAAGAGAGCCTTTCTGGTGGGCCCTTCTGGCAAGCAGCCACTCTCTATTCAACCAGTTTCATCAAAACCCTCACTTGGTTTGGGAAGGGAGGGAAAAGCTATCCACTCCCTGTCTTATCAACACTCACTCAACACTCTTCCAAATGAGCTTCATTTGCCCTGATACATATCTAACCTGAAAATACAGATGGCAAGTGGGTGTTAAACAAATGGTGTCAGAAATGGTTTTGCTCTTTTTTAGTGGGTCCCAGAGATGGGTCTAGGCACTCTCTTTAAAATGTGCTGGTACCATAAAGCAACTGGTTTCAGCTTTGGACATTAGCCAAAATGCTAAGACAACAGAAAATCCCGTTTAACATCCTGATACCTAAGTACTTACCTTTGAGAATATTCAGAGATACTAGGCCATAGAATATATTGCGTTAGAGAGACATGATTTTCCCTGTTGGCTAATCACATGTAGATAAAGTAGCTCACCTGACATAAAACAGACTCGCTTTTTTTGTTTTTCAAAGTAAACAAGTAAGCAGTGTGGTAGTCAATTATTCTGGTAAGCAGGAATTAGACCAAAACTATAGTGTGCATGCGCGTGTTGTTGTACCTCAAAAACGATTTATAGTACTACTTTCTAAATGGTTTGCAAAGCATTTCCAGGTTGTTTTTGGAAATCTACAGTTTGTTATAAAAATACTGGCAGAATTTTAATTATAATAGTGCTACTGGGCACCATTAACCTCTTGCAGATTCATTCATGCTAAAAAAGAAAAAAAAAAAAGGTAACCGCCAGGCATCAGTTTTTTAAATAAAGACAGGTGTTGCCAAGTCTCTGTTGGTTTGCCATCAACAAAAGAATCATTCTTTTGAAGCAGCCATAAAGAAAGGGAAAGAAGTGGAAGATCAGCCAGGTCAATTGCTGAATGTTGTTCAAAAACAAAGGTGGCTTGTCCCAGGCTGCAAGCAGAAAGGCACCATTGACAGCCCAGGGTGGTAGCAGCACTTACTGTTGGTCCTTAACAAGGAGTTTTGCATGTGATTTTTATACTTTTGGCTAAGAAAGGAGGGGGTCTGGTTTTAAGAAGTATGCATACTTATATACACATGCATGTACTCTCTCCCCTCTCCTTCCTTCTCCAAAGGTGTTGGGTAAATGTATTTTGCTGAATTTAAGATGCCATCAGACACTAGAGTTTAAAATGTTGGACCTGGTCACAAGCTAAAGTGAATTAAGATTTTCATTTCTTCCCTTCTGGAAATCCTCATTTTAAGGATCAATGAAATAATGTCTGTTCTGCTTTCTAGATGCAGTACATATCCAGTTTTAAAAAATCATTAGACCTCAGACTAGCCCTAAATTTGAAATCACCTTTGCAAAAAATATGTAACATTGAGAAAATGACAAAGGTGAAAAGAGATCTGACCAAACCTACTCCATCTTGCTTCTAACCTCTAAGCTTCCCTTGTTCAAACTAACTTTGGAAGCAATTTATAGTGTAACTTTGAAACAAAGGTGATAACAGCTATTTCCCAAAACTAACCTCCTTCTTTCTTGGGGACCAGACTACTGCCTCTGTAAGACTAACAAAGTAGCCAAAAGATTAGAAATTATGGTTTAGGAGTCATACAACCAGAGGCCTCAAGATTCCAAACCTCCCCAGTTACTCCTAGGGATAGCATCACTATTGTAAAACCTAAGATTGGTGCTCAAGATATTTTTCAAACCCCGCATTCTGATTCACTAGGTGGTGCCACCGAGACAGCTAACCTGGCTCAACCAATTCTATGATCCATCTAGGAACAGAAGACAAGAAGAAGCACCCAATCACATCCTTGTGATTTCATTTCACCCCACCAATCAGCAGTCCTCACTCCCTGGACCTGTGCCCACCAAATTATCCTTACAAATCCCCGGTGTCCAAAGTTTTTGGGAGACAGATTTGAATAATGAAACTCCGGTCTCTCGTATAGGTGGCTCGGTGTAAATTATACTCTTTCTCTATTATAATTCCCCTGTCTTGATAAATCAGCTCTACTGGGGCAGTAGGCAAAATTAACCCATTACAAGTTTACCTACGACCCAAATGCTTGTCATATTTCTGATTTGATAGCCTTTTACATGGGAGGAATAAAACATTTACAAGAACAAGAAATTTGCACCATATGAAAATGTGGCTGTCAACTATTTGACCTTTTTTAAGTCACTCCCATGAGAGTAAATTGTGGCACCCCAAAGTGGAGGGTAAGGCTAAGTGGTAAATGATGCTACAGGTTAGTTGTTTTCTATGAATCCCTTTTATGAAGCCTTTCTCAAACTCTAACCACTACCCTAATGAGATTATCAGGCATGACAGTCAGTTCTAGCCTCTAGAGAGGGAGAGACGCCACACACACACACACACAGTACTCTGCAAAATATGTGGCATGCTTATTCTCTTTGACTTTCCCTCCAATGTCTCCTTCCGTCTGGGAATCAAGTTATGCAACTCGGGCTCTTTGTGTAAGCATTCCACCAAGCATGACGAGGCCATGAGTGAAATCATAGGATGTCTCTTGAAGAGGGACATAGCCTCTGCCTGTTGTAAACATTGTCTGATTATTTACTTCTTGATCAACTGGAAGAAAAAGGTGAGAGGTAAGAAGAGTTTTGAACAAAATAAACAATATTGAATCCTAGATATTTAGTATCATATGCTTTAGCATGCTAACTTTAGTGAAAGTTTTGTTTTATGATTTGTAGCTAATTATACCAAACTGTGGTCCTAAATTGGTACTGTAAGGAAAAATGCATGAGATGAACTTAATCTGGAATACATTCTTAAGTTCAGGACCATCAGATAGTGGAAATGCTTGCCAAATCAAAGCACTCAAAAGGAAAAATTTCTGATAAAGGTAGAGACAGCGAAATCCACCCTATCCTTGATACAGGAAGTCAGGCTAGATTAAATATAGTACTTCTAAGCTGATCCTCCTTGGTTGCACCACCAACAACCAGCCTCTCTCTGTGCTTAGCTTTTAAGACTAGAGTCTGGTGCTTGGGGTGTATGTGTGTGTGTTGGGGGTGGGGTATTTATGGAGGAAACTGTCTGCAAATCAGAAAGTTTCTCCTGTTTCAAATACTTGCCTTTTGAACCCAATCAAACTGTCAGCTGGTTGGTGTTGGTTTGGTGTATCTCTCAGACATTTTCTTTCCAGTATACCAAGAGGCTCACAGACCACAAACATGAGCCTCCAGACCTGAGCCATTAGGCCTCTTTTGATCGGCAGCTTATGGACTCAATCACTGTTCTAAATTAATGTCTCTGTATTACTATAAATTGCAAATGAACGACGGCATGAGATTTTCTTTTGTACCATTAGTGGGACTAAGAATAGAGAAGACATTACTATTTATACATTAAAATAGTCTTAATTATATCTAGGAACATAGTCAAGCCTATTTTGTTTTTCATCCTGCTATATTCATTTAAAAGATTAGGTAGGATTTGGTTAAATATTAAGTATATTTTTTTCTACAATGATGATAAAATAACAATCCTTTAATTTTACATCCTGCTGAATACACTCCTGGAAATGTGTGTGTATGCATCTATATCTGCTAACATCCCCCACAGTCTCTTGAATATTGAATGTATCTTCTGCAAAATCTCTTCCCTTCTATCTTCTCCCTATTAACTTGCCATGTACTATATGGAAGCAGAAAAATAGTATCCCTTTTGGCCATCTCAAGAACGTTCAAGGCTAGACCTCTTATCTTCTGAGTAGAACTATGAAATTAGAAAATAAATCAACTAAAAAATGGTGGAAAACAGCTGGGCGAAGTGGTTCGTGCTTGTAGTCCCAGCACTTTGGGAGGCCGAGACGGGCAGGTCATCAGAGGTCAGAAGTCCGAGACCAACTTGGCCAACTGAAACCCGTCTATACTAAAAATACAAAAGGTAGCTTGGCCTGGTGGCACACGCTGCCTATAATTCCAGCTACTTGGGAGGCTGAGGCAGGAGAATCACTGGAACCCTGGAGGTGGAGGTTACAGTGAGCCGAGGTCGTACCACTGCACTCCAGCCTGGGCGACAGAGCGAGACTCTATAAAAAAAAAAAAAAAAAAAAAGTGGAAAACAAAAGAAGAAAGAAAAATAAAGAAATACAAAAGAATAATAAAACTTTGTTTTGGTAAAACACCATATTGATCACTCTTTTTTAAAACTGATTTTCAACGTAAAATAACTTTTAAATATATAATTCACATGTATAACACATTTGTCAAGAACAGAGAGCTCAGTAGGAGATGGAAAGCGATGGAATCCTCATTTATTAGTGTCTGGCAAGGTGCTAATTTTTTCACGTACTTTCTTTCCTTGCTATAAACTGGCATATTGTGGGACATGCCCTTCTGTGAGCCTACATGTTACTATCAGGAGTAACAATTGCCAAGAGACTATATTGTTAATTGACTTTTCCAGTTAAGTTAGAAATAATCAAAAAACACCTGCTACCAAACATATTGTCTAAATGTATAAGGTGTTTCTTGTCCGGTGACAGTCCATTCTAGTGAGCATAGCAGTCTGTCTCTATTATGACCATGTCTCTGGAAGTGCCACAGTCTCATTCTAAAGATCATTCTTACATGCCCTGCCTGTACCACAGGTGTAATAGGTGTAGATAGTTCATTGAGTGTACTTGACTCAAGAACCTTAGGCAATTTATCTAAGGTCATACAGACAGTAAGAGACAGATTTTCAAAAGAACCAAGATCTTCAAGGCTCCAGTCCAGGTAGTAAGCCTTTGTCTCAAAAAGGATGATCAGTTCTGCAAAATGTTCTAGAAATAATTTCCAGAAGGAAAAAATATAAATATGTCTGAAAATCCCCAGAATCTTTGCACACCTAATAGGAGATCATCTTTTCCCTTCTATCTTCTTCCTATTAGCTTGCGATGTGCTGTGTGGAGGCTATATTTAAAGTACTCCCCTCATCCTGTGGGGATCCTCTGTCTTTCTAAGAGTCTCAGTACAATGCCACTGTGGATGGTGTCCAAGTTATCATGATTTGACAACAATTTTTCAACTTTGTGATGGTGCAAAAGTGATACACATTAAGTAGAAACTATACTTTGGGTACCCATACAACCATTCTGTTTTCTAATTTCACTACAGTGTTCAATAAATTGCATTGCTACTCAACACTTCATTATAAAATAGGCTTTGTATTACATGATTTTGCCCGACGAGGCTAAGCTATTCTGTTCAGTATGTTAGGTATATTAAATACATTTGGCTTACTATATTTTCAACTTATGACGGGTTTATTAGAATGTAATCCCGTCGTAAGTCTAGGAGCATCTGTGTAAAGCAGAGCTGTGTCTGGATATTCATCTGGGTGTGCATTTCCAATGCTGCACTGAGCTAAAAAGGATGAGGTCAGAGCTTCTGGAAAATTGTACAGAATGCTCTCAGCATCTCTGGCATTGCCCTGGAATATAACAATTCCAGAAGCTTGAGTGTGCATGGTTTTGTCTCCTGTCCACCTATTATTGCTTAATGGTTGTAAGTGGCAGATTAGCCTACATATTACTCTGAGAAAGTATATCTCTTCACATCTTACCATTGAGAAAGCCTTCTTCCAGGAGAGTTATATATTTGACATGAGATAATTTTCTTGCCACGTATATTTGGTGTTGCATAATCAATGTCGTAGAATGCAGAGAATAACTGGAATATCTGCATTTTAAATAAACAGCATTGAACTTAATACTGGAGCGATTGAGCTCTGGGAAGCAAGACGGGTCAAATTAATGCCATACTTAGCAACATGCTCTTTTATCATGAATATTCCAATAGTGTAAAAATGCACCTGCTTTATTAGTGATGCCAATTTGCACTTATGCTTCAACAGGTAACGGGTCACCGATTATCATCAACAGGAAACTTCCAAAACGGTCTCCATTTGTAATTTACCCTCCAAAAGCAGTAGAGATGGAATTCTTCGGAAAGAGACTGGAAAAGGAGGGCGTGTGTGTTTTCTCTTTTATCTAACTCCTTTCCTTTGCTTCATTTTCACATGGCAGGCTGCAGGGATCTTGCCCAGTTCTCATGTCCTGAGGTCATACAGTTAAATGGCACTAGAAACAGGCAGGTCTGTTTCATTACAAGTGACAAAACCACATCCTCTACGTTTGAAATTAGTGCAGCTGAAAATATGGTGAGAAATGAATCACATCCAGATGACATTTTTCAAGTTCTCCTCAATCTGGTACAATCTTGTGGTTCTCTCCTTTCTGTTTCCTCTTGAGCATGCTACGGTTTATGAACTTGAGTGGAATCTGCCAGCAGTTCCCCAGGCTAAGGCATAGCACAAAATTTCCATAGGGTGTGGAGATTTGCTGATTACAGTTTTGCATCACTATGTCAATCTATTCACCATTTTCTTGTTTCTATGATCATATTACAGTTAATCAGCCAGGGACCCTTTTTTTTTTTTTTTTTTTTAACGATGCAGATGCTAAATAGTATAATATTCTTAAATGTTTTAAAGTAGCCTTTTACTATTCAAACACACCCATACTCACAGATACACGACATCACCTATTATACTTCTTTATAATTACAACATTTATTTTAGAACAGTATACCAATTAGCAACAGTTGATAATGGTTCTGATATGTAAAAGCCCAAATAGATTTTGGTAAGTACTGAGGTCACACAGAATGTAACTTACACAGTACCTTCTTCACCATCAATAGCTTTGTTTTCAGAATGACTTGTGGAACAACAAAAACTACAATGTATTTTGTATTTTTCTTAAATGAGTGCCCCTGAGCAAATGAGAGATAAAATAGTACCCTTTAAAAAGATTCTCTCTTTCTCTCTCTCTCTCTCTCTTTTTTTTTTTTCCGTGGAGACGGAAGTCTCGCTCTGTCACCAAGGCTGGAGTGCAGTGGCGCTATCTCGGCTCACTGCAACCTCCTCTTCCGGAATTCAAGCAATTCTCCTGCCTCAGCCTCCGGAGTAGCTGTGACTACAGGCGCACACGGCCACACTTAGCTAATTCCTTTTGTATTTTGGTAGACGCAGGGTTTCACCATGTTGCCCAGGCTGGTCTCGAACTCCTGAGCTCAGGCAATCCGCCTGCCTCGGCCTCCCAAACTGCTCGGATTACAGGCGTGAGCCACCGCACCCGGCCAAAAAATATTCTCTCTTCCTTAAATCACATTGTAGTATTTATATATGTATTTTGAAACTTCTGCATTGCTATAACAATCGTAACTAA
Source organism: Papio anubis (assembly GCF_008728515.1). Taxonomy (NCBI): domain Eukaryota; kingdom Metazoa; phylum Chordata; class Mammalia; order Primates; family Cercopithecidae; genus Papio; species Papio anubis. Next base: position 22,556,571 of record NC_044982.1, read on the forward strand.
AGGCTTAAGTCCCAGAGCAAAATAAACATTTTGGTAAGATTACATGATGAGCTTCCATAAATAGTTTCTTTCACATTAATTGGGACTTTTAGAAACTACTGTACATCTGTCTGTTACTATATCACATTGGGCTATAATAATCTCGTGATTATTATTAATATATTATTACAGTAATAATTATTAATTTATAGCTGGAACTCGAAGTGGGTGCCTACCTCACCGGGGTTACTGTTTAAGCCCAGTGTCTGCAGTTATGGCTGATTCACTGTTTACCTTCCACTGTACAATTCCCTTCATTGGTCTACTCATTTCTGTACTTGAACTCTTATAACAAAAAGAAAAAAAAAAAGAAAGAAAAAGAAAAGGCTGATTTTTCTCTTCATTCTTTAATGCCTCAAATATTAAAGTTTAGTAACTTTAATGTAATGTGTATAGAATGTAAATCTAGATTATCTGGCCTGAGAATTTACTATTCTGTTGATAGCAGCAGGACATTAAATAGTATAAGGTCTAGAGATAGAGATTATTAGAAAAAAATTTTGATTACCAGGTCGGTTTGCAACTAAATGTAGCTCTCAAAATAAAGTGGTAATATTAATTTCAGTTATATGTGAAAGATAGGATTTTGATAGTATTAGGACTTATAAATTCTTAGTATATTTTCATAGTTTTTTTTTTAAGGCCTCTAGAAAAAATAGTTTAGTCAGACTGTCTCTAGAGTTTGAGAGATAAAGTAGTAAATTATTAGTAATAAAGCAATGTGTTGATAACTAACACCAAAGATTATTTTACTTAGCTCCAATTTAAAGGCCTTTTTAATTCCAGAGATTAGAGTAGCAGTCACAAAATCTTAAGCAAGGAAAGATAATCTATGGAAACATTACTTTTTTAGAAGTATGAAATAAGTTCGAATGTATGTATTTCTTTACACATGATGTATCCTCATTAATTCTTACCTCAGCATAGTCTAAAGTAGAACTACTCAATACACAGTTTGGAGATCTGTTTATTTGTGGAATGTTTGTTACATATTTCCATATTTCCTCTGAGACAAATGTAGACATTCAGAGTGTTTCAAAAAATTTAAACAAATTTGACATTGCCATAACATTCAACTGTATAAAAAGGGAGCTTGCATTTTTATGTCCTTTTTTTTTTTTTTTTTCACATTTTGCATAGTTGGACAGACTTACTCTAGGGGCTGTGTATATTTCTAGTTACCATGAATTTTCTATTCCTTTTTTTTTTCTTTTCTTTTTTTAATGGAGACAGAGGTCCCAATCTCTTGACCAGCTGCTCTTTTAACTCCTGGGCTCAAGCAAATGTCCCGACTTCCAAATAGTTGGCACTACAGGCCTATCCCACCATGCTCAGCTCCTTCTGTCTCTCTCTCTTTTTTGTTATACACATTTATTTATTTAGTATTTATTCTGAACTCAAAGAACCCAAGATCATACACACTTTAAAGATCTCCAGAGCAACTTAATGTGGTATGGATGCACCATGGTACAAAGTGAAATTTTATAAAAGTACATACAGACAAAAGACCCTTCAGCTATGTTCTTACTTTGGAGTGTATTTAAAATTTGAAGGAACATCAATGTTACAATCCTTGGAGAGAAAACTCACACCATACTCTCAAGGTATTACACTTTCGGATCCCAGCTTCTAACTATTGATGAGATAGTTGTCTGTTCTGGACCACACTTTGGGAATAGTTGCTGCTCAACACGTTCTTAATAGCTAAAATAATGCAATTCAAAATGTCTGACTTCAGAAAGCCAGCCATTCTCCCTAGAAATTAAAAGGCTTCAGAAAAGGTCCTTTCTTGCATTTAGAAAAAGCAAAGTGCTGAGATTACACCTTGTAGAGTCCTATAGAATGAGTAGGCCATGGATCATTTGTCTCAGCAGAAAGAAATAGCAACGTTTCCTAGGTTTTTTTTTTTTTTTGACACTCCAAGAGATACAACTCCTTATTCCAGCCAAATCAATTAGGATAAACTACTACACAAAAGAGGTTGATATTTTCTCAGCAGGCTTTTAGTAAATATTGGATGTCTAAAGTGTTAGATATCAGGGCTTCAATTGTAGAGATGCATTAGATAATATATTTGAGGGTACACATAATTGTAAGACATACCTGACAAATCTGAATTTGCTTGTTTTTACGTAAGACTTTGGAATGGTCTCAGAATTTTCAGTGGAGGTGTTTGCTTAGTTTTGCCCTTGTCTTTCCAAAGAAAAAATAAAATTTCATGGCAACATCATTGTATTTGTTTCAGAAATTTGGTTTTCTCCACAATTTTCTGTATATGCTCTTTTAGGACTTCTGTATCCCTACAGGCTCTCAGAAATGGTAGCTGGTGTACATTTTTACTAGTGTCATGTTCATTGATGTATTTGCTATTATTTGGGTAGTTGTAAATTTTAAACCATGACTAATGATTTGGTACAGGAATGCTGCTCTAGATTTATAAAGATATCTTAGAGGTTTTTTTTTTTTTTTCTTTTTGTCATTTTGGGTTCTGGAGTTGGGCCACTTTCTTCAGCCTATGTGCTGGATGAAGGAGAAAGGTTGTAAAAATCATGGGCAATATCAGTTTTTTCATCTGTTGCTCTAAATCCCTGAACTACCAGAAATTCTTGAGTCCAAGCTTTTGGTTTAATTTTGATATATTTTCCTTAGAGACAGGGCCTTGCTCCATCACCCCGGGTGACTCAGCCTCCCAAGTAGTTGGGACAGTAGAAGAGCCTACTACCCTGCCAGGATAATATTTTATTTTTTGTGGAGGCAGGGTCTCACGATGTTGCCTAGGCTTGTTTGGAACTCCTGGCTTCAAGTAATCCTTCTGCCTTGGCCTCTCAAAGTGCTGGGACCACAGATGATTTTGTTCTAAACATTTCAAATGTACTTGAATAAGGGCTATGGACACATACAAATTATATTTATAGTAAAGTGTTTTTTTTTTTTTTTAAAAAAAAGGCTCAAAGCAGTCATTAATTCTATGATAGTGATCTTACCTAAGTCCCAGTATCAGTAAAATATACTAAGTTGAATTTAAAAGACATATTAGATACATCACATAATTAATTTTTATTTTTCCATTTCCATACTTCTCAGTGTAAAGTATTTCACAATGAATGCAACTATGAAGTTGACATTCTCATAAATTAAAAAAGCAAAGAAAGAAATGTACTACTTTCCAGGGTGTTTACACGGTTCATTCATTCATTTGACCATTCATTCAACAAGTGTTTATTGAAAATCTATCAATTGCCAGGTAGTGTCCTAGGCAGTGAGGAAAATAGGGACTAAATTGAACAAAAATATCAGCTTTCATGGAGCTTATTAGTTAGTGATTAAAAATAATTCACTGATAGATTTTATAATACACATGCCCTAAGTTTAATACCTCTGATCTTTTTCCCCCCACTTTTAGGCCTGTGGTTAATCACTAGGCTTTGCCTCCTAAAGTATTATGCTCTCAGTAAATTTTAATCATTAATTTCTGCAATGTGTTGAAAGAGGTAACAAAACAGATTTAGGATTTAAGTATAAATAAAATATTTAGCCATCAACGTGCAGCTAAGTCTCAGCAATTGATGTATCTGTTCGGTCTTTGTTACCACTTAAATTGCTTTATATTTAAAAATACCTCTTCCAACACAAGTAAATGATAAATATTTGAGAAGATGGTTATGCTAATTACACTGATCTGACCACACTGTACATGTATCCAAACATCACTATGTACCCCATAAATATGTACAATTATTCTGTGTCAATTTAAAATTTTAATTAAAAAATAAAAGGTAAATCCATAAAAATTAAATAAAATTATTATTATTTTAATACTGGTGAACATTGAACTTTATTTCCAGGGACAGGCAATGTCTTTATACATAACTTTAAGGTTTTACAGTTGTTTATGTGTTGTTGCTTTTATTTATTTATTTATTTATTTATTTATTTATTTGAGTGCAATCTCGGCTCACTGCAAGCTCCGCCTCCCGGGTTCACGCCATTCTCCTGCCTCAGTGTCCCGAGTAGCTGGGGCTACACGCGCCGCCCACCACGCCTGGCTAAGTTTTTTGTATTTTTTTTTTAGTAGAGACGGGGTTTCCCCATGTTAGCCAGGATGATCTCGATCTCCTGGCCTCGTGATCCGCCTGCCTCGGCCTCCCAAAGTGTTGGGATTACAGGCGTGAGCCACTGTGCCTGGCCATGTGTTGCTGCTTTACATATGAAGTCAGGAAGGCAACAAACCTGCTAATGATGCCACAAATGGTCACCTAAATTATTAGTAGCAGGACTGCTTTTAAAGAAGTAAAAAGAATAAACATACACATTTATAAAGCGCAAACCATACAGAAGGTACAAAAAAATTTGTAAAAGAATATTTTATTTTCTCTTACTCAAAGCTAACAATTGTTAGTAGGTTCTTTTAACTCATTCCTCCCAAGAATACAGTAATAAATACATATACCATCACATAAATGTTCAGGTATCTACTTATCATTCTTCAAGTTTATGGACACAAAGACATCATATTACACAGATTCTTCTGTGCTTCCCTTTATGTAATTAATACTACATTTTATCTTCACATCACTAGGTGGAACTACTTAATCCCTTATGTTTATTTTTTCCCATCATGAAAATGTGGCATTGTTTACTTCTGCTGTCTCCTACTGAGGATACTTGTATTGTTTCCATATGTAAATATTTCTTTTTTTTTTTTTTTTTTTTTTTTTTTTTTTTTTGAGACAGAGTCTTATGCTTGTGTCACCCAGGCTGGAGTGCAGTGGCTGATCTCGCTCACTACAGTCTGGGCCCCAGGTTCACGCTTCTACTCCTGCCTCAGCCTCCCAGGCAGCTGGGACTACAGGCGCCACCACGCCTCGGGCTATTTTTTAGTAGAGACGGGTTTCACTCATGTTAGCCAGGATGGTCTCGACCTCCTGACTTCTGGTGGATCCACTCCGCCTTCGCCTCCCAAAGTGCTGGGATTACAGGCTTGAGCCACCGCGCCCGGCCATGTAAATATTTCTTAATGCAGCAGATAGTTAATTAACGATTTACAGGAACTCAAAGTTATACCTCAACCTTTTTTTTTTTTTTCTTTTTAAGAGACAAGTTATCACTGTCACTCAGGCTGGAGTGCAGTGCAGTGGTGCAGGCAGAGCTTACTGCAGTCTTGACCTCATGGGCTCAGACAATCCTCCTGCCCCAGCCTCTAGAGCAGCTGAGACTACAGGTGCACACTACCACATACAGCTAATTTTTCTAATTTCTTTTTTGTTGTTGTTGCAGAGGTGATGATATGGTTTGGCTTTGTCCCACACAAATCTCATCTTGAATTGTAGTTCCCATAATCCCCACGTGTTGTGGGAGGAATCAGGTGGAGATAATTGAATCATGGAGGCAGTTCCTGCCATGCTGTTCTTGTGATAGTTGAGTTCTCATGAGATCTGATGGTTTTATAAGGGGCTTCACCCTTCTCTCACCACTCACTTCTCTTCCAGCCACCATGTGAAGAAAGACGTGTCTGCTTCCCCTTTTGCCATGATCGTAAGTTTCCTGATGCCTTTCTAGCCATGCTGAACTGTGGGCCAATTAAACCTCTTTTCTTTATAAATCACCCAGTCTTGGGTATGTCTTTATTAGCAGTGCGAGAAGGGATTAGTAGAGATAGGGTTCTTTCTATGTTGCCCAGGCTGCTCTCACACTCCTAGCCTCAAATGATTCCCCTGCCTTGCCCTCCCCAAGCACTGGGCCGAACTGTTTTTGATTCAGGGTCAATCACAGCTTGTCAATATGTGCTTTTTCTACAAGACACTTTAGAACATGTCTGTTCTATTCTGGAAAATATCCTGGCCTAGCTGCACAGTAAGGTTGCATCCAAGGGCTGTAAGAACTCATTGACTCTGTCTGTGAGTGTTCAGGTTGGCTTTACAAGGAAAAAAAAAAAACATTTAAAACTGTTAATCTGGTAGAACTAATCCTTCCTGGGACCTAGCCTAGCAGTAATCCATAAACAATCACCTCTCAGTTACCTGTGACAATGAATGATGTACTGTGGAGGACAAAGACTTGGACAGGAAAAAAAGTTTATCTATATCTACGTATCTATGTACATACATATATAAAAATTAAGTTCTAATTATGTATCAAAGAATGACTTTTGTCATAGTGCTAATAGTTTGTCTAAGTGCTAATAGTGAGGTTGAAGATAAAAACTGGAAAGTTAAAAAAAAAAAAAGGTACTAGAAAGGAATGAGATAAGACACTGAATAATTTACTCTTATCAATGGAAGTAGATAGTCGTTTTTAAAAAAAACCTAAGAACGGGGTCATTTCATTGTGATTTATCACCACACATTGCTCTTACACATGAACACTCACAATATAACATATAGGAAAACAATAAGAATATATTGGAGACTGTAGCTTTTCTCTAAGGATATCCTGACAGCTGCAGAAAGCTTTTGGTGTTTAAGGAAAAGGAAGGGCACACTATCAATATAAAGAACCACGATGCCATTGTAGACTCTGAGATAGAATAGATTGGTTTAGAAGGAAATGTTTGATAAGGGATTTGATTGGAAGGGATAGAATTTGGCTTCTCTGTGTTGATGACAACTGCTTCTGGAAGTCGTGTTTAGCTCTCTTCCCACGACCTCAGTCACCACCACTGCTGAGCTGACAAGAATGGCCAGTCCCACTGGAAACTCTTACAGTCACTGACTGCCAGATATTGCTCTGTAACTACCAGGCGTTCACTGTACAGAGGGCAGGTTTGTATACTTCCTTTTTGATACTCACTGCTGAAGACTAAACTATTAATACTTCTTCTCTCACTGAAGAATAGTTAGAAATGCAGAAGTTAGCAACAGTTAACTACATAAAGCTTGTTTCAATAATAAAATAGAGAAGCAATTACTTAGCTTTTAAGAATTTTATTTTTATTTATTTTTTAGATTGACCTCCATCTTATTCCAACTACATGGGAAGTCAGTTAATGCTTAGTTTTTACTTATTTGTTAATGCAGAAAAACAACAATTTCAAATGTGAAAGCTTCATTAGAGGAAATGAAATTATGAATAACACAGCTGTCCCAGTGCTATTTTATGCAACGATTATCTATTATGAATTGAATCTATGTATAATAGGGGTAATAAAATACAGGAAAGGCAGCTAGGTCAGCAAGGGTGCCCTTTAAAGAAAACTTATTAGTCTTACAAAAATGAAAATGGGAAAAGAATATAGGAGCTTAATATGCTAATAGACATCTATATGTGAATTAAGAATGGAAGTAACTAATTTAGAGAAAATAAGCCAATTTTTAGCTATGAGATAGATTTATAGCAGAACGACTTCTCATGTTCTGTGAGTGACTTATTTATTGCTTTTTATTCAGAATGAAAGATAGGTTTCCAGTTTCTTACAGCAATATTACTGAATAAGAAACCCTTATTATGCTTATTTAGTTGGAAACTCATAGGCATTCTATGAGTTGTGTTGCTTAGGAATATTTTTAGGGAGGGTGATCTATGGAGTTTTCTACAAATCATTTCACCTTTTAGTGGTTTAACCAATTAAATAATAATTACTATCAGAGCATAGAATTTTCACCCTGCTATTGAGTGAGACTATGGAGGCAAGGTATCAGCCCATTGACAATTACATGAAAAATAAATTTTTTTTGTAGATGCATATTATTTGGTCAACCTGATGGCATTCCATGCACTCATTTAGTCTGTGTGTGCGCACACACAGTTGTGTGTGTGTGTGTGTGTGTGTGTGTGGTGAATGGAAAAACTAGAAGGCACATTTTAATCATATTCTAAAGACACTACACAATTGTAATAGGCATTGCCCCTTTGTATCCATAGGAAAGACTAAGAAGAAACAATAAAACTTATCCTTTTTTCATAGAATTAATAGTGGAGCAGAGACTACGATTGGAAGAGATATTGGTGAAGCAATTGCAATAAATGTTCACCTATGCTGTAACAGGGAACTTATATGTCAGGGGAGTATAGTAAGTACCCCTACACTAGCCTAAGAGTGACCAAAAAATGCTTTCTGAAGACAGTGATATATGAATTATTAGACTGCATAAGGAAAGTTAATCCCCCAACATTTCCTTCTCCTTTGAATCCAACCCTTTGTCTTGTCCATGCTTGCAAATATAATTACTGCCTTAATTTCCTGGGACTGTTACAACAAAGTACCACAAACTGAGTGTCTCAAGACAACAGAAATTAATTATGTCACAGTTCTGAAAGCTAGAAGTCTGAAATCAGTGTGAGCAGGACTATGTTTTCTCCCTTCCAAAGGAGGGTCCTCTCTGCCTCTCTGGCTTCTGGCAGCCCCAGGGGTTTCTCGGCTTGTGGTAGCATAGCTCCAATATTTCCATATTCACATGCTGTCTTGTCTTCCTTCTGTGCTTCTGTGGTTATATATCTCTGTGTCTTCTCATGGTGTTCTATCTGTGTGTCTATGCCCACATTTCACTATTCTTATTTTATCTTTATGAGGATATCAGTCACACAGCACGAGGGCCCATCCTAATAACCTCAAGTGAATTTTTTTGAGTCTCCCAAGACCCTATTTCCAAACAAGATTACAGACACAAGTATTGACAATTAGGACTTCAACATATCATTACTGGGGATAGAGAAGACACAATTCAACCCAAAACATTTATTAACATCTCTTTGCTCCCCAAGCACAAGTCAAACATTGCTCTGATGTTTGATTTCTGGACAGTATGTTACAGTTTACTGTATAGAAGTGGCTACATATACAATTTCTAGTGGGGAATTTTCTTATGGACTTTACTTTTTTATCTGCCTCCTTACTTTTGTATCTACTCCAGCACAATGCTTACTTGTTAAATACTGAACGTACAGATTAATAAAGAAGTAAAAGATATTTTATTTTCTAGAGTGATTTTTCAATGGATTCCAAACTTATAAGAAAAAGAAAGAGAAAAATTCCCTGCAGTTTATGCACTATCTCACATTAACTTCTAATTTGTCAGAAAAATACCAAAAGAATAGCAAAACTCCCAAGGTGATAATATGAAATAGTCTAATATATTATCCTGACAACATCCCTACAGGCTGCCAAGAAATATGAAATTCAACAAGAAAAGATGCTCTGCTGCAAAACTTCACTGTAAGAGCAGGAATGATCACCTTCAGAAACTATACTCAAGACCACTGCAACTGCACAGGAATTGTATGCAGAAAGACATTATCTCTCAGACTCAGAGCACAGTGCTTGGTAAAGCTAATTATATTCCATTGGAAGCGTTTGAACAATTTTTAACAATAATGAAAAATCGATATGCTTTTGTAGTCTCTGTTTATTAAGAAAGAAAAGAAATTATAAAGATTGGCCTGGAGGGTAAAGAATTAAACCTCTAGACATTGCGTTTTCTATATCACTTCAAATCTGTAGAATGAAACACATTTCATCTTATCTTCAATCTGTACTTTTCTTATTTCATTCCTGTAGTGTTAACACTAAGTTAAGAGAAGAGGTCAGTAAAGCAATAAGTAACTATAATGTAATCAAGTCACGGTGAACCAGAATCTTCTCATAAATTTACAAAAAACAACCTTCTATTCTAATATTTCAGAATTCATCAGACTGTCAGTGACCAATTCATGCTAATCATCATACAAAAAGTGCTTCTAGGAATCAGAATGTCAATTTATTAACTTTTAAATCACATTGCAATCGCAATATAATCTGCTCAAACTCAAAAGTAACAAAAATTCAACTTACTGAAAGAAGAGAAAATACCCTATTAGTCTGAAAATACTAAAAAAAGAACGATAACAAGATTTCTCAAAATAATATGCGGGAATAGACTTTCAAGTACATCAAGTGTGATTCAAAATAGGATCATTTTTCTGAAGGCCAATTTGACAATATGCACCAGGTATTTTCTAAAAAGCATACACCTTTAGGTTCTGCAATTAAATTTATAAGAAATTATCTTAAGTCATCAGATAAATGTGCAAAAATATATGATTAAAAATTACAGTATCATTTATAATAACAGAAAAATACAAAGTATTAAAATATCATTAGTATTAACATAGGTAAAAATTTTATACAATGAAATACTATGCAACTGAATCTGAACCTGATCAATTCTCTACATTGAATTCTAATTTATAAGAAATACAAGGGAAGAAGAACATATTGAATAATACCATGAAAAAGTAATCAGCAAAGTTCAATCTTGACAAACTCTACAGAATAAAATATTCCATCTTAAAACAAATTGCAAGGAAAAAAAAAGAAGTGAGGAAGTAAGAACCAATAATTTAAAAATAACTTAGAAATACATTATCCAGTATGGGATTTATTTGGATCCGAAAGCTCACAAAGATGAATAAAAAATATTGATGCCAAGCAGAGAGATTTAAGCTGTGAATGACATTTGATTATATCAAGGAATTGTAATAACTTGTTAGATGAGATGTTGGTATTGTTGTTTTTAAAAAGACATCCATATTTGCAAAACATATTCATTGTATATTGGTTTCCAACATGTCTGAGTCTGGTGAGACAGAACACAGTCATATGCAACAAGTTACGTGAAGTGGATGTTTTTTCTTCCAGATAGGCAGCAAGGGACAGCAGAAGCCTAGAATTCATTGTGAGCTGGTCCCTCAAAGCTCAGAAAACCTGCCAGGTGGATGGACTCTCATCTGCACATGCCCCATTTGCAATTGAGGGACCTAACATGGCTTGGCTGTGTCCGCACCCAAAACCTCTTCTTGAAATGTAATCCTCACAATCCCCATGTGTCAAGGGCAGGACCAAGTGGAGGTAATTGGATCATGGGAGTGGCTTCCTCTATGCTGTTCTTGTGATAGCGAGTGAATCTCAGGAGATCTGATGGTTTTCTGAGCATCTGGCATTTCCCCTGATTGTACTCACCCTGTTCTGCCACTATGTGAAGAAGGTGCTTTGTTTCCCCTTCACCTTCCGCTGTGATTGTAAGTTTCCTGAGGCTTCCCCAGTCATGCTGAACTTTGAGTCAATTAAATCTCTTTCCTTTGTAAATTACCTCATCTCTTGCAGTTCTTCATAGGAGTGTGAAAATGGACTAATGCAGAGAACCCTAGAAAGTAGACTGCCCAGGGCATTTTGCCACAGAGCCACATGACCCTTTAGGTCTGTTAAAGGATGTCCCAATTCTGAGGGAGATTGGAACAGAGCCTGGGCTTTTCTGGCCAGTCCTTATCTCAAGATGTTGCATTCAAACTCTTTCTACCATTATTCTCAAGAACTACAAGCAAGAAAAAACTGAGAACTGGCCCAATTCAAAGCCACCCAGAGAACTGTCCTGCAATATTTCTCAGATGTGTGTGTGGACAAATCGATATAACATCTGGGGTTTGTTTACAATAATTCAGAACTGGGGTGGTGGTAAATGTGTGAGGTCTGGACAAAAAAATGTTTCAATTAATAATTTTTGAAGCTTAATCAGAACATGGGAGGTAATTACACTTTCTCTATTTTTATAACATTTTAGAAAAAAAATAAAAAAATTTAAAATGTGTAGAACTAAATGAAAAAGCATAACATATAACTACATATAACATTTCTTTTTGTGTAAAACATATGACGGTAAGCACACATACATTGTAAAAAATGCTGGAAAGATAAACCAAATGTTAACAGTAATGATCTCTGGATGGTGGCATATGAAGATCATTAATTTCAGTATACTTTGCAGTAAGTTGTGACTTATTTTGCAGTACTAAGTGTAGAAGAAGAAAAATGGAATTTTGTCACCTAAAATATTATATTTTTATTTACTACATATTTCCTGTGAACTAAATATTTTACATCTTTATCCAAACAACTGTATTGCTTGTGTCAAAAATAATTTTAAGTGCATTAAAGAGGCTTAAATAACAGTTCATGTAGTCACCAGCATACTAAATGTTTCAGAGGTTGGAATTATCTGTCTTGGAAGGTGTTGATAAAAGTTGCCAAGTCCTCCCTCTTCAGTTTAATTTTTTTAAACTATGCACAGACCACCCCCTTTTGTTGATACATTCTCTTTTCAGAAATGTTTGCCAATTAACTCAACCGGAGTTTACTTTTCTTTTCATTTCATGACTTTGGTTTGGGAAATACCCAGCCTACTAAGGATTTCTACATATATTTAAGGGCAGCCAATATACATTGACTTTTACAAGTTTAACTCTTTGGGCCTGCTTGTGCTTCTATACTTGGGGATCTCATTCTGCAGATCCCTAATTTTGCTGTTCTTCTGGATGGCTAAGAATGTCAAGTTCAGGTTTTATTGTCCGTAGCATTTCTGCTTCTAACCAGTGGGTCACATCTCTCACTGTAATATGTATTGTACTGACCTCTACGCATATTTCCCATATCATATTTTGAACTTTTTATTCCTTTCATGCATTCTGTTCCTTGATATGTTTCTATTCAATGCCAGGTCGAATTTAACTTTCTTTAACTTACACATCTTTCTTTTAGATAAATTGTAAAGGCTACTTTTTCCTTCCTTTTTTCTTTTCTTCCTTCCTTCCTTCCTTCCTTCCTTCCTTCTTTCCTGCCGACTGCGGGCTACATAGAAATGGGATGAGACCTGTGACTGCCAGCTTTCCCCCACTTCCCTGGTGACCTGTATCTCTCAGTAGAGGCAGACATAATCCCCCTGGGAACATAAATTCATTAGCCTGGGAACCACACCCCCACCCCCAGAGCAGCTGCAGCAAACCCCACATAAGGAGAGGCTGAGCTCAGATATGTCTATGCCTGCACCCACCTGGTGTTCTTTCTCTACCTGCCCTGGCAGTCAAAGACAAAGTTCATAATCTCTTGGGAGCTCTGTGGCAATGCCTACCCTGAAAAATCTGAATACTTAACCTAAGTGTCCCTAGGGTGAGTTTGCATCCTCCCTATAGGAACATGCCACCTCCTGGCTAGAGGCCAACCAACACAAAACCAGCACACTAAACAAAAACACAATCAAGGACCCTCACAGAGTCCACTTTACCCTCCTGCTACCTCTCCTGGAGCAGCTACTGGTGTCCATGACTGCAAGATCTCAAGATAGATCACATCACAGGGCTTTTTGCAGACATTCCCCAGTAACAGCCCAGAGCCTGATAGCTCTGTTGGGTGGCTTGACTCAGAAGAGCAAAAACAATCACCACAGGAAATCTCATTCCTAGGGGAAGCTCTCAGGAAACTCCATTCCTAGGGGAAGCCAGAGAACACCACATCAAGGGAGTATCCCCTGGGACAAAAGAATCTGAACAGCAGCCCTTGAATCCCAGATCTTCCCTCTGACATAGTCTACCCAAATGAAAAAGAACCAGAAAAACAATTCTGGTAATATGGCAAAACCAGGTTGTTTAACATCCTTAAAAGATCATAACAGCTCATGAACAAATAATTTAAAGCAAGATAAAATCTGCTTACTGATTTTCAATTGCCAGAAAAAGAATTCAGAAGGTTGATTATTAAGCTAATCAAGGAGATACTAGAGAAAGATAATGTCCAACTTAAAGAAATAAAAAACGTGACAGGATATGAAAGAAAATTCTTCAGTAAAATAGATAGCATTAAAAAAAATCACAACTTCTGGAAATCAAGGACACATTTAGAGAAATGCAGAATGCACTGGACAGTCTCAGTAATGGCATCAAACAAGCAGAAGAAAGAATTTCAGAGCTCGAGGACAAGGCTTTCAAATTAACCCAATCTGTCAAAGACAAAGAAAAATGAATTTTAATAAATAAAGCCTGCAAGAAGTTTGGGACTATGTTAAATATTCAAACCTAAGAATAATTGATGTTACTGAGGAAGAAGAGAAAACTAAAAGTTTGAAAAACATATTTGAGGGAATAATCAAGGCACACTTCCCCAGTCTTGCTAGAGCTCTAGACATTCAAATACAAGAAGATCTAAGAACACCTGGGAGATTCATTGCAAAAAGATCATCACATAGGCACATAGTCATCAGGCTGTCTAAAGTCAACCTGAAGAAAAGAATCTCAAGAGCTGTGAGGCAAAAGCATCAGGTAACCTATAAGGGAAAACCTATCAGATTGACAACAGATTTCTCAGCAGAAACCCTACAAGCTAGAAGGAATTGGGGTTCTGTTTTTAGCCTCGTTAAACAAAACAATTATCAGCCAAGAACTTTTTATCCAATGAAACTAAGCTTCATAAATGAAGGAAAGATACAGTGTTTTCCAGACAAACAAACACTCAGAGAATTCACCACAACCAAGCCAGCACTACAGGAACTGCTAAATGGAGCTTTAAAGCTTGAAAAAAATCCTCAAAATACACCAAAATAGAACCTCCTTAAAGCATAAATCTCACAGGACCTATATAACAAAAACACAATTAAAAAAGTTATTTAGGCAACAAATAGCACAATGAATAAAATAGTACCTCACATCTCAATATTAACATTAAATGTAAATGACTTAAATGCTCCAGTTGAAAGAAAAAGAATGGAAGAATGGATAAGAATTCACCAACTAAGTTTCTGCTGTATTCAGGAGATGCACCTAACACACAAGGTCTCAAATAAAACTAAGGTAAAGGGGTGGATAAAGCTATTCTGTGCAAATGGACACAAAAAGTGAGCAGGAGTAGCTATTCTTATATCAGGCAAAAAAAACTTTAACACAAAGCAGTTATAAAACAAAAAGAGAACCATTATATAATGATACAACAACTAGTCCAACAAGAAAATATCACAATTCTAAATACATATGCACCCAACACTGGAATGGCCATATTTATAAAACAAGTACTACCAGCTTCATTCTTCTGCATGAGGGTATCTAGTTTTTCTAGCACCATTCATTGTAAAGAATGTACCTTCTTTATTGTGTGTTCTTGGCACCTTCATGGAATATTGATGGGCTGTAAGTTTGTGGGTTTATTTCAACGTTCTCTATTCCGTTTCATTAGTCTATCTGTCTATTTTTATGCCAGGACCATGTTGTTTTGATCACTATTGCTTTATAGTATATTTTGAAGTTGGTTTACATGATGCCTTCACCTTTGTTCTTTTTGCTCGAGATTTCTTTGGCTAGTCAAGGGCTTTTGTGGTTCTACATGGATTTTTAGATTGTGTTTTTCCATTTTTGTGAAGAATGTCATTGGAATTTTGATAAGGATTGAATTGAGTCTGTAGGTTTATTTGAGTAATATGGCTATCACAATAATATTAATTCTTCTAAAATGTACATGTGAAATATTGTTTCATTTATTTATGACTTCAATTTTGTCATGAATTTATTATAGTTTTCAGCATAGAGATGTTTTAGCTCCTTGGTTAAGTTTATTAATAGGTACTTCGTTTTTTTTAAAGCTATTGTAAGTGTGATTGTTTTCTTGATTTTTTTCAAATAGTTTTCTGTTAATATGTACAAATGCTACTGAATTTTTATGTTGATTTTCATCATGGAACTTTACTGAATTTATTTATTAGCTCTAACAGGTTTTTAATGGAGTCTTCAGGGGTTTCTTCATGTAAGATCATATCATCTGTAGAAAGAGACAATTTAACTTGTTCCTTTTCATAGTGGGTGGCTTTTTATTTATTTATCTTACTTAATTACTCTGGCTAGGGCTTCTGGTGCTATGTTGAATAGAAGTGATGAGAATGGGCATCCTTTTCTTTTTCAGACATTAGAGGAAAAGCTTCCCTCAGTATGATACTAGCTGTGGATTTGTTACATACAGTCTTTATTATATTGACGTGCATTGCTTCTATACCTAATTTATTGAGAGTTTTATCATGAAAGAACATTTAATTTTCTCAAATAACTTTTTTACATCTGTTGAAAAAAATCATATACTTTTTTTTGTCCTTCATCCTAGTGATGTAATATATCACGTCTATTGATTAGCCTATAGTGAACAATACTTGCATCCCTGTGATGAATTATACTTGATCATAGTGAATGATCTTAATGTGCGGCTGAATTCAGTTTTTTTTGGTATTTTTTGGAGTATTTTTGTATTCTATGCTCATCAGGGATATTGGCCTTTAGTTTGTTATTGTTATGCCCTTGAGAATAACTACTCTTAACATTTAGGCATATTAGTTTAAAGCTGTCACTACTGCTGTTAGTGTAGGAAATGAAACACCAAAGATAAAGTGAATGTTCTC
The DNA here is from genome assembly GCF_008728515.1 of Papio anubis. Lineage (NCBI taxonomy): Eukaryota > Metazoa > Chordata > Mammalia > Primates > Cercopithecidae > Papio > Papio anubis. The sequence goes on from NC_044982.1 coordinate 22,572,782, forward strand.
TTTGCCTGCAACCCTTAGATACTCTCTCCTCTCCCACTTGTTGACTGAAACCAATCTCATGGGTTTGGCATGTTTATTTTCAGTGAACTTTTTACTTTATATATAAGCAAAGTAAATATATTTGCATAAGAAATTTATAGCCTTTCTTTGAGTGGTTTTAATGTAAAAATGTTTTTCCAGGCTCAGGACAAGACTTGGTCGAAGCACCTGGACAGGTACCTTTGGCATGGACATTCTGGAGCAGGGAGTGGACTAAGCAGATTCAGGAAATGAAGAATAGACTGGATGCTGAAGTTGGATTTTAGTTGATGGGCTAGTTTATGGGAGCAAGTGAGAAACACCCAAAAATAATTGCAAGACACTTTTAAAAAATTAATTTCTAACAATTTTCCAAGTGTAGCCTTAAAGACAAAAATGAGATCACTCAGAAAATTCAGAGGCAACATTATTTTATAAGCACAGATTAATAAAGCCTGTGTCATGTGGATTACTCACTCGGCCCTTTTAAGATTTTCACAGACATCAAGAGTAACGTATTATTAAATATCATGCACACATCTCTTAAAGATCAGCACACTTGTTAGCAAAGACTAATTTACACCTCACTTAGGATTCAAAGAACAGGAACACTTCTGTAAAACTCGGGGGTCAGGTGGCTGGCAGAGTGGGCTCTGAGATGAAAATTTATGGATGTTGGGAAATCAGTACAGGGAAATTGGGCATTGATTCTCAAATAGCCTCTTCACAATTTCCTTACAACCCAATATCTGATGATATTTTAAATGAACAGAAGAAATAAATTATTTTTACATATTATATGTGTGTTACTATGTTTTCTAAAGGGAAATGTTGATATTTCTTAAAAGGTTTTGTATCACAAAAGTCAATTCTTCTAATCTTTGGACAGCCCTATGTTGTTATGTTTCTGGCATCTCCTCAGCCACCTGTGCAACTTTCCTACATTTTCATTTCACAAAACCCAAGCAGTCTTTTTATATGCTTAATAAAATCAGACAAGGCAAACTTCAGGCTTTAGGGGTAGAAGAATAGGGGGAAATTAGAGAGGAAAATACATATGGAAAAAATAACACTGGGCTGTTATTCTAGTAAATGGTCACATTTGTTTTCAATATGGTTTTGAATTTGGTGTGCAGGACTGAAGTTTGACTTTTCTTCGAAATCAGCTTCAACCCACCAAAGAATGGAAGAAGTTATTGAAGAATGCAAAGAACATCCAGAACAAAGAAATACTCAGATATGAATAATTTCCCAGATATTACTTAGGTTAATTTGGTTACATTTTCCTCAAGGGCAAAATAAACCTAGTAATAATTGTCATGACTGGGCATAGAATATTTTCAATAATTTTTTTATTTTATTTCTAGCATACAGGTAATCCCACTATTATTTTAGTTTAAGTTAGTTTAAGCCAAAGGTTATGTGATCAGTAATGCCAGAAAATGAAGAGAAAGGGCAATATCTTTGACTCAAGAGGAACAATAACTTTGCAATGAGAGGCTCCAGATAAATTTCTCCCTAGTGGTATTTGCCACTTTGTTACTCTTTTATGTGTATTTATTTTTAGTCATGACAGAACAACAGTCAGTCACACCGGATGAAAACGTCCCTTGACATAGAAAATTCCAAAGGAAAAATCACTTTTGGTTTGTTTTTTATCACTTTAAAGACCACTTTATGAATATGTTTCAATAGAAAACCTGTCTAGTCTGTAAATACTTTGGGTGTGTTTCGTGATTCCCTCCCCGGACCAGGATGGAAAGCCAAGTTTTGCTTAAGGTTGGCTGAATGTCTTGGCATAAGAACCTTGGCATTTGGCAGTTGAATTTCCAGACCTTTAGCTGACTGGCATTTTCCTCTACAGTTTACTGTGGTAGTTTGGGGAAAGTGTATGTTAAGAAATAAACTGCCAACTTGAGTGTGCCTAATTGTGCAATTAGGTGAACCATTGCAAACTTTATAGCATTATTGGATGAAAGCTATTACTTGCTTCCATACAAGTGCTGTGAGGGGGAACCAAAAAAATGTTCCCACAGCCAACATAGGAGGAGCCAATCTTGCAGTCTGAGTTATGTAGAAATGCAGCACCCATTAGAAGATACTGAATGCCAGAAAAGTGAGCTGATGGAGGAAAAGAGTTTTTGAGTGTGATATCAAAATGAAGGACACAATATGTTAGCTTAGGACAACCGTATAACCATTACACATTTTACACCAAGTATTAACTATAGGCTCTGAAGGACATCTCTAGGATGCTTGGTGACTGTAACTAACTTTTAAGTGGAAACACTACCCATAAAACTAAAAAACAAAAACAAAAACAAAAACAAAAAACAATGGAGTCCGAGTTTCTAAGTCTTCCTATGTATTTAGCAGTACCAGCAGAATAAAAAGAAAGTTTAAAGTCATCCTTAATTTTTAGAATCCTGTTGACTCCACCAGGTTTTAGCTCTTTTATGGAAAAGTATAGCTCTTTAACACAAATATATAATATCATCACACACACACACATACGTACACACAAACATTTTTGTACAGACACAAATTCTACTCTGAATACTGGTAAAAGTAGTAAAATTAAATAATGTAAAACAAAGAAAACCCCAACTTGTTTCACAAAACCTGGTTGAAATCTTGATATCTTGATTTACCTGCCAGCTGTATAAATGTGAGTATGTTAGATATGTGTATCTATGGTTTTCTCTTTGAGCAAGAAGAGCCAATAACCCAGATCTCTTGTGGAAATTTTATCAATATACACCTACATTTCTTTCCCACCTTCTCAGATGCTGACAACTTTACTCCACACTGATCTTTTACTGTGATGACTATTTATATTATGTATTTATATAATTATATACAATAAATTATGAGTTACATAATTTATTTATACAATTATGTATACCATTGTAATTATATTTAATCCTATGTATCCACATATTTGATGTACAGAGGAGCACTGAATAGAAGGGTAGTGGCACCAGGGCCAAGGCCACTTTGTTCTCGATACTCATCACTCCTGCTTTGGCTCATGTACTGCTTTCATTGAACAACACCAGGAGACTTTGGAGTATGATCTGGAAACCAGAGTCATAAGCAGTTATCACTTAGGAATAAGATGGAAAATTCTGTGTAAAATATCAGAAAATTTCAAACATAGGAGTTTATTAAATAATATACTCTGGTAAACAGAGAGTTTAAGACTGAGAAAATATTTTGATATTTGAAAACCTCTTAATAGAAATTATGTTTTGTAAAATTAAAAAAAGAAAACTGAATTATCATAATAGTCACCAAAATAATTTATTGAATTTATTTTTCAGAGTAATATAGATGTTTATATGAATATTTGTGAATATTTTTAAAGCTGTTATAAATGTAGACTTCAATGTACCATTCATAATAATGGTTTCTGGCTATATTAAAGAATTCCATGTAAAGCTAAGTTAATAAATATAATCTAATTAAATATTTAAAAATATTTTTAATATAATTGGGATGAAGCAACCTTTGCTAGAATGATACTTAGGCTAGAAATCTTGCAATTCTTATTATAATGTTTATTTGATTGAAGTTTGAATATTTTAAAAGGTTAGTCATTAAGAGTACATTTTATAGGATCATTACATCATTTTAGAAGCAGGTAAAATTTAGGAAAAATATTTACAACACATGCAATAAGCACACATAAAATATTCTTTAGTTATTATAAATAATTATTACATATCATTTTAAAACACCAATATGCTAATGATCAATAGGCATAGAATATGAATAGTTCATATAAATAAAAATATAATCTAAAAACATAAATATTAATGACCAAAGTATTAAAAAGTTGATATTTTTCTCTATCAAAGTGACAAATGCTAAAATAGTACCCATGGTTAGCAAAGTGGAAAGCAGACCAACTTACAATAGGAATTAATTGATTCTTTCTGATTGACAAATTGGCCATATATACCTATAATTAAACTGGTATACACTTAGAGTCAAAAAGTCTACTTCTAGGAATTTATCTTAATAGCAATGCAGTAAACATAATTGAACAAAAATGGGTTTTGCTTCTCTACCAAAATATTTAAAGTAGCAAAATTTTGTAAACAATTTAAATTGAAATTCATTTGAGATGATTATACACATGGTAAATCCACATAGCAAAATATCATTCATAAATACGGTCTTAGAAAAAATCAACTAGACATTTTGAAGGGAAACTGTAGATGAAAGACGGGATCATGTACTGCCTTATTTTATTTTTATTTTATTTATTATTATTTTTTGAGATGGAGTCTCGCTCTGTCACCAGGCTGGAGTACAGTGGCACGATTTCTGCTTACTGCAACCTCTGCCTCCCAGGTTCAAGTGATTCTACTGCCTCAGCCTCTCGAGTCGCTGGGACCACATGCATGCGCCACCATGCCCAGCTAATTTTTTTTTTGTATTTTTAGTAGAGACGAGGTTTCACCATGTTGACCAAAATGGTCTCGGTCTCTTGACCTTGTGATGTGCCTGCCTCGGCCTCCCACAGTGCTGGAATCACAGGCATGAGCCACTGTGCCCAGCCTGTTTTATTTATCAGACTAGATGATGAGCTACCTGTTTGGGGAAAGGATAAAACCATTATGTGTTATGCCTCATGGACATACATGCATATGTGAAGGGCTAAGGGTGTGAACCCTTTATGGGCCAATGTCAAAAGTACGTAAGTAGTTTGAAGAGAGAGAGAAAATGAGTGAAAGAGATAGAGATAGAGAAGGTAAATTAATGATACGAAGGGATGCATTGCTTATTGGTTTGAGGGCATGCAAAGAATAAAAGGAGTGGACAGAGAAGGCAGCACTACTTATCTTTGTATTTTCTATCCTCTTTTTATTTGACAAAAACGCTTCTTATAATGAGAAAGGTAAATCAAATACTTAGTTAATCACAGGATTAGAAAAAACGTTTGTAAGAGAGCAACACGTATTTTAATGAGTTCAAGTTTCAAGGGCCAATTACATATTAAGTAATTTGTGGCTAGGATTACTAATACATTGTTAATATTTCAAGATATTATCAAATGTCAGAGGTAAGCAAATATACCAAATTTTAATAATGTAGTAAGAGATTACTTGTGAGCCTTATAAACCTGTAATCTCATTATCAGTATTTTAAGGATTCTTGAAAGACTCATTAAGTAGATGTTCGGGGAGTTGTTGGTAAAGCAAATAGAGATGTGAATAGAATAAAAGAGATTCAGTCTTCAGTTCAGAAAACAGTTATAGAATATTTGTTTAAAGGCATGCCTCCTTATGTCTCTTTAACTGGGAGTGAGACATAAAGATGATAAGATTGTTTCCTCAATCATTATATAATCAAGTTGAGATAATGATTGATTGATAGATAGATAAAAAGTAGATAAAATATACATTGATAACTGTAATGCAATACAAGTTATATTGCTTGCAAAAAGGGGTGTAATAAGTATTGCTTCTTCTTTGAAGCCTTCTCCATTATCCTTGGCCAAAATTAATTTTCCCATAATCCAAGTTCCATGAATCATCAACCAGAATTTGCATTGAAACTGAAAGACCAGGATGATTTTACCACATAAACAATGAAAAGTATCTTTAGGTAAAACAAACTATCGTAAAAAATAAACAGAGCTATAAAATATAAATGTTTTGTAAACATCCAGTATGATGAAGTTATTGTGTCTGTAAGTAGAGTTTTATGAAATGGAACAGAAAAGGGAGGTGTATGCAGATTGAAGGACTTCTCACTGTAGATTTGAACATGTGTAAATATTCATAGTCTATGAATGAAATATGTAAACAACTATATTTGAAGAAGGGAAAATGTCTTAGAGAGAGAGTGCTTTGGAATGGAAAATACCAGACATAGCAAACTCAGGTCATTACCAACATTGGAGCTGATTACAATATGAAGTAGCATGATGTGAGAGACAACGATACACAAGGGAAATCATCAATATTTTGCAGAAGAAAGGACAGAACATGCTAAATAATTATAAATCTTCAGATAAGAACATGTTTAAGTAGATATTTTTTGGATAGGGTAATTTTTTATGAATATCCTCATAGAAATCTCTAACACATTGTTGGAAAAAAAGGTCATAAACTATATCGAGAGGTATTTGCATTAAGATAAGCCAGGTTATGCCAACAAAAGAAATAACCCTTAAGCTTCAGTGATCTTACATAATAAATGTTTATTTCTCACTCACTTTTCATTACTAACATATCCAACAAAGGTCACTAAAGTAATCTTCTTTGTCCAGAGGTTCCAGGACTTGAGCTGATGACAACGACAACTCCGGTATTATATAGCCTGACTATTAGAACGCATGTTGTCTAATATTCTGGTGTCAAGGAATGAGACAATAATGAGGGCCCCATGTTTTTGGTTGTACTTTGTTGCAGAGATGAAATATGTAACTTCGACTTACAGCTCAATGGCCAGAAGTAGTACCATGGTCCTGCCCAGCTGAAAGAAGGCTGACAAATGTCAGATAAGCACATGGATTCTCCGTGCACAAAATGTATTTCTACCACAAGGAACCAGGGTTAAAGAAATGAATCTATGAATAACCAAAGATTGTTAATGCATCTGTGAGAATAAATCAGACACCTTATGATAAGAATAATAGCCAATAAAAGAAGAGAGTTGAATGTAGCACTATATTTACTATAGGAAGAAAAACAAATGAAGAAAATGGAAACGGGCAAGGATGAAAGTAGTGAGCTGAGACTACTGCCATGGAAGTCAAAAAAAGAAAGTTGTAAACAGTGGAGGGGTTCAGCAATGTCAAGTGGAGCAAAGAAATTGCAAAAAGACAGAAGGTCTTTGGATATTTCATGTGCAAGTTAGAGAAACTATTTCAAAAGAAAAAGTATAGAATAATCTTGATGGTAACTTACAGATTGCAGATAATGGATGGCTACATGGGTTGAGAAGTGAAGACAGTGAATATCAATTTAATTTTCTCTTATAAACCCAACAAATCCCAACAACGGGAATCCTTAGGTAAATATCTTCATTTCTCTTAAATTCTATTTGTTGTTCTATAAAATTAAGGCCTCTAAAAAGCTTAATTCCAAGATTGCCTCCAGCTCAAAATATAATACTGATAATACTAACAACAACAATAATAATTATGAACTATTAATTGTTAATGATGTGCCAGGTATTGTGCTCAATATTATCTATGCACTATTTCATATATAATTATGTTCACATTTCAAAAAAGAGATTAATGAGATTAAGATTAAATGTTCTGTCCAAAGTCACACATTTATTATGTGGATAAATTTTAATTAGAGCCCGAAGTCATATGTTTCCTTACCCATAATTGATGACAGATTAGATGCATGCTATAGGTAAGTCCTCTATTGATCTTGACCATATATTAAAATTATGCTATCCTTATCAATAAATTTTTAATATTGATTATAAAATTAATAGATCATTTAACAACTATTTATAAAGCATATTAATTAGCAGACCAATGATAGATTAGAGGGAAGCTCTAGCATTTGACTCTGTCTTCTCTAAAACTTCATGAATGACTTTGATGAGCACACGTAAGAATTGGTGTTTATTAAATCTAGTCTCGTCTTGGTGAAGGGAGGAATCTTGTGGAGTTTGAAACTTACTGAAGTTGCAGAAGTAGAGAGCAGCGATGACTGGCTTAATATTTCTGCTGAAGAAGACCCAGAAATTTAGCTGACTGAAAATTCCATGAAGCTAACACAGTCAAGCACTGCTAATCGTACTGATATAATCAATTAACGCATGGGAAGGGCCTAGGTAAAGGGCACCACTGATCCCTTTGAATGTAGCATTAACTGAATAGAAGACATCTGGACTTAAGACATGGTCACTACATTTTAAGAGGAACATTATAACCTGGGGTCTGTTCAAAAGAGAATTACCAAAATGGTCTTGGCACTATAAGCCACCTCAAATGGAAAAAGATTGCAGATACTGAGAATATTTAGCTTGGCAAAGATAAAAATTGAGGAGTTACAAACACTAGAAGGGCTAACATAAGAAGATACTGCAAAACTTAGAAAATATATTTCTTTATTGAGTTACACATGGCACTGTGTAACTTTCAATTTTAGGTTTCAGTTTTATTCTCTGTATTTAGAATAAATCTGATACATATAGTTACAGCTGTCCAAGGGAAATGAGCTGCCATTAAGATAACCAAAGTTTTTAGAGTGTTATGTAAGTAGGGACACGGTATTGTTCATTTTTCAAACTGGGTCACTGTAGCTAGTAAAGAGTGCTGATAATAATTATCCTCAGGAAATATGTATAAACTTGAGTTGTCTCAGGTAAAGTGGAGTTTTTCTGTCTTACTGAATTCTCCCAGCTACTATATAGGGTCCATATAATCATTGCCTCTATTTTACAGATAAAAAATCTGAAGTGTTATCATACGTGTAAAATCAAACTGATAGTATGTGGCAATCAGAATTCAAATCTGACTCCAATTTCCAGACTTTATTTCACTGCTCCATACTGCCACTCCAAAGTTATTGCTTTCTTGGGAAGACATTTATTCTGGGAAATTATTTTCATAAAGACTGGATAAGCACTCTTTTTTTAAAAAAAGAAAAACACTCATATTCTACAGGAGATAATGATCAATGTTTTTTCTTCCTTGGAATCCAAAGACATTGCTGAGTCTACAAATTAGGCAGGTGTGGAAAGGACAGAAAAAAGGCAGGGAGGAAGTGATCTGTAAGTTTCCTTCCAACTTTAAGATCCGGTAATATCATAGAAAACATGGCCTTGAAACCTTAGATAAGGCTTCATGAAGATGACCATGAAGCAGAGCCCAGGTATATTTTGTTCCCCATTGTCTGCATTGCCGATAATATGTGCTCAATGAACATGGTTAAGTGAGTAAAAAAGAATCACATAAAAAAAAAAAAAAAAAAACCTTCCTTGCACACTTGATCCCATGTATAAGCACCCTTTCCAGACAAAGAACCATTGTTATTTTTATATTAATTTGTCATTATTCACTTTTAATATCTTCATCACTTGTCTATAAATATATCCACGGCTACCATACCATCTCTGAGTAAATTACACAGGCTACAAAGTCCATCATCCAGAATTTAAGCCCATTCTCTGCCTTTTAAAGGCTGATCTGCCATGGTCAATTTAATTGAGTCAGCCTGTGCCTCATTTTACTTATTTATAAAGAGAACATTGTAACAGTAACTACCTTTTAGAGTTGTTGTGATAATAAATTGCTTAGCACAACATTTGGCGCAAAGTTAGCATTCAATAAATATTAACTATTCTTATTTCTGTATGTGTCCACGCCTTCATGCTAAATTTTGTCCACTTACTTTCTTGCTGAATTAAAATAGTTTCTCATCTCTAGAGAGCCTGAGATATAACTCACCAGGCAGATACAGAGATCATCATAACCTCCATTTTATTTTTAAGATTTAAAAGAGCAATGCTACATCTAGACATAAGAGCTGAGCAGGTTGAAAGGTGTTGATTTGCTGATCTGTTCCAAGCTACCATTGAATTGATCTTAAAAATAGAGCCAGGCTCTGATCCAATGCCCTCTGTGCTCAATGGTGCTGGTTTTCAAGAATTATATCAGGGCTGAAGACAATATTCGCAGAATGAAAAGGGAATAAAGAAAATGGCACACTCTGAGAAATCTAAGTTGGACATTTTCCATAGAAGTCATTTTCCATAGTTTCTGACTTAAAGTAGCAGACTATTTCTAAGTACTATTACTAAAGGCGTCTTTTCACTTTTCAATAGTATTTACTATTAATAATATTTTTGTTTTCGCAGTGGGAAATCTGAAAACCTGGAAACTCAATCCCATGAGTCATCTCTGATGGGACCGCACGTAAGATCTGGGAAGATGGGTCTCTACTGACAGTGTGACAGGAAAGGTTGTCCCTTCCTTCAGGGTTTGTAAAAGAAGTAATAAGTCAACCAAGAGTGACCTGGTATTAGAGCAAAACAGGGACACACTGGAAGTGTCTGCAATGAGCCCTGCCCTTAGTAGTTTACATCTCTGAGATACAATACAGAGACACGTCTATCTACACTGATCACTTAAATAAAGACTTCAATGTCTGGAAATCAAAAAGGGTCATAAGCAGGTATAATTAGGGAACGTACATTGGGGGAAGCAGGAGTTGAGGCAAGGCTTACAGGTGGATAGAATTTGGATCGACAAAGAGGAGATGCTGACACATTCCAGTTTCTTTGACACACAGAGAGGCTTGATCACTGGCGATCATAAAGAGCCAGTGATGTCTCATTCCTCCTCCTTCCCCAATATGAAACCAGATCCGTTCTTAGTTCTACCATCAGCCTCCAAAATGCAACTGCTTCTGACCTAGAAAAGCGTCTAGCTAGCCACATTTTATTTTAATATATATTTTAATTTTACTCTATTATAAATATAAACATGAATATAGAAACCGAGTTTTAAAATTGTTATTTTAACAAGGACTGGGGTAAAATGTCAATGACCTATTTTCCATTTTCTTGGTTTTCAATCTAATTTTAGTAATACTTAAACCCTACAGTTGCTCATCATTTTGGGACCAGATTTGGGGATGAGAACGTTCTCTTTCAGCGTGAGCCAACTGCTAATGTAGGAGGTGTTTGTCTGGTTTGTAATATTTTATGTAGTTGTTAACAGATATGACTTGAACATTTATTTTATAGAATTAACTGTTAATATTTTTCTATTCTATCTGACAGTTTGAAAATCTGTACTTTTGCAATTATATATTATATCACACTAATAAAATATAAGCAAATTGTTTTTAGTTAAATAATCAGAACAAAGAAAGGTTTACTTTTTTGGAGAGCCTGAGTAGTATTCTTATCTGTGTCCATAAGATCCATCTATTATTATAATTAAACTGAACTGGGATATGATAAATTTTGATATTTTTCTTTGACTTTTTTTGAGAGTTCTTCAGAAACTCATAGAATCTATGAATAATATTTTTTTTCAGTAGGAAACCAAGTCATGTTCTTCATTATATATTTTTAAAAATGTAATTCAGCTGTTCTCATTAAGTTGCATCTACTCAATATTTTCACTTTATTCTACTTTAAGAGAAATCTTAACAGAAATTAATCCCTGACGACAGATTCTTAAGACTCAGCTGATGATTTATAATGATGATAATTGTTCTGAAGACCTTAAATTGCCCATTCCACAAGGGTCTAAAATGAACTCGTCTCAGCTGTCTGGATCATAATGCCATTCACAGACAGTTTGACAAACTACAGCCCATAGGCCAAATCCCAGTTGCCACCTATTTTGTTAAGGCAAGTGAACAAAGAATGTTTTTTCCCCATTAAGTCGTTGAAAAATAAAAGATTAGTATTTCATGATAAATGAAAATTATAAAACTTTCAGAGTTCAGTGTCCAAAAATAAAGTTTTCTTAGAACACAGGATTGCTTGCTGAAGTACATATTGACTGTTACTCTTTTTATGCTCCAGTAGCAAAATTGAGCAGTTGTGATAGGGAACACGTGACTGGAAGAGCCTAAAAATATTTACTACCTGGCCCTTTACAGACACAGCTTGCAGATTCTGTTATAAAAGGCACTAAATTTGAATTAAATTCAGGAGATCTTAGACTTAGTCCTTGATCTGCCATATGCTAGACACGTAACTTTGGGGAAAGTTTTTAACCTTAGTGAGACTCAGAATTCTCATTGATAAGATGAGATAAACAGTAAATCTGAACTGTAGGGATACTAATGGTGAAAGCGCCTGTTAGACCATAAAACAATGTAAAATGAAAGAAGATAATATTAAATTAGATGCATACATCCATTTGTGCCAGGCAATTAAAACAAGTATAATATGATCAAGGCTTTCCACAAGGTATGCATTCAATTTTTAAAAAGTAATTTTGGTTCAAGGAAAAGAAAAAGAAAAAAAGTCTTACAGATTATCAAGTTCAACTCAATAATTCATCTAGTATAAGCAAAATTGCTACTTTCTTGATCTTTCCAAGGACCTTGCAGACAGCTTGTGTAGTGAAATGAGTATTAAGGTTAGATTCACCTTTTCACTTTAGACATGATGACAAAATATGTGTGCGCATATAGACAGTGGATATGGGCATTTTTTAATATATGCACCAAAATGTACATGAGGAAGAGTACCGAAGGGACTCACTCAGACTTGATGCCTCTAAAATTCTTCAATTAATAAAAGTGTCAGTTCAGAAGCAACAAAGTTGGAAATAAATCACAGGAAGATTCACTTTCAGCAGGGGCCTGAGGGCAAATGTGTGTGTCTTTAAGTGGGTACTGAACTCTGTGTGTGTGAAGACAATTGAAGGAAGCTTCAGGAAGCCTGGATGCTGGACCCTTAGGAGGCCTGCTAGCAAGAGGCAGACAGACAGCCCAGGCTTTCCTTGTACAATCACATTTTTTCCGGTGACATTCCACTTTACAGAATGATGCCACTTTTGTCTATGAGCCAAATTCCCAGTTCAAGAGCGCCAATCTACTCTGAACAAAGAGAAGCACCTGGGGCATGCCTGTTTTGATAGCCTGCCTGGCTCCTGAAGTGGCTTGTGTCCAGAGAGGATGTGGATGACAATGCCTTTGACTTGGGTCCTTGGGGGGTCATGAAGGTGGAAAATTATAGGATCAGGAGGAAAACTGTCTCCTGGGTTGACTATAAACCCAAGGCAAACTTCCAGGATTAAGGATTCATCAGTGGGTCAGAAGTGACCTCTAGTGGGGTCTACAGCTTTATTCTCTTCAATGAAAATTATCTCTGTCATCATACCTGTTTATGGCACATAATACCAGTTTATGGTACAGTAAGGAGGGACCACACTTACATTAGGCACCATTTGATGAAGGGTATAAAAAGAAAAAGAAAATGAGAAATAAATTAGAAATCAAAGTAAGAGGGGAAAAAATTAAAAAGAGAAAGAGAAAGAATACGAAAGAGAAAAAACTCAAGCACCAGAAAAAAAAATAATAAAGGTAACAATATCTATATTGTCTTCCTGAGAATTTATTTCCCTTAGTGAATCAGGAATTGGGGACAAGCCTTAAAATAATATGACCATATCACTCTTCAGTTCAAAATCCCCTAAGCACCTGATATTGATCTTAAAAGTCGAAACGATTCTCCTTTGCAAAGTCTGCAGGACCTTACCTGGCCCAGCAGTTTCTATCTTGCTAACCCATCTTAACTTGTGTCTTTCTTGCTTACGAGCAACACTGCTTGTTTTTAGGTTCCTCTAATAAACTTCTCTTCCCACTGAAGGACGTGGGCACTCACTGCTTCCCCATCCTGCAGTCATCCCATGGCTGTTTCCACCTTGTCATTTCGTTTCAGCTTCAGGTCTACTCAGAGAGCCTTTCTTCATCCAATCAAATTGAAGAAGTCATCCTCCCTCATCACCATCACTGCATCCTATTTTATTTGTTGCATATAATTTATCTATCTAAAGATCTCATGTAACCTAATCTGTTGTTAATATGTATGTTTGTCTATTTCACTGACATGAAAATTTCCTGAGAGCAGGGTCCTAGAAACATACTAATCATGTAGCAGGTTCTCAGTATCATTTGTGGAACAGATGAATGAATAAATACTTGAAAAGAGTTGCTTATGTAGACATTTTTAAAAGTTTGATTTGAAAGTGACTTGGAGGTCTTTCCATCCAACCCTTTCTACTTACATGTTATGACTGATAAAACTAAGATCCTTAGAATTTAAGTGAACTGTACAAGGTCATATCATTATTTGTGTCAAAGATGGACAGAACCACAGCATTCACTATATTTATTTTGAAATTTGTATGTAAGTTTCTCATTCCAGAAGTGAAGCTGGATGAGTGATTCTATACAAAAACAGGCATGCTGCAGTATGATAAACCTCAAGAAAGCTATTATGCCACCTTCTGTCCTCTTTCTCTAGATAGACTATGGAAGAAGAAGGATGATGTCTAGCCAAGTAAGGAACTGGTGTGACATTTTGTTGTTATTGTTATTCTAGACATGATTTGGTGAATGTTAGTGGTAGAAAATGTTTGGTGGCATGATTCCGCTATTAGTGGGTTCCCAGAAGACTGAGTTCTTTCTTGTACAGAAAGGAGGGACCACACTTACATTAGCAGTTCTAGGTGGATGGAAACTCAATATCTTCTCCCAAAAGTTCTGTTATCTTAGTAGGTTAAACCGTAGATATAACCCACAGACCCTTTACGTATCAAGTAGGTGAAATCCTGGCTTATGTTAAAGGATAAGGATCGTTATGTTAAGGCTGTGGCTAGGTTTCACATTGAGGCTGTCTGGGTAAAATTAACTGACTTATTCTCTTAAGATGTATGGAGAAATGTCAATTGCATAATTGTATTTTAAACACAGAACCTGCATCAGCAAGTGCATTCATTTTCTAGGACTGCCATAACAAAGTACCACAGACCAAGTGGCTTAAAACAACAGAAATATATTGTCTCACAGTTCTGAAATCAAAGCATCAGCAGAGTTGGTTCCTTCCAAAAACCATGAGAAAGAAACCTGTCCCGTGCCTCTCCCTTAGCTTCTGGTCCTCTGCTGGCAGTCTTTGGCATTCCTGTTTGTAGGCTCATCATCCTGATCTCTGCCTTCAGATTCACATGACATTTTCCCTGTGTGTGGGCTCATCTCCAAATTTCACCAGTTATACTGGATTAGGGTTCACCTTAATGAGCTCATCTTAACTAATTATACCATGAACAAACCAATTTCCAAATAAGGTCACATTCTAAGCTGTGAGTTTCAGATCTCAGCATATGAATTTTGGGGAGACACAATTCTATTCATAACATCAAGTTTAGTTTCAAAAACTCTAAGGGACTGACTACCAGAGAAAGATAATATCATTATAAAGTAGTATTTCCTGGGATGGAGGTTAAGTTCAGGGACCACCTTAAAAAACAAAACAAAACAAAAACAAAAAATATCTATTGACTTAAATTCCAACAATTTTCCCATTACACAAAATTGCCTTTATATTCTAATAATTTATATAGCCATCTGAGTTCATTGAGCATCTAGCTTTGTCCAGGCACTGTGCTTTTAGGCACCGGAATCCAGCCAATGACCAAAAATAATTTCTCACTTAGTAGGTGGCAGCGTACTGCCCAACTTTGTGCCTCCAACGGAATGTATCAATTCAATCAATATTATTTGGAACTATGATAACCATATGAACAATGAGGTTTTCAAAGTAGAAATGAGTGTCGGAAAGGATTCAGAACGGAAGTAATGTGCAAGCTGAATAGTAATAAATCAAACTATGATGTTGCTTCCGCAACTGTTCTGATCCATTGAGACATGATTTTTAGTTATCGCCAAAAGTAAAATCTACCAAGTATGAAGTCTTGAGTGATCTTTAGGGTTTTATCCTCGTATAGTAACGTTAGGAATGACTTTGTATTTGAAAACCACATATTACGTTTGTATGATTCTCTAAATCGGAAGCGTTCTGTGCACACCTTTCCAAAGCTGGTGCTGGCAGGATTTTCTTATATTGCTATGCTATTTCTGCTCCTGTTTACTAAAAGCCTTTTCAACTCTTCTTGTGCATTTATATCTAAAATCTCCTTTTTCCCTCTAGTGGAAACAGGAGAACGCAATCCTGCAGGGAGACTGTTTGTTAAGGTTTAACCTGTAACACAAACATGTTTTATCTGGTCTAGCACAAGCTGCAGAGCCTGAAAAGCTTGGAGCCATTTGTCTCTGTAGGGTCCTCAGGGTATTGAAGTAATAAGCCACCACGGGGTCACAAAACAACAAAGAACATACTTCCTAAGGATTTGTAGATGTGTTTCAAAACTCTCAAGGTGCAAACAAGTGCAGCCTACTTATACAAGATAGCTGAGAAGGCCTATGGAGTATTGTATAACCAGAGAGAATGTCAGAATTGAGTATGCATGAAAAGTGGCTCACACTGAGCTCTTTGAATTGTATAGAGGTAGAAGTTTGAATGAGGAAGAGCACTGGCCTGAGGGAGGAAGTTCTGGTCCTCCCATTCATTGTTCTGGCATGAGGTCGGTCATTTAATGACGCCAGACACCACTGTCCTCATATGAATTGGAGTCTGCAC
The DNA here is from genome assembly GCF_008728515.1 of Papio anubis. NCBI lineage: Eukaryota > Metazoa > Chordata > Mammalia > Primates > Cercopithecidae > Papio > Papio anubis. Next base: position 22,588,949 of record NC_044982.1, read on the forward strand.
TAGATCTGTTTTCCAAAAGTTCCTGCTACCAACAGCCACATATATTATTCCTGCATCCTACAGGTTTCAGAAGTGGAAATGTATTTTTATGAAGTTTTAAATATTCATTTGTTTATTTATTGAGTTATAATTTCCATACATTTCAGTTTTGATGTAATTTTTGAAACTGTATAGCTACTAGTCAGAAATTACTGCGCATAAAATTATAAGAAATATTACCATATGGAGTTCTAACATTTTCAGGCAAAAATTAAGGCATTTTGTTAGCTTATATCACTGTCACAATTTTTGAAATGCTGCAAATTTTACAGGCCACTATGATTTCCAGGAGTCAGATAAAGATCGCTGGGAATAGATAATCTCTATGATTCTTTCCCTAGAACCTAAAAATTCGGGAGTTAATTTGCATGCTCCCAGTGACGGAAGTGAAAGGAAAAACAAATGTTAATTATTGCCTTGAGTAAAGGATCACTTATAGGATCCACCTTGAGTCCCCGACTAATGATATCATTTGGAGTTCTTTACTGCTCAGAACTACCTTTAGATTAGGGCAATGGAAGGCTACCTATATAGTACAGTTGGAAAATTTATATCAAACTACTGCACACTTAACATCCTGGGCATGGTACAGAAACCTAGAGGCCCCCTTTTACAGAGACCAATGCTTTAGAAAGAAGCCATTAGCATGTCTCCCCCACACCCTTGCATTATTCTTTTCTTTTTTTTTTTTTTTTTTTTTCTCTTTTTCTTTTGAGACGGAGTTTCTCCCTGTTACCCAGGCTGGAGTGTAGTGGCACAGTCTTGGCTCTTTGCAGCTTCCACCTCCTCTCCCAGCTTCAAGTAATTCTCCTGCCTCAGCCTCCTGAGTAGCTGAGACTACAGGCATGCACCACCATTCCTGGTTAATTTTTGTAATTTTAGTAGAGATGCGGTTTCACCATGTTGGCCAGGATGGTCTCAAACTCCTGACTTTGTGATCCACCTGCCTCGGCCTCCCAAAGTGCCGGGATTACAGCTGTAAGCCATTGCTCCAGGCCGCGTTATTCTTTAAATGAGAAATATCTTAATTTCCGTGGCACATAAATTATTCATCAAGCTAAAAATGATTTATTAAGTACCTATTGGTGACCAGATGCTGTACTGATCCCAGGAACATGAGAGTCCTAATCTCTGCCTTCAGGGAGTTTACAAGCTAAAGAGATATGTAGATCAATCCAGCACTGAGGCACTGAGAAATGAAAACAAACAGAATGAGGAAAAGACTGGAGTTCTTGATGAGGAATAGCTGCAATGGGGAGAAAAATAAGAATGGGGTGAGGGGAAAGGAGCAGGGAAGCATGCAGTACATACAAGAAAATAAAAGAGTGGAAGGAGGAGGTGACAGAGGACAAGAGTTGGAAGCAAAGATTAAGTTGTTTTAGTAGAACCAGATGACACTGCTACCCCTGCACAATTTGCCAGGATCAGCTCCCCTCTATATTACTTCTGGAAGTATTTACATGTCAGTTTACTCCGCTGTGCTGGGTTGTGACTGTCCTCTGAGAAGTAGCACAGTATAAGTGCCGTCGATCCACTGGTTGTCTGAAGCACACACTGCCAAGACAGTGCTTCAATTAAGAAAATAAATTCAGGTGTTTGTGAAATATACATTCTTTCACTGTACTTTGTTCAATGCACATTCATCACGGAGCTGTGTCTCTTGGAAGTTTTCTCAACCTTACAGATTCAACCACTGCAGCTAGATGTTTCTGTTATAAATCCAGTAAAGGCAAGTGACAAATAGCCTCATTTTCTCCTCTACTGGATGTATTTGGAATTAACAGGGACTCCAGAAAATGAAGAGGCAGCATAGTTTGGTGAGGGGGGAAAGAGAGTTTTAGACAAAAGTGAAAATTTCTCTGCCCTTGTTCCGCCTCTGCCAGCAGGTTATTTCCAAAAGGCTTGTTTATTTATTGAATTTAAAGGAGTGTTTTCTCTGCTAAAAAGTGAGAGGGCTGAGGTCTTATTTCTAAGGACATATCCAGCTCTATTATTCTGTGACTCGGGTCTAAAATTATAGTACTGGGCTGAGCAATATTCCCAACATTTTATCAAGAACCTCTCTGCTCATGGAAGCATGCAAGACATTATGTCAAAACAGTCAGAATTTTTTTTATCCCTGCCCTCCTGCATTCTAGGGGTTCCTCCATGTTGACAGTATCAATCAATGCATGCATGCCACAAGGGAAGACAGCTGTCAAGTGCACACTGGTTTAAATCAGCCTACTATGAGTCATTATACTGAGTGTGATGCATGTTCAAAGATGTGTGAGATAGAAAACTGGAATTAAGGAGAGAGGGCTATTGGTTTTAGATGACCCCCCAGATGGTTCTTATTGTCGGATTCCAGGTGACTTGGATAAATTATGAAAGAAAGCACTTACCAAATAAATGTTTAAGCACTATACCTGATCTGTATTATAAAACATTGTATCAGCAAATTGATTACTTTAGATAAAGCAATATAGAATAGTACAAAGAAGAAAGAAAAAAATTCTAAGCAATTCTCTTTCTGAAATCACCAAAAAATAGAAAGTAGAAAACTTAAAAACTAATGCTGTGGTGCATGAGTTATAGTGAGCCTGAAGTCTACTCCTCTACTTGCTTGTTATGTAAAAGATGTGGTACTGTATATGTTTGTGTGTGTGTGTTTATAAATATGCATGTACATTACATATATATATACACATTATATATATATATGTACACACACACACACAATTGTCATGCACAGTCTCTGTTATGATCCTACAGATTTGATGGAAAATTAAATATTCTAGGAAAAAGAAAAGATGTCTTCCCCAAATTAGAGAGATCCATAGCAATAATAACAGCAATTTCATGGATTAAAAAAAGACCTGAAAGAAAAAAAAATGGTTTCCTCGATATGTTTTTCTTTCTGATTAGTTTGAATTGTTTTGATAAATAAAACCCAAGCAAAAGAATCAGTCAATCTGTTAAAAAGACGAGGGTAAAGTATGATTAAACTGAAATGAAAGAAAGGTTTTGAACAGAGGAGTGGCATGTGTTGCAATCAGTTCCTTACAGAAGTTCCAGTCTTCTCTTCTGGAGTTGGGCTGAGGGTGTTGGTTGTTTCGTCTGCTCAGAACTCTTCCTTGCTTGAGGATTTGCGATCCTTTCATATTGAGAAAATTCTCCCAATTCCAAATATGTGAGAGTAGAGGAGGATGGTCACCCAAATATGATACATCATGCACTGAAGGAGATTTCCAGGTGAAGGTGGGTCCATCAGAATCCATTTCAAGGATTTTTTTTTTAGTTGAAATTAAAGAAAGAGCAGCGATTTCTGCTGCTGGTCATCAAAGATTTAATCATGAAAACTATGGTGATAGAAGGATGAGTTGTGTGTTTATAAAACCAATGTCTTAGACATTCAGAACACAGTGAAGCCCATAGAAGGATTTTTTTTATTATTATTATTTTTTTTTAGTCCGGCCTTAAACCATACTCTGCCTAATAGACACTCCCCTCTCCTTCGCAAAATTTTGGGCAGATTCTCTCACTCCATGACTTTTGCTCCTTTTAATATTTTAATAAAAATCTGCAGTGCCATGTGGAAGTTATTGCTAATATTCCACTGAATCCTCTTCTCCTAGCTCTTAGGTCACCATTTGTTTGATCCACAGCCTTTTCTGTCTCAGCCTCTCCAGTTTTAGGGCAGGTGGTGAAGGATTATGAAAAGAGATAAATGCCTTCTATTTAGTTGATGGTCATTTCTCTTGGCTGGTAACACCTTCTGTCTAAAGAGTCTTCTCATGAGGCACATGTGTGAGTTGTGTTGAGGCTTCCACACAGTACAATTATTTGATGTATGAGAATCTTCTACTTTTGCTTTGCCCAGTCTCTGTCCACAGGTCTGGTACCTCTTAGTTGAGGTACCAGAAACTTTGCTCCAACCTATTTCCTTTCCAGAGAGGAAGATCACATATCACATGAGGAATAGATTACCACAGTCCTCCCTTTCCTCCATCCCACCAAGGTTGCTCCTGTCAGCCTCTGTCGTCTTCTGGTGCCAAGGAGAAGCTGCTGCTTCGGTTCATATACCCACCTCCTGAAGCGTGTGTCAGATTCTCCTAAGAACTCTGTTTCTGAGCTTAGGGGTGGCAGGCACTGGGTAGGTCTCCAAGTTTCTCAATTCAGCAAACATATAGCTGCAGAGAGATGCCAGTTCCACAATGATAATTCTCCTGCCACTAATCAGGTTCTATGGGGATGTGTGTGGCCACTCTCAGCTTTGGGGTTTCTGCAGAGAAATCTGTGAAAATGAAAGAAGCCCATCTGCAGAGGGAGAAATTGAAGCCAAATTACGGGGAAAAGCAGGCAGTGAGAGAAAGAGTGATATCCTGGTTGTGTTCATGTCTTTGGTTCTGATTGTATTTAGGACCAGCGCTGCCTCAGACTTGTCATGCTGTAATTACATGCAGCAGTTTTTCTTTCTGCTTAAGTAGGTTTGAGTTTAAACATCAGAATCTCTCTCTCTCTCTCTCTCTCTCTCTCACACACACACACACACACACATTTACAGACACACACACACAGAGAGACATATACATATATACATATATCACACATATATATCTGTATATACACATACATATATATGTATATATATACAGAGAGAGATGAGGAGTGTTATATGTTGCAGTCATTTCTTTGCAGAAGTTGGAGAGAGAGAGAGAGACAATATTCCAGGTGTAAATTGAGATTTTGACACAATGATGGAGAACTAGGGTTTGTTATCTCTTAAAAGCCCCACATTTTTTTTCTGAAGTGGATACATACTCAAGGATGTTTCAACCTAGCAAATTTATGTTTGCCAGCTACTGGGTTGACAGTATTTTATTCATTTTAAAGGTAAAAATTTATAAATCTTTCATAAAAATAGTTGAAGCCCATGTGTATTTGAGTTTCATTAGTTTTGACTCACACACACAGGCACATACACAAAAATCAAATGTATCCAATTAGAGGTCATAAAGGATGTTCTGGGTCATCAAAGCCATCATTTGATAAAATATACTTCAACATTCTTCAAGCATTTATGGTAGTTAATTATCTAGTCTGGCCTTGGGAGTCTCCAGAGATCATGTTTCCATTGCCTTTTGTTCCATTAAATCTATCAGTTTGCATTCACATTGGCAGTAGAGGAGTTGAAGCAAGAAAAAAGAAGAAAAATCATTTTTCCCCTTATAAAGCATCACTTCATTCTAATACATACAGATAATATTTTGAAAACCTGACCCCATTACATTTTGCTTAGTTTCACATATTTCCCAAATTCCAAGCTACATTGTAGGGCACCCAACAGAACTGCCTGAGAAGCTTCTAAATACTAACATCATATCAAATCCTCCAGCACTCACATGGGGAAGGTGTTGAAGTCATTCTGTCTCAGAAATACTTTTGTCCCTGAAATATTTATTCAAATTTAAATCTAGTGAATAGTCTGAAAACCAACGTTTTAATAACAAAACAAAACAGCTTATGGTTCAAAGTGAATGTGATGCCTGGTCTGATGCCTGTAGCTCTTTATCTGAGTATATGCTGACATCTAACAGCAGTTTCTAAGCTCCCTCTGACGGTGGGCGGCCATCGCATTACTTCCCCATTGTATCATTCTCGTGCTTGACTCCATAAATGAGCTTGTTCAGTTCCTATTGGTAAATTCTCTGTTCTTTCCTTCATGTCTCTATGTTTTTCAACATACACAGACAATAGCTTATCAGTTTGAAAATCCCAAACTAGTTAGTAAGCAAGTAAATACATGCAAAGAACTATATTTCTTACTACTAAAATCTGTTCCACAAATATCTTTCCTCTTAAAAAGTTTGATTTGCCTTTGCTTCTGATACCCATTATGTTGATAAAGAATCATGCATCTTTGAGGTTATACATAAAAATAATTGAGGACCTCCTCACTACAAATAATGTGACTACATTTGCAATTTTGCTGAATTTGATGTGTGGCTAAAAATGAAACTCAAAATTTAAAGCAATTCTAAGACTTAAAAAAAAAATCTTTCCTTATTTCCTTACATTAAAACATTAAATCTAACCACATAAAAGTGTTCTCATGGGTGATGGAAAAGTTTGGATACAGAGGGCATGTCTGGTTCCATGAAAGATGGGAAGTTAAAGTAAATAATAAGTGTGGAAATTTAGTGCTTAAAAGCTTTCTCATGAAAATGCGAGGTGGCCTGGGCTCTGGGTCACAATGCTTTCTTTAATGGAGCTTTTAGTTAGTAAGACAAGGAATGCATTGTTACTGGACTATATACCTATTTGCAAAAAAAAAAAAAAAAAAAAATCTAGCAGTGGAAAATAGATTGCTTTCCATTTGATCCTCGAATCAAAGAATGTTAGTGATGGAAAAGGTCTTTGAGATCACCGAGCCTAACACCTTTCTTCTACAAATAATAAAGGTAAATCACAGAGAGGAGAGCTAACTCTACAAGGCCACAGAACTAGGTGAGTCTATTTAGGTAGTGATATCATGATTCCTTTAAGTGCAGCATCTTAGCCATAAATTCCAATATTCTAGAAAGAACAATGAAAGAATTTTGAAACTTAGGCTCACTGAAATTAATTTACTTTTTCAACTATTTGATTACTTTTCTCCAAATTTCTAAGTAAACCTGGATGTTGTGACTATATTATTGATTTACTTATTGATGGAAATCATACATTTAAAAAAGTGTGAACAAAATGTATTTTCTTGATTTCAAAAAGATGTTAATTTTAAAAGAAGCAATTAAAATAGCTTTAAAAAATGTAGACTTTCTATTTCTTCTTATTCCTCTTTATCTTCTCTTTCTTTCCTTTACCTTCTCCTCTTGAACAATTCCCATCCACCAGCCATGAGGTCTGCCTGGACAAGGAAGACTGGGTGGAGGTCAGTGGCACTGTGGGGCCTAAAGTTGTATATTAAAGCGCAGTGAGGGTGAGAATGGCCTTCATTTGGGAATGGTGGCAGCCCAGCACCCAGTGTTGGATGCAACTGTGGTGATAAGGTTAGCCACATGGATAGACAACCCGATATTGGTAGTCAGAATCCAAGAAGGGTGAGCAGGGTGTCTGTGCATATGAAATGTAGTAGTGGCAGTGGCCTGACCTGAGGTGTTAGACAAAGATTAGGCTAAGAAGCGTGAATTCACAGAAGGGTGTTCTGAGGGTATGTTGCTGCCAGCTTGATGAGAAAAGTGTCCCCACAGGAGAGGGGTCTAGCATGTGAGAAAAAAAAAAAAAAAAAAAACCACCTTAGCTGATTTTGTTGCTTTGGATTGCAATTAAAGATGTAATTGTGAACATGTGGTTTTAGTATACACAGGGACACACAGAAATAAATATTTGTATAAATCTGCGTCTCTCTATCTTTAAATATGTATTTATATATATATCCTATATATATCTTTTAATATATTAAATATATGTGCCATATATTTGTGTCATACTCTGCTTGAGTAGTTACAATAAATTACCCTAGATTGGATGACTTAAACAAGAAGATATTATTTCTCACAGTTCTGGTGGCTGGGAAGTCCAAGATCAAGGTATCAGCAGATCCAGTGTCTGATGAGGGGCTGCTTCCTTGTTTGCATATGATGTTCTTCTTACTGTGACCTCACATGGCAGAAAGCAGAGAGAACACAAATGACCCTTGAACAACAAGGGGGAAAGGGATGCTGATCCCCTGCCCAGAACCCCTTCATATGCAGTTATATGAAAATCTGTATATAACTTTTGACTGCCCAAGATCTTCAATACTAATAGCCTACTGCAGACCAGGAGCCTTACATATAACATAAATAGCTGATTACCATATATTTTTAATATTATGTGTATTATGTGTTTTATTTTTACCATAAAGCAAGCTAGAAAAAAAAGGTTGTTAAGAAAATCATAGGGTCGGGCACAGTGGCTCATGCCTGTAACCTCAGCACCTTGGGAAGCTGAGACAGGTGGATCACTTGAGGTCAGAAGTTTGAGATCAGCCTGGACGACATGGCAAAACCCCATCTCTACTAAAAATACAAAAATTATCCAGGAGTGGTGGTGTACACCTGTAATCCCAGCTACTTGGGAGGCTGAGGCAGGAGAACCACTTGAACCTGGGAGGCGAAAGTTGCAGTGAGCAGAGATTGTGCCACTGCACTCCAGCCTGGGCGACAGTGTAAGACTCGGTCTGGAAAAAAAAAAAAAGAAAAGAAAAGAAAGAAAATCATAAAGGGAAATGTATTTACTATTCATTAGGTGGAAGAAGATCATCATAAAGATCTAGACCTTCAACCTTGGCATGGTAAGTAGGTTGAGAAAGAGTAGGAAGAGAAGGGGGTTTGCCTTTCTGTCTCTGAGGTGGCAGAAACAAAGGAAAATTTGCATATAAGTAAACCTTTGACAGTTCAAATCCGTGCTGTTCAAGTGCCAACTGGATAGAAATAGTTTCTGAAATAGTTTCTATTTCATAGTTCTAAGGCCGAATTCTCTGTTCTCCCAGTAAATTTTAGTTTTGCTGTTAAGGCCTTTCAACTAATTCGACAAGACCCACCCACCTTATCCAGGCTAATCTCCTATATGTAAAGTCAACTGATAGTAAATATTAGTCATGTCTTGAAAATATCTTCATAACAACATTGGGATTACTGCTGAACGAAACAAATGGACATCATAGCTTAGCCTGGATGACACATAAAATTAAGTATTGCATATACTGACATTGATCCACTGGTTTTGATAGAAATGGTGTGATTATATAGACAAATGTCTTAGTTTGGAAATACGTACACATCAAAATGTTTGGGAGTGTTTGGGCATGATGTCAGCATCTTACTCACATGTGAACTGAGGGAGCAAAATAACCATGTTGTGCTCACATATATCCTGTAAGTTTGCTATTGCTTCATATTTAAAAATGGAAAAAAATAAGACAAATGAAATAATCATTTGAGTGTGTGCGTGTGTGTGTGTGTGGCCTATTGCAAGTATAAGTCCCATCCTGAGAAATATATAGTTATTCAAGCTTATATTCTGCAATGGGTTTGTTTATCATTTTATCCACAGTGGGCACTAAGATTGTGAATCTGTTAAGAGTTGGGGGCCATACAGCCAGGACATTTAGCTCTACTATTTAATATAAAGACAACAGAAAATTACTTGAACAGAATTAAAGTTATACTAGAACGAGGGCATTCACTAGCGCTGTACATTGAGAGAAGAAACTTCTGGAGAGCATCAAGAAACCATGCTACCTTTTTCTGTGGTGCTAGTGCTTTCTCTGGGAGAGAGTGAGCTCACAGGCAAGCCCATAAGTTATTTGTTCATTCTCAGAGAGTATGAACATTTTCCACTTACATTAAGTCACGAACAGCCTCACCTCTGCAGTCAATATGTGTAGCTCAAAGTTATACAGAACATTCTGAATTTCATTCAGAATTAATACTTGTTCCTGTGATTTTGCCCCTCTCCTGGTCTATCCCTCCTGGAGCTCAGGCTGGTGCAGGTGGGAAGCCCTGCAGCAGAAAAGGTGGACATGGCCAGCTTGCCTTCTTTGTTTTTCATACTGTTAGATCCCCATCCACATGCACACACACCTCACTCTAAATAACTAGCTGTGTTCTGACCCCTCCATGGTAGGAGGGAAGGGGTATGCAGAGCAATTGCAGAGGAGAGGAAAATAGATTATTTTTGACATTACTGTAAACCTGGTGTGGCCCAGGCTGGTCAGAGTTTAAAGCTGACCTTTCCTGGTGGGGTGCTTTCTTGTTTCAGAAGAAATTTGTGTCTGAGAACTTTTACCCTGTGGAGGGCACATGCAATCTGTCTGGCTTCTCAGGGCTCCTCTTGGTGATGTTGGTTCTCAGACCATTTCCACGCACTCTTGCTCTCAAGAAGTTTCACTGCATCTCCAGGAGGGTCGCCTATGCAAACCATTTAAAGATGGCTCTAGAATGACTCATCTGCTTCTGCATCTCCCTTGCTCTCTCTCTATTCCACAAGAAACGTCTGTCTATCACATAAGTGAAGGAAGCGTCATCTACCCTGGTGAAGCAAGCTGCTTCAGTTAGCTGCTCACTTGTGTGATGACTCAACTGTGATGTAGGTTTCACTTCACTGGGTCCCACAATTCCCAAAGACGCCAACCAAGCTCTGCAATTAGACCCATATACTTGAGGTGGGGATAGTCAGCGTCTCTTTTCTTTCCCCATGGGACAGGGGTAAGGAAAATGCAAAGATACTCCAGCAGTTTTTTCTAAAGACATTCTCTCACCAAATTCAAATGACCTGTCCATTATACTTGGGCACTTTGAGTGAGTAAGGAGTCAAGCATTTTAAAAGATGTTTTAAGCTCCCTTGGTAGTGGTAGTAATTACTGATGTTTGCACAAAAATCTAGTTCTCCACCTCTCCCATGAGGTTCCTTCCCTCCATATCTTTCCATGCACATGGTAAGATTGCCCTCCCAGCTCTCTTACTGATGGGTGGAGCTATGTAACTAGATCTGGCCAATGAGTTGTAAATAGAAGTCACATGAGTCACATGTAGGCAGGAGCATGCAATACAGATGCAAAACTTACCAGGGCCCTCTTTCTCTGTGATGTGACAACTGGCAATGTTCTAGACAAAGGACTTGCCTTCAGTTGAGATCTTAGGGTAGAGATGATGGAGAGGAAGCCCCACCCAACTGGCAACACCATACATGTTGAACAAGAAAGAATCCATTGAGGATGCACTACTGGCAGGCTGGGTCACTTTTTACTGCAGCATGACTTAACGAGTCCTAACAGATTTAGAATTGCTACAAATTCAGCAAAGTGCCTCGCTTTGGGATGAGGGAGCCCTTACGCTGGTTTGTTCGTTTTCTCTGATTTTTGAGGTCTCTGCTCAAACTGAGGCAGTGTTCCATTTAGCATTCTTCCAGCACTTATAATTGTGGTTGACAGCACTGCACAGAGTCTGGAGACACAGTGCCTGGCTTCCAATCCTAAAGAGATGGTGTACTGGCTTTGTGTCCTTGGACAAGATATTTGACCGCACTGTGCCTCAGTTTTCTCATCTGCAAAACATGAATAATAGTAGTTCCTATCTCACGGGTTGTTATGAAGATGATTATAGTTAACATTTTTAGTGGGTTTGGATTAGCGCCTGACACATAGCAATTTTCTACATGCATGCTTACTAATAAGTGTGGTAGTTTTTTAACTTCCATCTCTTTATCACTAGCAAGGTACAGCTGAAATGTCTCCAGTTTGCTGCTACAATGCTCATTGCTTAACTGAGGCGCTACAGTCTGTCTCTGCCTGTCTGTGCTGAAAGGCCACATCTTTGAGTCAGGGCATTTATTATCCTTTGCTGTAGATTCTTAATTTCTTTGTCATTTTTTGCTTACAGTTCCAACATCAAATATTCCTTAGTTCTCTGATATGGTTTGGATATGTGTCCGCTCCAAATTTCATGTTGAAATGTAATCCCCCATGTTGGAGATATGGCCTGCTGGGGGGTATTTGAGTTGTTAGAGTGGATCCCCTATGAATGGCTTGGTGCCCTCCCCATGGTGGTAAGTGAATTCTGGCTCTGAGTTCACAGAGTGACTAGTGTGTAAAGGAGTCTAGTTCCTGTTCGTCTCTCTCTCACTCTCTCTGTCGCTGGGTGATACATGGACTCCTGCCTCACCTTCTGCCATGATTTTAGTCTTCCTGAGACCTCATTAGAAAGTGAGTAGATGCTGGGGCCATGCTTGTACAGCCTTCAGAACCATGAGCCAAAAGAAACCTCTTCTCTTTATAAATTATCCAGTCTCGGGTATCTCTTTACAGTGATGCAAATGAACTAACACAGTTCTCATCAAATCAATTTCTACAATTCTTGTTACTACAATTGCTACTTAGCTAGATCTACGTAATGCAGGGCTACGGGAAGCTTTCGTGCTGCAGGCTCCACAAAACACCAGCGGCAGCTACTTTATTATGGGAATTGGACACACTTTTAAATTAGAGTTGTTGTGTCCATGATCCACCATCACTTTGATTACAGGAAGGGTTAAATTGGTCTAGAATTTGGGGTGACAGGGGCTCGTGGAGCAACTTTCTGAATTTTGACAATTTGGACATAGCTTTCTTATTTTACTTTATTGAAATTACTACTATTGTTGAAATAGCAACTGTCTACACAGTGCTATGACACATGCTCTCTTGCTATATCTAACTTGTGTTTTTACCATTTAACTGTTTCATGGTTATCGTTAAGTAGGCAAGGTAGGCCTGGCTCTAATATTCTGGAATTGGGTGATTAGATCATAGGAGATGACAGCATATGAACTAGCGAGAAAATATAAGCTGCTTCTTGTGTATGGTTCTTCTGTTTTAGATAAAGTATGTTATGTGTTGTTTTTGTATATTTTACAATTCTATTCTTACTATAATAATTCACAAGCTCGGTGCACAGGCTCACGCCTGTAATCTCAGCACTTTGGAAAGCCAAAGCAGGAGGGTTGCTCGAAGGCAAGAGTTCAAAACCAGCCTGGGCAACATGGTAAGACCCCGTCTCTACAAAGCAATACAAAAAAAATTAGCTGGGCATGGTGGCATGCACCTGTGGTCCCAGCTACTTGGGAGGTTGAGGTGGGAGGATCACTTGAGCCCAGGAGGTAGAGGTTGCAGTGAGCTAAGATCATGCCACTGCACTCCAGCCTGGGTAACAGAGTGAGACCTTGTTTCAGAAATAAATAAATAAGTAAATAACTCATAGAATCTTATAATTATAATATTATACTGGATAATAAGTTATAAGCAATTTGACAGTGATGTAAGAGAAATATAATTTTATGTGAATTATTAAAATATCTTTCTCTTTCACAGAAGCTTAATAGAAATGTTTCTGTGAAATCTAAGATAACCTTGGAATGAGTCTATTCTCTTAGAGTATATGTTCTCCTTGGACATTTATTAGGGACTCTAACATTTTATTCTGCTGTAAATTTTAGTTGCTATCCTATTCTTTACAACCAACTTTTCAAAGTTTAATGTCAATTCCTAATTTGACTTTAAACTTGGCAAGTTTTTGAGTCTATGTGATATAATATGAGTTTCAACTTCCCTCATTAATCTTTCCTGCTTTTGTTGAATTCCTTTGGGAAGCAGCAAAGACAACAGAGATAAGTTGGCACAAATCGTAATTGTTATTTGTGGGAAGAAGATGTGCTGAGATTCTTGCTGAAAATGTGCTTTCTATAGTCCTCAAGTGAAGAACAGTGTAGAAAAACACATGTGGAGGAGACAAATTTCTCCTTGAAATAGTTTGTTAAAGTCGTTGCTTTATATTAATATGTTTTTTGAATATAACAGTTATTCTATCTAATATTATTTAATGCATATAATCAAAGACAAAGAAGCAATAAAGCTGTGTTTCATTCAAAATTTTCAGCATGGAGTTTGAATTTTCAAAGCTAAAAACTTGAGATTTTGAAAGAAGTAAGATTCCTTGACCAGTTTGGGTTGTGTACCCTGAAATTCACAATAGATCAGAATCACATGAACTTAACACCTGGGATTTTTTTTAAGAAATAATTTTATATTTTATCAGAAATAAGAATGAAGACCTTATATTGAGTATAGATATTGCCAGAAATGCTACATTTTATCTACAAAATGTTATACTACATAGCATATATATCATGTGAAATTAATTTATTAAAACAAGGTACATCAGTATTCAACACAAACCTTATTCTAAGATTGCATTATGTTTTATGATACAAAAATTTTATTCTATTTTTAAATAAATTTTGCCTTTACTTTAATGCAGTAAATTAGGGGAATCTCTCTTTTTACCGGGATCGAAGAATTCAGTAAAGTTTCCTTGAGTAGACTTTGATAAATATCTTTGGGGAAAATTGAGTAGAATTAAGAGCATTCCAAACCTTTAGGAATAATATGGTCTGATTTGATTTCTTCCTTGAGTTACTATAAATGTATCTTTAGAAACCATTGCCTGTCTTTCCAGAGACCTTCAATTTCATCCGTCACCCTCTGGTATGCTCTCAACTTCATATCCTGCCCTCAATATTAGATGTTAATTACATCCCAGATAATGTACCTGGTATTTGGTTGCTGCTCCAAAGACTCTGAAGTAGGTACTATCATTATCTTTCATTTTTTTTTTTGTAACTAACGAAGACAGTTGAGAGGCTACATAACTTCACCAAAGTGTCAAAGTTAATAGTGAATCAAATATTCAAGTTCAGATACGATTGTTGTCAAAATTTAGGCCCTTAACTGCTTTACAATTCTCTCATCTAAAAGTTCAGTTTCAATTTAATGCACTGTTTGCATAAAATCAGAACTGTCCAAATAACACAACTTGGACACCTTAACATGCCTTCAAGTCTCTTTCATGTTTTTTAAGTTAAGGAAATTGTCATTGATCTCTATCTTTCAATGGTTTAAATTAAGGAAATTGTCATTGATCTCTATCTTTCAATGGTTTAATTTACGTAATCTTCCCTCCTTGCACCATTCAGCTCTTCAAAAAACCTACAAGATTGCACTATACACCCTACGAACTAATTTCCTTTTGTTATCCACAGGTTCTGGTGAAAACACTTGTAAGTTTCAGCCTGGTTGCCTAGCTTTGCTGCAGAAAGTTGAGGTGCAGGCACTTTGGGTACAGGGTACAGATGAAGAAGGAGCACCCTTAGGAGGCTACAGTGTGAAGACAGTTCACTGCTAAAGTTATGAATCTTGAAGCAGTAGGTATGAATTATAGAGGGAAGCTCTTCCTTGTGAGATTCATTGCCTCCAGGGGGAGGTTCTGCATACTTACCTGATCAATGATTATTATTTCAAACCCCATTTTCACATAAAGAAATTCAGGTTTATTTAGGGTCATTTCACTGTTATATGGCAATACTGAAATTCGATATCAGTTGTTTCTAAATTGGAACAAATTGCAAATAGCTTCTTATGACATTCAAGACATGTAAAAACAAGGAATAATTCAAGATCCAGAGGACATGAGAGAGTGGCAGAGGCAGTGGTCTTGCTCTCCCAGGATAGATCATCAAAACTATGAAGATGGATAAATGACAAAAAGTAAACTCTCACCTGTGACTTGCTCATGTATTTACCTTAGTACTGTCAATTGTATGATTATTACTCATAAATACCTTCATGATGGTGGAATTGTTGTAGAGGACTGAAAGGATGATAAATATCATTTATTTTTCTGGGAATCAAAAAGACTTAAGTTGAATTGGATTACATGTATGGAAACAAATGACTTTTCAAAAAGAGATGGAACTGCCTTTTTAAAACTTTAAGTTCAAGCAACTACCTTTGCAATTACATGTACATGTTTTTATTTGTTTATATATAAAATAGCTATTCATGTGAAATCTACATCCTGTGGAGTGACTGCAGGTGCTTAATTGCTTGCCCATAAGCAAACCATTACTGCACTATAACTTTATTATAGTACACGGAGAAAATGCTATGAGTAGAAATAGCTTTTAAATAAAGTTTTACATCCTGTTTTGCAACCAATTCCCCCTCCATCTTAAATAAATGTATTTCATTGAATGCTGCTGTTTTTATTTAATAACCAAACAGATATTGGAAAGTGCAGCTATTCTACTTTACTTGCCATATCTGGTTAAAAGTCATGAAGAGTACCGGAATTTGCTACCCCCAAATATGCCTCTTTAGCATATAGATTATTTTGAGTTAAAAACCAGAGAGATCCAGCAGATGAAGGAAAAGCCTTAAAATTAGGGCACAAGTTTTCCTTTTGTAAAAGAAATTTTCGTTTGTAGAGATACAAATTTTCCTTTTGTAAAGGACATTTTTATTCATAGAGATATTTCTCTCTCGTGCCAGGAAGAGAAGAATTTTTAATAACTCATCAATACATAAGACACAGACTTAAATCTGCATAACAAATCTTATGCAGATTTCCACTTTTCCTGGTCACCTTCTCATAACTTGCCTCTCCCTTCCAGAAATCCTAAACTCCTTTTCCTTTGTTTTAGCCTAAGATGATACATAAACTCAGGTTCTAACCATCCCATTGGTTTTTGCATCACTGGGTGCCCCCATGTGTACATGTGCAATGCACATGTTAGTAAACATGTTTGCTTTTCTCTCATTAACCTGTCTTTGGTCCATCTAATTTATTGAGATCCATCTAGAGAGTCTAAGTAAAGTTTTTTTGGTTTTTTGTTTTTTTTCCGTTCCTACCGTCAACAAAACAGGAAGAATCCACATTCTACTTCACCGTTTTCACATGCACGAGTAGAGAATGAACTATTAATACACAAATGGATTGATTGTGAGCATGAATCATATATTGCTAATTATTTATTAGGAAATGCTTGGGATGGTTATATAGTATTTCTTGAAATATCTATAATCCTTTTGGTGGCATAACTCATCATATTCTTTCTGTTCAAAATAGTTAAACTGCTATTATGTCCTTAAGTTCACTTGTAAGTATACAAGAGGGAAAAAATCTCTTTCTCTAATTACCCTGGGTTTATGGCTAAGGTCACTATAACAAAAAATCGATTAATAAAGAAAAACATACAAATTTATTTAATAAGTTTGATGTGACATGATCACCTTCATAAAGAAATTAAGACCTGAGGAAGTGGCTAGACCTCTGTATTTCCATGTCAGGTTTGTTGAAGAGTGGACAGGACAGTCATGGAGAAATGTGAAAGAACAAAGTGGGTATAAGTTAATGGTCATTACTGAGGGAACCTTAGCAAGGCCTGTTAGTTCAGAATCTTTTCTGTGACCTTTTGTCTTCAGAGATAAAGATATTCCCTTCCTCCAGGTTAATGTAAGGTATATGTGAGCATCTCATATGAGGGTCTTATGACCTGCTTCCAGGGGAAGGTCAGAAAATCCTTCCTAGGTTTTATGACCTGCTTCAGGGAAGAAGGGCAGGGGAAGATTATGGAGACTGTCTGGTTTCTGCTGATTTTCAATATACTGAGGTGGCATATTTTGGGGTTGTGTTCGCTGAATCCTATCATTAGGTATTTAGGCTTTAATCTCTCTCTCTCTTCCCACGCCAAATCTAGGCAGAGGTAACAGGGGTCAGCCATTTACTGATAATCATCTGAAATAGATTTTGTATGTAAAACATATACAAAATTAGATTTTATATATTTTATCTTATTTTTGGGTATTTTAATTGATAGTAATACAGAGACAGGGAGGAAACATTAAGAAAGACTAGGAAGAAGTTAATATCTAAAATGTGCTGTTTACTAAATATGTCACTACTATACCTTCCCACCAGAGGAATTATAAAATCCTTCATTTATTTATTTTTCCTTTTTGAACCAAGGTGATCTTAATATTTTTAGGCCAAAATGAGTGTCCAACCACAAAAAAAAAAAAATAGATTTTTTTGCTTTCTTTTCTATCAATCTTCTTTTTAATTTTAATTTTAATTCTTTTTTTTAATTTTATTTTTCCCTAAGTTATTGGGGTACAGGTGATATTTGGTTACATGAGTAAGTTCTTTAGTGGTGAATTGTGAGATCCTGGTGCACCCATTACCGAACAATATACACTGCACCATATTTGTTGTCTTTTATCCCTCCCACCTCTTCCACTCTTCCCCCTAAGTCCCCAAAGGACATTATTATGCCTTTGTGTCCTCACAGTTTGACTCCCACTTCTCAGTGAGAACATACGATGTTTGGTTTTCCATTCCTGAGTTACTTAACTTAAAATAACAGTCTCCAATCTCATCTAGGTCATTGCAAGTGCTGTTAATTTATTCCTTTGTATTGCTGAGTAGTATTCTGTCATATATACATTATATGTATATAAAGTATATATGACAGAATATATATATCATATATATGATAGAATATATATATCACATATATGAGAGAATATATATCATATATGATAGAATATATATATCACATATATGATAGAATATATATATCTCATATATATGATAGAATATATATATATCTCTCTCTCTCACAGTTTCTTTATCCATTCGTTGACTGATGGCATTTGGGTTGGTTCTATGATTTTGCAATTGTGAATTGTGCTGCTATAAATATGCGTGTACACGTATCTTTTTTGAATAATGACTTCTTTTCCTCTGGGTATATACCCAGTAGTGGGACTTCTGGATCAAATGGTAGTTCTACTTTTAGTTCTTTAAGGAATCTCCACACTGTTTTCCATAGCAGCTGTACTAGTTTATATACCCACTAGCAGGGTAGAATTGTTCCCTGATTGCGGCATCCATGCCAACATCTACTGTTTTTGGTTCTTTGATTATGACCATTCTTGCAGGAGTAAGGAGTAAGGAGTAAGGTGGTATTGCATTGTGGTTTTGATTTGCATTTTCCAGATCATTAGTGATGTTGAGCATTTTTTCATATGTTTTTTGGCCATTTGTGTATCTTGTTTTGAGAATTGTCTATTTATGCCCTTAGTCCACTTTTTGATGGGGTTGTTTGTTTCTTTTCTTACTGATTTGAGTTTTTATTATTTCTCTACCCCTTTCAAAAACCTGTATACTATGTACAGATACTGTATAAATTAAACTTTAAAAAATGGTGTAAATGGATAACAGACATGGAAAAATTCAATAAAAAATAAGTAGCACATAAATTTTTGGAAAACATTTGGCTTCCATAGTAGTGTAAGAAATAAAAGATACACTTATAAAAATAAATAATATTTTACAGCTATTTTTTACACCAGCTTTTAGTTCAATAAGAAACAATTCTGATGATTTAATGATGTATGGATGTGCTCTAACCATTATGATGGCAGTAAAAATTGGAGTAATCTTTGACAGGCCAATCTTTAGATCATCCAATATAGAAACCTCAGTTCCCCAAAAAATCATGCAAAGCAAAAAAATGCTAACATTTATTGTATCATTATCTGTATTACAATGATTAAAAGAGCAGAAGGAAAAGAAACTACAAGGAAAATGTCTGCATGAATTTTGAGACATCAACTTAATTAGATATTATGTACTTTACAACATGGAAAGGAAAGATTTTTGGAGTTGCAGATTCAAAGATGAATGTAAATACCTATTTGATAAGCATATGCTAAATCCATTCACAATTATGTTCTCATGAAATTATTAAAACAATAGTATAAAGTAAAACTTGTGAGCACTGAACATATACTAGGTACACTATGACAAACATTATGTATTTGTTTACAAAAGTGATTTAAAAGTAATATAAGTAAATAAAAATAGATTTGTTCTGTGACACTAGGATTTTCTTTTCTTTCGAAATTAACTTTTCTACTCTCATAATATTATTTTTACAATATAAAAAAACCCATAGGGATAGCAAAGTATAAACATGGCAAAAATATTGTTCTTACAGGGCCTGAAATGGTAATCAGGTAAATGTGGATGACAGCAGACACGAATGTCCTAGACAGTAAATAATAAAAAATAGAATAAATCTTCTGTTTTAGAGAAAATAGCATAACTCAGTTAGACAATCATCTTATATAATACAGACAAATATAAATGGCCCATTTAAGTTTTCTTTCTGCAACTTGGTTGATTCTGAGAACTTGATTTTGTTTTTCATTAGTTGAAACCATCAGTTTAATAAAATAAAATAAAATAAATACCTGGAAATATTACAAGGGATTTTTTTAGAAGTAGTCATTTAATTGGCTTGAAACAAAAGTTGGAAACAATTCACTTGTCATAAACATATCCCCAGTTCATGTTATTTCAGTTTTTCTAGTAAGGTATTTCCTGGATTTAAGTTCTAGGCTAAGTTGCTGAATTGCATAGGAACAGGAACACTTATCCCTTGGAATTTAAGAGAATGTCTCTATTCAACATAGATAGAACTCTGGCTTTTGAAGTCAGAATCTTGCTTCTCATTTGGACTCTAAAGACCAAACTTCACGTTATATGTCAAAACCTGACCCTGCCAACTGTCTAGGTAGAAATAAACTATGAAAATAATTTTAGGAGAATGCCAGCTATTAGAAAATAAAAACAACCCTCTAATTATTTTTAAAAACTAAAAATGAAAGACAATTTTTACAGGTTGCTCAATTGTAGTTGAAATCTTTAGAAAAAGCAAACATTATTTGTTTGTTGATATTAAAATATTTATTTATCTTATTTCAGATCATTCACTTAAAAACATAACCATTTTTCTTTAGCAAAAAAAAAAAAAAAAAAAAAAAAGAAGAAGAAAAGAAACAGACTTTGTATCTGTAACAAGTAGAATCAGAAAGGACCAGAATTTAAAAAGGTTAAAAAGATGGTTGAATGGAGAATATTACTCAGAGGGAAGTTTGTATCTTTAGAAGAGGAGAGGGAACAGGGTTGGTAGAAATGGATAAGAGGCCAGTAAATATAGCAGCCCATGAAGAGGTCACATAGACCTTCTGGAGAGACAGACAAAATAAGGAGGCAGAAACTAAAGATTGTTTACATTCTTACAATCATACATGTAAGAGCAGCCAAAAGCAGAGTTGAATTTTCACACAATAGAACAGAGGCTTCGACCAACATAAAAACTGCAAACTCTACAACCAGTTGCTTTGGGAACGAGGTTGCTTCCAATGTGCTCGTGAATTTACAGTGAGAAAAACCGCGTTGAAATGAAATAAACAGTAACTGAAAGCATAGCCACATGAGTTTCACAAAGACCGTTTTTGAAAGAAATTCTAAGGGAAGTTTAGAGAGATTTATTCTATAAAAGTGTTAGATTGGCCGGGTGCAGTGGCTCATGCCTGTGATCCCAGCACTTTGGGAGGCCAGTGGGGGCAGATCACCTGAGGTCGGGAGTTTTAGAACAACCGGGCCAACGTGGTGAAACCTGCTCTCTAAAATAAAAATTAAAAAAATAAAAATACAAAAATTAGCCGGTGTGGTGTCAGGCGCCTGCAATCCCAGCTACTCAGGAGACTGAGGCAGGAGAATTGTTTGAAACCAGGAGGCTAAGGCTGCAGTGAGCCAAGATCTCGCCACTGCACTCCAGCCTGGGCAACAAGAGTGAAACTCAGTCTCAACAACAACAACAACAACAAAATAAATAAATAAATAAATAAGAAGAAAGAGTGTTAGATTGTGGATAAATGTTTAATTGTGATTTTAAGAGTGTCCAGGTTCTGTCGTCTCTCCCTCTGACTCTACCTAAGCTCATATAATTAATCAGTCCTGAAGGTAAGATATGCCCATATTGTCTCACTTAATCTTTTTATGGATATTACCATCTAGAAGCAATGGTAGACTGTATAAAATGTGATGTGCCTGGTAGATTTAGCAAAAGAAAACATACAAACAAACAGAAAGCAGGCAAATCAGTTACATTTAAATTTCGGATAAACAATGAATAATTTTTAGTATAAATATGTTGATCCAATATTTGGATAAACGATGAATGATGAATATATTATTTAATTCTTTAACATACATATGTCCTAAATGTAGCATGAAACATACTTATACTATGATATTATTGTTTATCTGAAATTTAAATTTAGTTGGGTATCTTCTACTTTGTCTGCCAATCCTAAAATGTAGATATATAAAAAGGGACTTGAAGCTTAGGTAATTCAAGCACCAGGTTTACCTTGCAATAGCTGGTGGTTCAGGGATTTTGGTGTTTACCCACCTGGAGCAAAGCAAAAGGGAAGCAAAATCAACAGAGGCCATCTAATAGATAACACTCCAATTTTAACGGAACTTGAAAAGTCCCCAAGGTTTCTTCTATGAAAGGCATCTCTCTCAGATTCTAACTTGGTGAGTCTTGGAAAGGTCTTGATATCTATATTTTAACAAGCGCTTCAAATAGATCTATTATACATCATCTTCAGGCTTCATATTGAGAAATATATCTAACCTAACTCTCCTTTCTAAAACATAAGAAGTCAGTCCAAGGAAATAAAAGCTTCTCTAATCTACCAATACTTGCTACATTAAACATTAAAATGAAAAAAAAAAATTGAAAAGTAAATATTTTGTAAGCAGTTTATTTAAAAATAATAAGACTGGTGTTTTAAGAATAAAATCATATGCATGACTTATAAAAAATTATATTTTCCAATACAAAAAATTTAGTGAGAATTGCTTTATAGTTTTTCATTAAATTTTTGCAACTTTCTTTAATATATGTTTTAATAAAGACAGCTGGGTTCTCAAATCTTCTGCACTTAATCTGTTTTTATATGTTGCTTAGGTTGAAATGCATAAAGAAAATTTAATCTCATACAAATACGTAGTTAAAAAAGAGAGATGTATTTTAAAGGACTTTTCAATTAATAGTGGATATTCTTTTTTCAAACAGTAAATGGGCAGCAATCTTTATATTAGCCCTACAATGACTCTGTCTCATAATATTTTCCAGGCAATCAAGCTTTTAATATAAAATGTGGAAAAATATTAAACAAGGCAATATTGTTTTATAAGCCTATGCCTGGAACTTAAAAAGAATCATATGTGTAAATCTTTAATGGGAACATTTTAACAACAAAACATCCTTGGATTTTACTAGACAAATATAAGTTACCTGTGAATGAGTTATGAATATATATGTGTGTATGTATGTATGTACATCATATTTCTATTGTATATAAGCATGCATATATGTGTGTATGTTTTATGTATACTCATTGTATGCTTATGTATATGCATATATATAATTAAATAATAGATTTTTCTCTTTTGTTCCAACCACCAAAGAACTAGAATCTCCTTCCTAAAACTGGGTTATTTCTAAAGGCAAGATAATAAGCTTGATAAATTTCTGAGTTACTTTAAAATCATTTTTCATATCATAATTCTTAAGGTGCCTTAAACATGCTCTACACAGGGTGTCTCCATTCCAACTATAATTTTTCAAAAAAAAAAAAAAAAGAATGCTAAAAGAGGTGTTGAAAATTCAGAGAAAATAATACCTGTTCAACAGTTGATTCTTCAGAGCTATTGTATGCTATTGTCCCAAAAGCTATGCTGGGAAATACTGTTGAACCAATATGCATGCCTCCCTTCTGCCTTGGAAGAAATATGGCTGAGCTAAAGGAAAAAAAAAAAAAAAAAGACTCCTAAAACAGCACTCAGAATTAATTCTAGTAGATAGTTATGGTCTCTTTTTTGCCTGCAATCTCTCACTCACTTAAGTAGGTGAGCAAAGACAGCTAAGGGCAAATGCATTTCAAAGAAATATCTGGAAGAATCATGCAGTGCCCAATGGCCCCTCCCTCACTGATCCCTTCTACCTGTGTGCTACCCTGGCTCCTTACTTCAGCCCTTTTTTATTTTCTTCCATTGTCCGTCTGTTTCATTTTTGAAATTGCATGTGTGTATTTATTTATTTATTTTCTTGAATTCTCCTCTGCCTTTTTTTCTGATTCTGCTACGGTGTTCAGTTGTAATGAGGGTTTCCATCCATCTTAGCTAGAGCAGGCATATACGTGTCAGTAAGGATTATACGTAGAAAGTGAGTCACACATCACTCACAGTCATCAACACACTAACTTGTTTTTAGCTCAACCTGCATGCTGCGTATGTCAGCAAGTAGTCAAAACAATAAACAGGCGCATTGTTTTAATGTGCCAATTAAATTGTGTATATGTTTAAACAATCACCATGATTACATCATGACATAATCAGAAAGACTAGAAAGCGTTGTAACTATCAAATCTCATTTTGGGGATCAAAAGGATCATGAATGGATAGGTATGTATGTGACTATGCATACGTGTGCATTACACTGTCATCCCCTATATCAGCACTGAATGAGAAATAACAACTCATCTCACGAACTTGGTTGACACTTGCATAGAAAGAAGATGATGGGGGGAAAAAGTGTATTTAAAGAGTTCAAGGAGAATATGGGATAGGACCTTGATTCATAACTGTGAAAACTGCTATTAAGGTAACCATGTAGGAGAGGGCGATTTGTACAAACTTTATAGAAAGCAGTTGGACAACACATATTAAGAATCCTAAAGGTGTTGATTTTCTTTGATCCAATTAACTCAACTTCTTATAATTTACCCTAAAGCTGTATTCAGAGATAAAAGAACAATTTTTATATGAGAATATTCATTGTAGCATTGTTTGTAATAACAATAAGGGAGTAATTGGGAGCAGCATAAATATCTGACAAAAAAAGGATATTTTCAATAAATCATGAAATATCCAAGTGATTGAATAAAATGCTGTTATCAAACATCTGTTTTCCAAAGATAACTACAATTATAAAATAGATAGAAATAGACAGACATAGATAGCTCCGTGTGTGTGTGTGTGTGCGCGCGTAGGTGTGTGCATATATATGTAATGTGCATATGTGTAAGTATATGTATTTGTTTAGTTAAAATACAAATTACTTAAGAATGTAATTTCTCACACAAGATTTTTGTGAGCATGGATACAATTTTGCAGAAAAAAGACTGATAGGAAATATACTAAAATCCTAATAATGAATGGTAAGATTTGGGGTAAATAAAAGCTTCATATATTTTCACTTTCTTAAATTACTTACATTGATCCCATGTTATCAGTAATGAAGTAGTAAAATGACATCCAAAAAAGTCTCATACATACAGTATTTATATCTCCAAAATTCATTCCTAGCTTGCCTCAGTGATTTCTGGTCCTGATGCAGTTTGTAACTAAGCAGGAATGCTAAAAACACTTTCAAAGTCACCCTTTCAGCTGGATTCCTAGGGACTTATTAAGGTGATAAACACCTTTGGCCAAAACCTATGGTCAGCAACACTCTCAGCAAAATCAAATGTTCCCGTTACTTTCGCTTTTTATGTGTTTGAAACAAGGGTTACCCAAGCAGTTCATTGTGGCACCCCAGGCTGTGACCAGATTGTTCATCCTCGCACTGAGTTTGGGTCTCTAAATGAACCCAGGTATGTTTTAATAACCTTGGAACTTGGAACTCTTTTTGCACCATTTCCATACCCAGCCAGTTGCTGTATATCTTGGCAGTGGCAAGCTTATTTCTAAGGAAAGAGAAATATTTCCATTCTTTAATAAGTCATTCCAAGTTTCCTGTGATGTTATAAATAATCGGGCAAACAGCCGGCTTTATTCTGCTTAATTTGATATGGCAGATTTGAAATGTCAAAAAGTTCACTCTCAACATAAGCCATGCAACTGGACTCTGACCAATACTCTCATTCCTGATGGGATAAACTTTATCGTCAAGCTCACTCAGGAAGGCAGCTGGGACCCTGCTTGCCCTTCCCAGGCGCTGACTGATAGAGTAGTCTGAGTTGGCCCTGCATGTTGTGAGCATGAGGTCAGCTCTTCCTGGGTTTTCTCTTGGGGGACAGGCAACTAGCTTGACAAACTTAGCTAATATACCTGTCACTCAAGGGCAGAGAGAAGGAGGCCAAAGAAACAAAGTTGAAATTAACATGTGAGTAATTGGAGGAAGAAGCATTAAATATCATTTCAGGGTAAACATTTCAGTAAAAGAGTCATATTTTAGTCTCTCTATAACGACTCTGTGTCAAATTTCCTTTCACGATCAAGTTCAAGGGCTGATTTACACGTTGGAAGTCCACAGAGAACTGAATTCTGGGCATACAGCTGAAGGTCACCTGACTGTAGTGATGAAAGATAAAACTACCATAAATTCAGATGCTTGGCTGAGATTTTTAAATCTGTTGAAAGAGCTAAAAGGGCATTTTGCCGATGAGTTTGATGTTTAATAGGATATTTTTGTTGTTTTTAGTCCTTTGCCTTGTATTTACAAATCGAACAGGCTCTGATGAAACAGCTCAAGTGTGGTTTGCATTGATTCAGAAAGGAATTATTTAAAGAGGAAAAAAAGTTGTTGAACTTGATTTAATGCTTTTGAATATTAAGCAATTTCCTTTAATAATACATTTGTTTAAAGTAAACTGTTCATAGTTCATCTGTTCTTATTTTTAATTTTGTATTTTATCCAAACCTGATCTGTTTTTCTTCCCAGTTTCTTATTATTCATCAGGCTGTTCATGTTCCAATTAAGATCATTTTAGACTGCGTTTTCTGGAAATAAATACATCAAGTTGATTAGGAAGAGCCAAGATCAAATGTGAAAGGAGTGATCAGGTTTTGAATGTAGACAATGTTTAAAATGTGTGGGTTTCAAATTTTCTTAAAACCAAAATAAAAACATATTGTTTGTAAAATATAAAAAACCTTATGCTTCTGAGATCTCACTTGAATATTTACTTTACTTAATAAATACTCCTTTTGCTTTGAAGAATAAGCTGTAAACATTGTGTGAGAATCTTGCATATGGTGGGGTAAACACACATGGGTTTTCACATAGCTATTGAGAAGTAAATAAATCCTATAGGCTTAAGGGCTCCCCAGTTCCTTGCTACACAGCCCTGTTGTCCATGGTTTACTTTTTTCCACAGGATGATTCTTAATACTTTACCAGATGGACACACCACCACCATCATCTTTGCAGTTTCAAGTCTCATGCATTAGGCAGCTATGATATCTTCATCTTACTTCCTTCTCCGGCGTTCTTTCTCATTCACACCATCTCGAGGTGGGTGCATTAGATGGATAAGTAATACATTTATTTCCTAGGGCTGTTGTAATGAAGTACCACAAACTGAGTGGCTCAAAACAACAGTAATTGTCTCTCAGCTCTGGAGGCTAGAAGTTGGAACCCAGCAGTGTTGGTAGGGCCATATTCTATCTGAAACCTGTGTTACTCCTTACCTCTTCCTAGCTTCTGGTAGTTTGCTGGCAGTGTATGGCACCCCTTGGCTTGCAGCTACATAGCTACAATACTGCTTCGGTCCTCGCATGACATTCTCCCTGTGTGTTTCTGCCTTTATACAGTGATCTTCTTAGAAGGACAGTGAGAGAATTAGGGGCCCACCCTATTCCAGTATGATCTCATCTTAACTAATTACATCTTCAATAATCTTGCAATTACATTCTGAGGTACTAGGGGTTAGAAATTCAACTTTTTGTTTGGGTTGGGGGGGACATAATTTAACATATAACAGGTGTGAACAGGCAATATGTATAACTGTGTGTTTAATGTTGCTTTACAAAAAGTTGGTCAGTAACTATTGTTCTTTTTTTTTTTTTTTTTTAATTTTAAGCAACAATTATTTGTTAGAACTCCATGGGGACCTTCATAGAAATATTGAACTCAAAGTAAAGATGTAAGCTTGAGGTTTCTTTCTATGCAAGCATT
Organism: Papio anubis; assembly: GCF_008728515.1. Lineage (NCBI taxonomy): Eukaryota > Metazoa > Chordata > Mammalia > Primates > Cercopithecidae > Papio > Papio anubis. The sequence continues at coordinate 22,616,210 of NC_044982.1, forward strand.
TTCTAACTTTCAAACTCCTCAAACCATAGGGAAGCAGGACAGAAATCACCTCATATAATGCTCATAGGTTTGAAGTCAGTTGAAATGATCTTGTTTAAAAAGGTCAGTATAGAGTTTAATTGGGTATATTTAACTGAAGTATTAAACAGAGACATTGCTGGCCTGAAAAAGATCTCATGCCAGATAAAGGCAAATATAATAAAGATGTCAGGGTGCTTCTCCGGAGCAAGTGAGATCATTATGCAATTATGTTACTTAGAAAGGCAAAGGGCAGAATACAATTTATACTATGAAATGTTACATTTCCAAGTTTCTGGAATTCACTTTTTTTCTCATTTCTTTGCAGGTAATCCACTGGGCTAGCTATAGATTCTAATTAAACGTTGGCATGATTTCCAGTTAATTTCCAATTAATCCTGAGAGAATTTACTTAAAATCCTCAAGTCTTCAGACTACTCTATGATGTTCTAAACAAATTTTGACAATTAAAAAAAATAGAATTAAATATTTGCTTCTATATAGAGCTGAATAGCCATCCTAAAGAAGTTCTAGAATTTTTTGACTATCTTAATTTATAAATTTAACCACCATTTGTTAACTATTTACTGTATTCAAGACATTATTTGACACTGGGATTGTAAAGTAAGATTGAGTGAAACCTTTTAATTTTCATAAATTGTGATTTCACAGATACATGTGTAGAGGTTACTTTTTAAGTAGCCTGTAATAAGTGCCATACCTTAAATACAAATGTAGTGATGCTACAAAGAGCAAAGAGAGCTTCTTTGTTATAAGGAACAAAGGCAAAGAGAGCATCGAATGTAACTAAACAGATGAGAGAATCATAAGGTACACTAGTTAGAGTAGGTTAGGCTAGACAACCAAGCCATTCCAAAATCTCGGTAGCTGAACACACATGCAAGTACACACACACAGGCATATGTTTTTGTGTTTGGTTCTTTTGCAATTCATAATATGTGTTCAATATGGTTCACCTGGGGGTGGGAACCTTGCTTCAGTGCTTCCCTGATCACCAAGACACACAAAAAGAAAAATGGTAAATCACTCAATGGCTCTTCAAGCTTCAATCCAGAAAGATCCATAGTAATCTTATCACTTGTGACCAAATCAACTCATAATACCATTTAAAAAAAAAAAAAAAAGCAAAACGTGGGAAGGAGAGAGGGTCCATATGTAAGAGATACAATCATAAAGTGTGTCCAGAATTTGAAGGGTGCTGGGATTTTTTTCATGCACCCAAATGGATATCACTGTGGACATCTGCAAAATGAAGAATAATATTTCAGTGAGTGGAAATTGTGCCAGGGTCTCAAAACACTCAATAGAGTGGAAAAGAAAATTGGGAAACAGTTGACAGCACTTTTGTTTGTTAAGTGGCAAATATTTGTGCATGACCAACGTTGGAAAACAAATATGACAAAAGTATACTGTTATTGGGCCACCAAGAATCTTGTATTAGTTTGGGTTCTCTCAGAGCTGACCTTGAGACTAGAAATGAGCTCAAGTAGTTTGGAAAGTTGCAATGGCTTTCCTGAGGTGTCTACTTGGTTAGGCTACTGTCCCCAATTATTCTAAGACTAATTAATTACCAAACACTAACTTAGATGTTGCTGTAAAGAGATTCTGCAGATATAATTAAAACTTCTAATCAGTAAACTTTATGTAGGGAACACTGTCCTGGATAATTTGTGTGGAACTGACTGAATCAGTTGCAAGACCTCCAAAGCAGGGCTGAGGTTTCCCAGAGAGAATAAATCTCACCTGTAGACAACAGCTCTAGCCTGTCCTCAGAGACTCCAGCCTGCCTATGATATCCCTTTTCTGACTGCCCACTCCATGATATCAACTTTTTAGCCAGCTCATGCATTTGTAAATTCAATTACTTATAATAAATATCTTCCTATATTGTACTGCTACTGGTTCCGTTTCTTTGGTTGAATCCTAACTGATAAAGTGATCATAGGAAGTACAATCGGGCAGCAGAAAAATGGGACAGAAAATAACACAGCTCAATAAAGTGTGTTTTTATGAGCAGATTACTGCTGTGGGTATCTGGGCTTAATCCCAGTGGAAACCTTCTAAATGACTGTAGACAAGAAATCGCCAAATGATTGCATAGTGGAGAAAACCAGGGTATTTCTCCATGAACTCTAGCTACTTATTGTTCAAGAGCACCTGTCCCCTCTACTTGTCCATTTCCCTCCTTTCCTGTGACAAAAGAAGCCCTGCAGGAAGACAGTGGAAAAATGCCATAGATGACTTGAAAGGATATGGGCTTAGAATGCACAGAATCTGATACAAGTCTACTTCAAAGACAATGCCTTTCATTTTTCAGTGACTGGGGAGGCAAGAACATGTTTTCAAAAGGGGTATAAAATTTGTGATTTAATCAACACATACTGAATATTTAAAATGTTCCAGGCACTGTGAAAGAAACTGAATAAATGTGGGTGAAGTATAGTCTCAGTCCTTCAGAAATTTCATAATCATTAAAAGTACAATTGACCCTTGAACAACACAGATTGGAACTGTCTAGTTCACTTATACATGGATTTTCTTCTGCCTCTGTCACCCAAGACACAGCAAGACCAACCCCTCCCCTTCCTCCTTCTTTTCAACCTACTTAACCTGAAATTGATGATGAAGACATTTGTGATGATCCACATCCACTTAAAGAAAGGTAAATATATTTTCTCTTCCTTACAATTTTCCTAATAACCTTTTTCCCCCAGATTGTTTTATTGTAAGAATACAACAAATTATACAAACGACATATAAAATGTGCAGTAATAGACTGTTTATGTTATTGATAAGGCTTCTGGTCAACTGTAGGCTATTAATAGTTAAGTTTTTGGGAAGTCAAAATTTATGCATGGATTTTTGACTATGCAAGAGATTGGCACAGCTACTCTCTAAGTTATTTAAGGATCAACTGCATTTGCAATGAAATGTCACAAGATTTACAAAAGATATGTATACTTATTGAGAAGTAGAGGGGTTAATACTAACCAGAAACATGTAGAGGCTATGAAAAAACAGAGATATTTACCAAGCAATCATGGGAGAGAAGACCATTTCAGACCATTCCTTGAGTGCCACATTCAATTCCGGGTGCTATCCTTCAGTGAAAACAAGAACAAAGTAGAAAACAATGTAAGAGAGATAAACAGCATTGCAAAGTCAGAGTCGTACCGGAAATTTCAATTCTTCAGTTTGGTAGGAGAAAGAAGACTGGTGAGGTGGGGAAGGATTGGGCATTGGAGTGAATTTTTTAAAAATATTTTTGTATTCTCCCAATTGTTCACAGGTAGACGCTCCTCTAGAGAAGTAAGAAATCTTCATATCTGTCCCAGTTTCTCTATTTGGCTGAGGACTGAGTCTCACCTCAGTATACATATTTTTTTGATGCCATGTCCTCTGTTTTTCATTTCAGTTTGATATTTGGGGAGAAGCAAAGAGTTCGCCACTGTATCTGAGCTCCCTCATTCTTGTGATCCAGTTTCACATGCTGCAGGTGGCCAGATCAGTTTGAGGCCAATAAGCACTTACCTAGAACCGGCAGGAGGGAGGAAGCAGAACTCAGCTGTCTTCTTGCATCCAGAGGTGCAACATTCCTATTCAAAATCCAGGCACGTGGCAGCCGCATGCTGGAGGAGACACCTGCTTCATGCCCAATTCAGTAAAATATTAAGAATTATACAATTTTAAATTACAATGTTTCATTTTCTCTTCAGCCTGACCTAATTATTCCCAGCAGGGAGAGTTGGCCAATAGCATTGATTTTGGTTTTTTTCTCCTTGGTCTGTAAGGAAAAGGCATTCGTCTCTCATTTGTTTTCTTTATTTTTCTTTGAACACCGCCAAAGTATTCCATGCCAGCTCCTCCTCATACCTTCTTTCCCATTTTATAAGCGCTGATTCACCTGTAAAACACATTTTTATAAAAGCCAGAAAAAGAACAGTGGCCATAAAAAGCTCCCACGCCTTTGCATGATCCTTGTTGTTAGCAATCCAGAAAAGGCCCCCTGCTCACAGCAGACGTTGCTTGGCAGCTGCTGCCTTGACTTTTTTCTTCTCCAACCATTGTGCTCATGAGCCTGGCAGGGTCAGAACAGAAAAATGCATTTTTTTTCATCATCACTTGACAGTGTTTTCTTCAAATCTCCAAGTTTTACAAACAAGGTGATGGCCATAAGAGACTTATCCTGACAACTCAAAGATTGGTGCATGTTTTGTCTGAAGGGGTCAGAGAAAGCAGGAAAAATAAAGAGAGATCATGCAAATAAACCTACACATATCCACACACATCTAGATGCCTTTTAAATTTGCATAGGCCACATTGGTTTTTTTTTTGTTTTTCTTTTTCCTTTGGCTATTTATGTGATGCACAGGAAAATATTCACTTGCAAAAATGGACAACATGTATTGCCTTTCCAGCTTTTGCTTGAAAAGTCTTAAGGAAGAGTGTCATTACCATTTATCTCTACAGATAAAACGTCAGACCCTTCTGAAAACTTAGGGTAAGGTTGGCTGATGGCAAGGATCATCTTTGTATACTGCTAGTAATCTCAAACATTTGTAATTCATATTATTTGCTCTTTATATCATCCTTATATAAAATATTTGACCATTCATGAGTAGATTGGTATCGTTGACATTCCAGGGAATGTTGTACAAATAAGTCAGAGTCTTTCTGTTTTCTGGAAAGTCAATATTATGAGATATTGTCAGGTCTTCTGTGATAAGAGATCCCATAGTAAATAATTTGGCCAATATTATGTTAACAAAGTTAAGTTTATTTTCTGCAAGATTTCTTGTACTTTATGATAGAATGCATACTAAGGTCTCAAGGAGCTAGGGTTCTCCAAAACACAGTTTGGAAAACATTTGGAAAGTAAATAATACTTCTTAGCTTTTTACTTTTCTCACTCTAAGTCTGACCCCTGAACACAAGTCCAGAAGTATATTACCCACTGCTTATTAGACATCTCTTAACAGATGGGTCTTGTTCACCAATTACCCTCAGTATATAACAAAGTGCCTGGTACACAGTTGCTAGTCATATTTTTGAATAATATAATAAATCTCTGAAGTCAGGAAAGTAAGTGTTGGTCTCTTTCATCTTCTTTAAAAACCAAGTTTGAAAAACCAGAGTTTAGTAGACACAATGGAACATTTGGCTTAGAAGAAAATAAATAAACTTATACATTTACTTGTGTTAATAAAGAAATAAAAGCTAAAAATTCTGATGGACTTACTATATGCGTGTAATCATATGGGGTCAATTGTTTTAGCTCATTGGACCACCAATATGCTTCAACACCATATTCATGACAAAAATTCCCAAATATGCCTTAAATGAGCAATAAAGGTCTTGCTTGCTCTAAGATATCATGATATTGTTCTTTCTGTTGAGTTAACTAGAATGGTTGGAAAAGCTTTGCTATATGTCATTTTGACTTCTTCATTTGGCAGGCTACAACTTATCTAACCATACTAAGCTACAGTTCATGGGACATTAAAGTGCAAAGTCATGACTTCTAGAAACAGGGGTTAGGTAGGTGAGAGGTGAGATTTGCACTGTTAGATATATTTCAGCTCTACACATGTTTCTTAGTAATGCCAATGAGCACTGCAAAGAAATTTGAAACAATAAGTGGTAGTGTTTTGTTATTTGTTTGTTTGCTTGTTTGTTTTTGAGATGGAGTCTCTCTATGTCACCCAGGCGGGAGTGCAGTGGCGTGATCTCGGCTCACTGCAAGCTCCGCCTCCCAGGTGCCAGCAAGGTAGTGTGTTTGTTAATTCAAACAGAATGAAAGAGATATGGAAATCTGAGGGATCAAATGACTTTGGAATAAATTTTTGGTTTCTTTTTGTTTTTCTTCCAGAGGACATAAATAGTGCTAATGAATGAAAAGTTCAGGAATGTGGATCTCAAGTCAGAACAAGAAGATTAGAGAAACTAAAGCTACTCTAAAATGAAAAAAAATAATAATAATACAATTAAATAGTATTTTTCTTTTTAAAAAAAAATAATTGCAACTTTTTTCTTAGATTCAGGGAATACATGTTTAGATTTTTTACATGAGTGTAATACATGATATTGAGAGTAAGGATATGGATGGTCCCAACACCCAGGTAGTAAGTATAGTACCCAATAGGTAGTTTTCAGACTTTGCCTTCCTCCCTCTCTCCCCCATCCAGTAATCCCCAGTGTTTATTTTTCCACGCTTATCTCCACGTGTACCTAATGTTGAATTTCTGCTTATAAGTAAGAACATATGGTATTTGGTTTTCTGTTTCTGCTTTAATTTATTAAGATAATGACCTCCAACTGCATCCATGTTACTGGAAAGGAAATTACTTTGTTCTTTTTAATGGCTGCATAGCATTCCGTGGTGTATACGTACTACCTTTTCTTTATCCAGATTACCACTGATGAGTACCTAGACTGATTCCATAACTTTGCTACTGTGAATCATGCTGCAATAAACAAACAAATGCATGTGTCTTTTTAAAAATGAACAAGTGGGACCTAATTAAACTAAAGAGCTTCTGCACAGCAAAAGGAAATATTAACAAATACTTTACAGAATGAGAGAAAGTATTCACAAACTATGCATCAAACAAAGGGCTATTATCTAAAATCTATAAGGAACTTACACAATTCAACAAGCAAAATGCAAATAACCCCATTAAAAAGTGGGCAAAGGACATGAACAGACATTTCTCAAAAGAAGATATACGATATACAAGCAGAAAATAGTAATTTAATAAAGCAGTAAGGTCCTTATTGTTAAATATTTTGAAGAAGTTGGTTATTTATCTGAGATTTTTGCATTGAATGAGATAACGGAGAAGGTGATGCCTCAGATATTTATATGAGCTCTCCTGGCTACAGGTGCTTGTGATACTTAGAATAGTCTAGTTTATTCCAGGAGTATGACTTAGTGTAGCAGGACGAGCTGTGGACAAAACCCCACAGACACCAAGATAGTGAAGGAAGTAGCTTTTAATCAGCTGGAAGCATCAGCAGACTAGCATCTCAAAATCTGAGCTTGTTGAGTGCACAATTTCTATCACTTTTAAGGGCTCACAACACTAAAGATTTTACATGACAGGGCCGTGATTGATTGAGCAATCTAGGGGGTATGTGACAGGGGCTGCATGCACCAGTAATCAGAATGAGACAGAACAGAATGAGAAGTTTCACAATGTCCTTCCATACAATGTCTGGAATCTATGGATAACATCGGTTGCTAAGTCATGGGTTGAATTTTAACTATCAGGCTAAGGTCAGGCAGGCCCAGGCCTGGTTTTGGGTCTGGTGCCTGGCGCCGGGCTGCCTGTCTTTGGTTTCGCTTCCTTGTTTTTTTTGTTTGTTTGTTTTTTGTTTTTTGTTTTTTGTTTTTCTTAAATCAGGTACTGAGCATAAAACAATATAGAACAATATGGGAGGAGGGGTCTCCTCTCTTTTCTTATTTGTATTGCTTATAATTCTTAGAGGAGTCAACACAATGATCAGTTCAGAAAGTATTTAGTATTCTTATTCACTGTGTATAAATATCAGGCTTAATAAAAACATTTCAAATAAAAAATAGGTAAGAAGAAAGAGAAGAAGGAAGGAAGGAAGGAAGGAAGGAAGGAAGGAAGGAAGGAAGGAAGGAGAGGGGAGAGGGAAAAGAAAGAAAAGGGAAAAGGGAAAGGAAGAAATAATGAGAAAAAAGAATCCTAAACACCTGAGGCATAAAAGGGGATAAAAATGTATTATAAATAAATCACTGTATCATCATTAATGATGCTTAAATTGCCCATAATATTTCAGGTCATATGTTTTGCGGGGACATATCACCTTGCAGGATATATTTTCCACTTCTTTTCTATTTCAGATTCCACCACACTGGCTACCTTGTCATTATTTGCATATTCTGTCATTCTTTATACCTGGGGCCTTTATTTTATGGTCAACAATGGAGGAGCTTCTCATTTGGCTAAACTCTAAACAATATACTTAGTTGTATGTACTTTGAAGAAATATAGAAGTGACTTCAGGTACGGATATACACAGAATCACAAGCAGTGGTAAAATGATTGGCTTTATTTAGAGGTCTGGAGGAAACAAATTTCACAGATCAGAGGTAAGTAAGGAAGCTTTGGGAAGAGGAATGTAGAGGGGCATATGGGGGTTAGCAGAGTATGTACGTCTTTGGTCCGCATATTAATAACACTCAAAGCATGTCTACAACAGAGATACACTCAAAAGTCAGCTAGGCAAGATGGTTCTTTCAGAGGAGGTGGGCCAGTGTTTCTCCTTGTTACTATACAGCCGAGTCCATAAGGCCAGAAATTAAATAGCTATAATGAGAAGGATGAATGTGTATCAGCCCAAAGCATGGATTCCCTGTCATTAAGGTTGGCTAAGCTACTACGTCTGGGGAATCCCTGGTCTGTCAGCAACAAAATCCAAAGCTATTCACTTGATAAGGCAGCATTGCTAAAGTAATCTGACTGCCCACTTAATGGCAGGTTGATTTTACTGGACGCCATCTATCCAGAAGACAGTAATTTGTCCTTCCCAGAATGGATGCCCATATGTACATGTGTCAGTACCACAGCCTAACAACTTACAAAATTTCTGATTTGTTACAACTGGATTATAGACATAATTTTCTCAGATCGTGTGACTCTTTTATAGCAAAAGAGATATAACAAACTTCACTTTACCATGAGACCCACTGCTACTATTACATACTGTACCATTCAGAAGCAGGAAACCTAATTAAATGATGCAAAGAAGAAGAGACCATTTGCAGCTCCAGGACAATTCCCAGAATAGTTAGGAAGTAGGACTGGACATTCTCATCAACACTCTTAGTGCTTCATTTCCCAAATATGTGCTATTGATCCCCATGACTTTTCAATCAGCTGGATCATTGATCCTGGTTCCTTACAGAAAACATTTCCAAGAAGTAAAACAGCAAGGATTCCACTGAAATTGTAGGTAGATTACCGTGTGGTGATTTGGGTCTCCTCATGCCAGTACAATGACCGTGAGACAGAAAAGGGTGAAGACTCCTGTTACCGTAAGGATTTACAGTGGCTGCTACACATTGTGAGCTGAAAGGACTTCACTGGAAGTCATGAGATTTAGAATATATCTACAGTTACTTCGCTGCCCAGTAATAACTAAGTAATCAATTACAATAGCCACAGCCTGACAAGATCAAAGCAACTAAAGACTTGTAATACCTGATGATGAAATGCTGAGATGACCCCAGTGGTTAAGTGGTGGCCAATGGAGGAGTGAGAGTATGGTGTCAATTGTGGCTTCAAGCGAGTTATAGCTGGAGTACAAGCTTCTTCCATTAACCCTACTGTCTTAATTCTTTTCCTGGTAGATATAGCCAGTCATCACCTGGAAGGCTCTGTGAAAGATTGGGCTGCAGAGAGAATCACATATTCTTTTAGGAGGCCGAGACGGGGCGAACAAGGTCAGAGATCGAGACCATCCTGGCTAACACGTAAAACCCCGCCTCTACTAAAAACACAAAAATTAGCCATGCAGGTGGCGGCCTGTAGTCCCCGTGCCACTCAGGGAGGCTGGAGGCAGGAGGTCGGCGGAACTCCCGGGAGGCGGAGCTTGCAGCATTGAGATCCGCCACTGTACCCAGTCAGCGATAGAGTCACCTGGCCTCAAAAAAAAAAAAAGAGAGAGATCACAACTGGTTTCAAATGGTTCAAGGTTAGACACATCTTCTGTCCTGCTCAAATCCTCTCAGTCTGGTCTCTTTTATTCTATAGCTACTGCTGCAATCTCAGCACAGACAAAGACTTATACATTTTACAGTATCTTTGGATTGAGGTAATCCCCACTATCACAATGGTCAACTACTTACCTGAAAACAGCAATACAATTGTTATATTATAAAGCTCAAAAGCACAGAAGAAATAGAACTCGAATATAAATGTTATTTTTTTAACTCAGCAAGGCAACGTACTTCTACAGAAGTGTGCACCTCACAGATGGAGCAATGGTGAGCGCACACCTGGACAAGAGAGGCAAAGGGGTTCTTATTCCTGAGGCACGTGGCCCCTGCTGCTTTGTTGGTCCCCTATTGGCTAGGGTTAGACTGCACTGGCTAACCTAATCCTGATTGGCTAATTTAAAGAGAGTGACGGGGTGAGTGCTTTGGCGGGAAAATAAAAATGATTATGCAGCGTGGAGAATGGGTCAGGGGAGAGCAGGTAATCAAAATGAGTTAGTGTGGAGCAGGTGATCAGAATGCGTTAGGGTGGAGAAGGTAATCTGAATGAGTCAGGGTGGAGTAGGTAATCAAAAAAGGTTACTTTAGGAGAAAGTTAAGTTTAAAAGTAGAAGGCAAAGAATTGAACATACTAACATATTAATTCTTTGAAGAGAAGTTTAGAATTCACATTTAACACAACGAATTGAGAGGGAATAAAATAAAATATCCTGTAAATCATCTCACCCACATAATCTTTGTTAAGCACTTTACCCCTTTTTCTAATTGTGTTCAAAACTTTTTTGATGGGCCGGGCGCGGTGGCTCACGCCTGTCATCCCAGCACTTTGGGAGGCCGAGACGGGCGGATCACGAGGTCAGGAGATCGAGACCATCCTGGCTAACACGGTGAAACCCCGTCTCTACTAAAAAATATAAAAAACTAGCCAGGCGAGGTGGTGGGCGCCTGTAGTCCCAGTTACTCGAGAGGCTGGGGCAGGAGAATGGCGTGAACCCAGGAGGCGGAGCTTGCAGTGAGCTGAGATCTGGCCACTGCACTCCAGCCTGGGCGACAGAGCGAGACTCCGTCTCAAAAAAAAAAAAAAAAAAAAAACTTTTTTGATGAGTACATGGTAAATTAAAATTTTAAAACATCAAAATTGAAGTTAAGAAAGGCATTTCCATAAACATTTTTGTTTTTGATGATTACCTAATAGTAAGAGTAAAATGTCTTTGTCAATTTTTATCACCATCATCATCCACTGTTCTTCACTTTCTTAAATGCAAGTTGTCTTGTTCAATGTGTCTCAGAACTAGGAAATAATAATACGTAATTCACACCTTCAGAGGACTTGCAAGTTATTTGGCACAACAAACCTAATCCCCTAACAACTGCTAACTTGTAAATCTATTAGAATGTGAAAGGTAGATAAGTATAGAAAATGTAAGATAGAACCCAGATTAATAATGGTAATTCAGATTACCAGAGACAGAACAACTAAATCAGTACAGCAGGTAGATAGAAAAAGAAAGAAAACTAAAGGATATAACATAGTCTTGAGGGTACAGAAAATTAAATCAGAGGCTACAAATTGGAATGTTTGTGTCCCCCTAAAATTCACATGTTGAAACATAATCCCCAGTTGCTATGATATGAATGTTTGCGTCCTTCACCCAAAATTTATATTGAAAACCAATCTCCAATGTGATAGTATTAAGAGTTGGAGCTTTGGAGGAAGTGATTAAATTGTGTAGGCAGAGCCCTTATGAAAGGGATTTGATCCCATATAAAAGAGGCCTGAGGGAGCCTGTTTATTTCTTCCATTATGTGAAAACACAGCTAGGAGGCATCATCACCAAATCAGCCAACATCTTGAGCTTGACCTTTCCAGCTACCAGAACTGTGACCCATGAATTTCTGGTGTTTATAGGTAACTCAATGTGAAGTATTTTTTTACGATAGCCTGAACAGACCAAGACACCAATAAGACAGTATTTGGAGGTGGGGTCTTTGGTAGGTGATTCTCCCTCATGACTGGAATTAATGTCTTTACAAAGGTCACCCCAGAGACCTCTTTTATCCCTTCTATCATGTGAGGACGTCGGGAGAAGTCTCTCTGAACCAGAAGTCAGTTTATACCAGACACGGAATGTGACAGCTTGTTCTTCATAGCCTTCAGAACTAATAAATCTAGTTGCAAGAAACACATTTCTTTGTTTGTAAGCCACCCAGTCTATGATATTCTGTTATTGCAACCCAAACTCACTAAGACATTAAGTAAAATATCATAATAATATCTGTGTTATGATGCGTGGCACATAAAACCAGAGTACTTCAGAATCGATGCATTAGGAAATTGGTGTCTGTCAAGAGATTTTTTGAGTAGTCAAATAACATGGAGAATGTGGTGTTCAGTAATACTAGTCTAATAGTCTTAGAGAGAAAGAATCTAAATCATGTTGTCCAGAAAGAAATCTGTGGAGATAACCCCACTTTAAACAAATAAAGGAAACAAAATTTAAATCCATTTCTTATCCAAGTTATGGCAATTGGCTTAAGAGTCTTCAAAGATAACAGATAGATTCTTACTGACACTGTGGTAGGAGTTAATAAGAAATTATTTTAGGCAGATAGAGAGGACAAAAAAGGGGGTCCTTGGAAGCCATTTTTTTTTTGCAGCTTTTGTCTAGCAGGAAAGCTCTGATTCTTAGACCCTGCTGGCCACCTTTGATATGCAAATGCAAACTTTTAGAAACTGGGTCCACCCAACATGGTGATTCCCACTTTTATCCTCTTGCCCATGCCCCCACATGTGCCTGGTAGCATGGCCACCCCCAAATATCCCTACGTGTGTGGAACATCATGGCGCCCTGCATTTGAATATTAAAAGGCTAAGGTGGAAGGGCCAGCTTTTTTGAGGACTATGTGAATAACATGCCTAGTCAAACCAATCCCCTGAGCCTTGTGCAAATCAGACACCGCCTCCTCCAGCCATCGAATATAGCTGACTGATATTACCTGAAAGTGAGGTTCCCTCTCTCGGCTTTGGAGCTCCCTCCCTCTCTCTGTGCACAGGGGAGCTTCTTCTTTCTTCCTTCCCCCTTCTTTCTTGCCGATTAAACTCCCTGCTCCTTAAAACTACTCTACATGTGTCCATGTCATTTTCTCTAATTCAATTCGAGACGAAGAACCTGGTGTTTTTCCACCAGGAGCCGTATCAATACTCTATTAGCTATCTTGTTAAACTATCTGTTGTTGATACTCTAGTCTACATATCTGGCGAATTTTTTTCTGAGAAATATAGATTTGGTACTAGAAATTCATTCTGTGCATGCCTAAAGTCTCCAGTTCCGATTTGGAATTTGTTGTCCAATATAGTTTAGAAATATAAGACACATTTATCCTTTTTGTCCTTCTTATTAAAAAAAAATGTAAACACTAAGAGGATTATATTTTATTCCATAAGCATAAAACTTACTGAATTAAGAATACTTTATAGAGTAGAAGATCCTAGATAGATATTGACAATATTGCGTGCTGTAGAAAGACTTTCATGTCCTGCAAAGTATTTATTCTGATGTTCTTGCTGTTCTCCTGACACTGGTTTCTTGGCACACAGAATTGTTTATAGTGAATGCCAAGTGCAAGTTGATGTATACATTTGAAAGGAGACTACCTTGTTCCTTTGGCTTTTGAGCTTAGGCAGCAAGTCTCAAAGAAGTTTCTCAAGTACTTTTTAATTTTGTCTTTGGTGTTTCAAAGGAAAGACTCAGTAGGGAAGCAGGATTAAGTGGATTAAGTTGTTTATTTCAAACAACAAACTCAGAATTTTGATGCAGTGATCCATGCACTAAGCATATGAGTAGAGATGATTCTTGCCCATGCTCTGTAGCTAGACCCAAGGAATGCAGCCAGTGTCAATTCCTGCCATGCCTGCCAGGGATACTTTGATGTCTAGGGCAGTCGACTGGTGTCACATTCCAAGAATCAAGAAAGCAAAAAGCCTACAATCAGTTGTTGAGGACTTACTCTGCTCATTAAAATGCAAAGGATGCCTTGGAAATGTGCTGTACTGTGAAATAGTAAAACAAACAACAACAAACAACAATTTAAACATTTCCACCTAAACAATAAACTAAAACCAAAATATTTTACCTGTTTGCTTTAAAGTTGATGTTGACTCCCAAACTAAACATTTCAGCAAAGTGAGAGCTTGGAAACCATATTTTACCAATCGCGATGTATTTAACTAACAAAGAGATACCTTCAAAATAAGTACAATGTGTGACAGGACCCTGGTGTATTAGTTTTAGTTGCCTTTGGTATGTGAAACAAAAGGAAAAATTGTAATTGCAGAGCACATTTCTTAAACAACAGTGCTATATACCTTACACTAAAAAAATGAAATCCAGATGCACTAAAGAGTTGAATGAAAAAATAAATCATTCAACCATAAGAAACTATGGGCACATATGTATTAGTTCATAAGACGGGGAAAGGTTTCTTACATATAAAGTAAAGGTAAAATTTACAGAAGAGTTTTTCTCTGAATCAAACAATAAACTAAATAAACTAAAAAGCAATAATGAGTTAAAAAGCAAGAAAAGTGAAACAAATAGTCAAAAACAGATGGAATGCACGTTAACTATATATCCATACACATGGACACACATATGAATATATATTGAACATTGTTTCTAAAGAAAATAGAAGGTTAGGTTCTGTGAGCCTCTGATCATATTTTCATCAAGCAATCAATACGTAACTTTGTTTTATGTGTGTTTATTTTAATTGACACCTTATTCAATACACATAGTTGATTTATTAACATTGAACTCATCAGTAACATTATAACTTGTGCTTGAACTGTTAAAGAAGAATTATTCAATGATAATTGCTAAAGCACGGTAAGAAAAACTTTGTTCAAGACTATTGTGAGAGGTTTAGGAACTACTGCAATGGAATCTTGCAATAAGTCAGAGACTGAGCTCAACTCTGAATACAGCATGGGCAAGTAGAAATTTACAGTCAGGGATATATACGTATATACAAGGATGTATATGTATATGTATATATATCCTTGACTATATCCTTGTGCATGTATGTATGTGCGTGTGCATATATATACACGTGTGTGTGTGTGTGTGTGTGTATATATATACACAAAAATAAAAGAGAGAGGAGAAGAAGGAGACAAAAAGCAATAGTAAACGTTTTTGAAGAGCTAACTCGCAAAAGTTTGGCACTGAATAAAAATGGATACTGAATATTAAGGAAGATACCGTTCTGATGGAAATGCAAATTGAAACAAACCTTCAAAATTAACCTAACAATATATGTGAAAATCTTACAACAGCCATAAACATTTGTTACAGGAAAGGGGTACCTTCCATTTTGGGGAAAGTTGATCTGCTGGGGATCCTTCCTTCCAAGTTTCTAATAGGACCCAGTCTCCCAGCTGGGTTGTAACAAGATTCTCTAGTGGGGGAAGGGAGTCTTTGGTTTCCATATTTTTAAGGAATACATTTGCTCTTGTCCTAAGTTGATCACATAATTTTGTAGCTTTAAAGTATCTATGTCTATCAGGAGGTCTGTAGTTAAGAAAGGCCTTTCATACATTATTTTAAAAGGGTTGAGCTGCAGATTTCCCTTAGGGGCCACTCAAACCCATAATAAGGCTACAGGTAATAAAGACAACCAGGTTTCTGATGTCTCTTGCCATAGTTTAACAAGAGTCCTTTTTAGAGTTTGATTAACCCTTTCTACTTTTCCTGAAGACTGTGGCCCCTATGCCGAGTGAAGGTGGTACTGAATTCCTAGGGCTGAAGAAATGTTTTGGGTAATTGTCACTGTGAAAGACGGTCCATGATTCTTCTGTAAGCTCTTAGGCAGCCCAAATCTAGGAATTATTTCCTTTAGTAGGAGTTTAGAAACTTCAATTACCTTTCCATACCGGGTAGGAAAAGCCTTGATTCAACCGGTAAAGGTGTCAACAAATACTAATAAATATTTAAACCCTTCCTATTTGCCAGTCTTCATCACGGTGTGTTTCCCTATGCTGAACAGGCCTTACTAGAGGAGGAGGTAAAGATTGCTTATTTGGGTTATTCTGGGCACATAGTTCACAGGCCCAAGTTACCTGCTTTATGGCTTTAAGTAAGCCTTTTCCTATAAAAAGCCATGACATTAACTGAAATGTGGAATCTTTTCCCAAATAAGTAGATTTATGCAAATGTTTAACTATTTTCCACTGATTAGCCCTGGTATTAACAGCTTGTTGTTATTGATAAGTCAGCCGGAAGGATATTGAATTAAACCCTGACATTTAGCCCATTTTTGCTTCTCTTTAGTATACCTAGATTCTGTCATGACCGTGCCTGAGGGTGCTAATACTCACAAGTCCAACCGGCTCATTTAACCTACTTTCTTAGCAGGTGCATCTGCAAAGAAGTTTCCTATAGCCACACGAGTCTCCTTTTTGATGTCCTGTGCAATGGATTACAACTACTTCCTTGGGCAGCAAAACAGCATCTAATAGATTTAGAATTTCTTTCTTTCTTTCCTTTTTTTTTTTTTTTTTTTGAGATGGGGTCTTGCTCTGTTTCCCAGTGTTGAGTGCAGTGGTGGGATCTCAACTCACTGCAATCTCTGCCTCCCAGGTTCAACTGATTCTCCTGCCTCAGCCTCCCAAGTAGCTGGAACTACAGGCATGTAACACAATGACCAACTAATTTTTGTTGTTGTTGTTTTTCTGCATTTTTACTAGAGATGGGGTTTCACCATGTTGGCCAGGCTAGTCTTAAACTCCTGACCTCAAGTGATCTGCCCACCTTGGCCTCCCAAAGTGTTGGGATTATACGCATGAGCCACTGTGACCAGCAAGACTTAGAATTTCTAAGTGATGTTTTGTAGGGGAGCCCTTAGCAGTTAGGAGTCTCCATTCCTTCCACATAGCAGCATGAGCATGAAGTACCAGAAAGGCATACTTAGAATCAGTATAAATGTTAATTCTTAAGTCCTTTCCCAATTGCAGGGCTTTAATAAGAGTTATTAATACTGCTTTTTCAGCTGAGGTAGAAACTGGTAAGGCCTGAGATTTTATTACCTTTTGTTGACTGGCAACAGCATACATAGCTTTCCTGGTTCCCTGGTGTAGAAAGCTACTTCCATCTGCAAAACATTCTACCTCAAGATTATCTAGAGGCTCATCCTTTAAATCTGGATGGGTGGAGTAAACTTGCTCCATTACTTGTATATAAGAATGATCTAGAGTGACTGTGGGTTCAGGAAAATAGGTAGCTGGATTCAAAGTTAGGCATACTTTAAGTTTAGCAAAGATGACTGATATTTATTTACAGGAAAGGAGGAGCAATTTCCATGTGCCTTGTGATTTCCAAAAGATACTACTGTTCGCAGCTGAGTGAACAAATCCCTTCCCAACAATGGGTGGGCCATTCAGGAGAAAACTAAAGGCCCTGAAGAGCAGCTTAAAGGAAAGGCAAAATGGCATCTATAGGCTTGTCCATCTGTTACTGTGACTATACAGTTTTGGGGTGACAGAGACCATTATAATGGGTCAGAACAGAGTAAGCAGTCCAGAAGGATGTTAATACTCTTACCTGCCACCTCATGATTACCCAAGGCTTCTCTAGAGATATGGCTAGTTGTCTGAGAGCTGTGGCAGAGGGTCTCAGGCTCCATCCCTTTTGGGATTGCCTGGCTATTTCTGCCATCATTGGTTCAGTGGCCAATAGCTCCCTTCGGTATGCTGGGCAATCCCTGTTCAAATGGTCAGTTTTCTTACATTGTGCACACTGATTCGTGCCCAAGGCACGGTGACTCGGACACCCAGCTCTGGGCTTCCCACCTTTCAGCTTCCTTTGTTCAGGCTGAGAGCCAGGAGAGCAGCCCCACGTGGGAGGTGCGCTTAAGGAGGCAGCCAAGAGCTGCACCCTGTGGGAGGTCCTTCTTGCTCTTTCTGCTTCCTCCCACAGGAAGGAAGTTTATCCTTGTTGGTAAAAACTAAAAATGCCATATCCAAAAGCCGTTCCATAGGAGTTTGGGGACCCATAGCTGCTCTTTGTAATTTCCTATGGATATCAGGAGCAGACTGGGTTATAAAATGGACACCCAAAAGCGTTTGTCCTTCCCTCGAGGTAGGATCAGTGTTAGTATATTTCCTAATTGACTCAACTAAACACCCTCGGAATAAAGTTGGATTCTCATCTTCACTCTCAGAAACTTCCTTAACCTTTTACTAGTTAAGAGGCTTCTTCATACATTTCTTCATCCCTTCCATCTAACAGGTGACCATATGATCTCTCCTCCCCAAGTCCTCACTGCCCTTGAAGACTATGGGTCTTGAGCCGGAACTGCTATACCTCCTGCCTGATATATATTATGGTTCGGATTGTAAACCAATATCTCATCTGCTTGGGCCCTAGCTGTCCCAAAATGTATTGCTTCTCTTCCACTGTACAACACAGAGACAACCAAACATGCAGAGTCTGCCAAGTTAAACTATAGGTTAGAGTTAATTTCTCAAACTCATGATGAATTTTCCTGGATCTTCAGAGAAATGACCAAACTTCTCTTTACATAAAACCAAATCAGATCCAGAAAAGGGAACATGTATTCTCACAGTGCCTTCTTCTCCATTTGCCACCTCTCTAAGTGGACAAAGATTTTCCTTCAGAGGTAGATAGGAGACTCCACTATGAGTAGTATTCATTGGGCTAAGTTCCTCAGGGAGTGATGGGTATAGAGTGGGACTAGACAGGTACGGAGGAGGGTATGAAAGATTCTCAATCGTACTTTCAGGTGAACTAGAGGGAGAAAGAGCAGACACATTTGAATTTTCAGAGCCAACAGAAGGAGGTTTGGCTCCACCCAAAACTGTCCGCTGAACTGGGGGGCTTGCATCAAAGGATCACCTAGTATGTTTAGCTCTTTTTCTTCCTTTCCTCTAATCAGACATGATTCACAGTATCCAAATAACATAAATAACATAGCATAAAAGCCACGAATCTTAGATGAGCTACAACATGGACTTCGACAAAAATGTCAAATAAGGCAAAGGAAGTGAAGAGGATTTAGATGGGACTGAGCAGAGCAAGCAGGTTCAGGGCAATAGTGGCAGTGTGGATTGGACAAGCAAAGCTGGTTTGCCTGAATCCAAGAGAAGAAGTATTTTTTTGTGTGCAAAATGAAATAAAACAGAAAGGAGAAGAGTCTCCTAATTTCCATCCCAGTGATTCTCGATCACAGCTAGTCAGCATAGAGGCAACAAAACATAACCACATCTATCTAATCTTATAGCTCATAGCTATTAAATATCAAACCTCAGTCAACAATCTTAGAGACAGAGCCTTCAATATTTTGTGTTCCCAATGTTTCATAAGCAGACAGACGGAAATCAGGAGGCACATAGGAAGAGAGTAAGTTAAAATTCCTAAGACCAATTAAATACAATCTCCTGAAAATGACAGTGAAACAGAGATAGCAACCAACAAATTGATTTATGCAGCGAGGAGGACAAGGCAGATTTAATACAAAGAGCATGGCCTGTGGTGCCAAGTCCGTTTTTAGCTGAGAGGGACTTTACTGAGAAGGCCTTTAACCCCCTAAATCTTAGAAGAGACTCTAACCCTCCTAAGTTGGGCCTCTAACCCAAGGCTGTTCAAGCATCCTTGCCTTTTATTAAGAGGGGCCTCTACCCATTCTATCTTAGGAAAGACTGTAACTCTCCTAAGTTGCCGTAAGTTGGGCCTCTAACCCAATCCTATTCTTTACCCGGGTACCCACCACTTACCCAAAGTCATCCAATCAGTGCTGCAGTCTCTTTTTGGGGGAAAGGGTGGGTGGGGTCCTTCAATATTGTCCCTTCCATAGTACACCAGAAATATGTTACAGTACCCCAACACTTACCCAAAGATAGCTGTTGGGTCAGGATTTCTGCACTACAGCCCCCTCTGGGTCACCAGAAATATGTTACAGGACAGGGGTCCGGATCCAGACCCCAAGAGAAGGTTCTTGGATCTTGAGCAAGAAATAATTCATGTCGAGTCCACAGTGCAAAGTAAAAGCAGGATTATTAAGAAAGTCAAGTGGTGAAAGTACAGCGACTCCATAGAGAGAATAGGATGTTCCTGAAAGTAAGAGGTTGAAGGCATCCACCCTAAGTACAATGCTTGTATATATGGGCAGATGTGTTCTGCTACAAGGGTTTAATTTTCTTAATTACTATAAAAATTAAGTAATATAAAAAATTAACTAAGAAAAGGATTAATTTTCTTAATTACTATATTTTCCAAGAATCAACATTATTATCTTTAAAGCAAAATTGTTCTCTAGATATCGGGATATCTGGACGTTCCCAAGTCTGGCTCTGTTTTAGTACACATTATTAATTTATTCCCCTAACCATAAACACCCAGAGGCTAGGAATGCCTAACTTCCTGAGTATGCATCCCAGGAAGTCTCAGCTTCATTTTCTCAGCCCTCACTCAAAATGGAGTCACTCTGGATCGAACACCTGTGACACATTCAGCATTATATAATTACCTTTTAGAACACGGACAATTTATTATTTTATTATAATATTTCTTATACTTATCTTAATAATAATATGTGTTATTACATAGTTTTACTCAATGTTGTTATGATTATTTAGAAATGATTATTAGGTAGGAGAGGTACATTAATTGCTACTATATTTAGAAGAATCAAAACTTCAGAATAAATCCTAATATAAAATATTAAATTATAGGATAGTGTCTTAGCTCATTTGGGCTGCTACAACAAACTGAGTAGCAACATTGTAACTGAATAGTAATATTGTTTATAGCAATATTGTAAACAACTGAAATGTGTTTCTACAGTTCTAGAGGCTGCAAGTCTAAAATCAAGGCACCAGCAGATTTGGTGTCTGGTGAGGGTCTGTTTATCATAGACAATGTCTTTTAACTATTTCCTCACACAATGGAAGGGGTGAAACAGCTCTAGGACCTCTTTTGTAAGGGCACCAATCCCATTTGTGGGGGCTCCGCCCTCATAACCTAATCATTTCCTTTTATTCTAACTCCACAACCTTGAGGGTAAGGATTTCAACATGTGAATTATGGGGGAAGTGCACACAAACATTCAAAACACAACACTTGGTATAAAGTAGAAAACTATGCTGCCATTAAAAATCACAATATGAGAGAATGTTTAATAAAACAGATAAATGTTTAACATTAATTAGTCATAATAAAACATTCTCTAGAAATATGTGTAAGTTTCAGCATCTTTTATATAAATATATATGTGTGTGTATATATATATTATATATAGGTGTGTATATATATATGTGTGTGTGTGTGTGTATATACACATGATTTCTTCAAGGGTATATATATATACATGATTTCTTCAAGGGTAAATAACCACTGTCCATATTTTACTGTATCCTTGGGTATTTGGTGTGTTAATAATGTTTGTCTTATTTATTCTTTTCTGCAGCTCTACAAATGTTCTGTATGAATAATTTTCTGTAATTTATAAATGTTTTATAGTAACCCAGTGTTATGATTATATAAAAACACATTAAATTATTTTAAAGCTAATACATTATTTTAAAATAATATATAAATTTAAAAAGATTAGTAATACTCACTTATGATCTGAATGTTTATGTTTTCACAACACTCATATGTTGAAATCCTAATTCTCAAGGTGATGATATTCAAAACTGGTGCCTTTGGAAGAAGATTATGCAGGCATAGTCCTCATAATTAGGATTAATGTCCTTATAAAAAGACCCCAGAGAGCTCCCTAGCACCATGCAAGGACAGCAAAATCTTGGTATCTATGAACCAGGGAAACACGCCCACACCAGACACCAAATCTGTTTGTACCTTATTTTGCACTTCCCAGCCTCCAGAAACGTGAGAAATAAATTTCTCTTTTTTATAAGCCACCTATTTTGTGATATTTTGCTATAACAGCCTGAATATACTAAGACGCCATTGGTGGCCATAATTTAAGAAAACAGGGACTCCCATGTATTATCAATGATGTTACAATTTATACATACCATTAATTTTTTTTTTATTTTTTTATTTTTTTCCATCCCTCCCTCCCTCCCTGCCTTCCTTCCTTCCTTTCTTCCTTTGCAGATTTTCGGTGTTAGCCATATTTGGCCTACTTACCTATTCTTCTCTCCCTAGGGTTTTTGTCTTTGTAACAATGGTTTTAAATAGCTGTGGTAAGAAAAACAGGATTTTTACGCTTTCATTTCATTTTTAATAAATATAATCAACAAGGCCAAGACAAAACAGATTTTCAGTAAGCAAGATGTTTGCTAGGAGATTCGGTGTTATAATACAAACCATCTCCTTAGGATTGTATCCTTTTTCCACTTAACGACACCCGGTAAGTTCCTTTACAGTGGAGCTGGCTACCACCACTTCTAATTCCTGTTTGCTTCCTTTGTATTTCACTTGTTTTATGGCCCAGATTATAGTCAATAATCTGGACTGAAGACTGGCCCACTCAGCCCACCACAGCCACTGCTAACACAACCGCTTTCCACCTGGGGGCCTGAAAGTTGTCCCACTAGTACTATGGCCATGCGTGCTGTCAAAGGGCATGAGGACCCACCCGTCCCCACACCTAGCCCACTGCTGCCACTTTTGGTACTAGAGAACTCTCTGGAGCCCCGATAATTGGCCTCACCGGGAAGCGAGGTGATTAACAGACTGGCGAGGCAGCCCCTTAGGCAGCTTACACCTGCCCTGCGAAGTATCCTTGCGGGAGATTCCGGACGGTGATCCTGAGAGCGCTCCCAGGTAGGCATTTGCCCTGGGAGAATGCGCTCATCAGAGTGGTGCATGGCAGGCCCCCGCGGAGGATCAAAACAGTGATTGAACAGCAGGAAGGAACTGGCACTTGGAGTCAGGACAGCTGCAATATGGTGGTCCTGGGAACTTTTCCACTCCTTTTGAGTGGAAGCGGGGCCTGATCACCCTTGATGTGCCCTAATCGGCACTTTGGTCTCGGTATTGATTGTGATTTGGCTTGTTTGCAGTCAGCCCTTTGGTCTCAGTATTGATTTTGATTTGGCTTGACTTGTTTGCAAAAAGGAAAGTGAAAGGGAGTGAGTGAGTGAGTTTGAGACTGGCGAGATGAGTGAGTGATGCCTTTACCCTTTCCTTCTTGTGGTGTGAGTGTTGTTTTGTTTCGGGGGAAGACAGGTGGAACACAAAGTAAGCCCACTCCGCTAGGAACTACGTTGAAAAATTTTAAGGAAGGATTTAGTGGAGACTATGGAGTTACTATGACACCAGGAAAACTTAGAACTTTGTGTGAGGTCCCTTCTTTAACCCTTCCAGAAGGGTTTCCCTGTACCGGTTTAGCCATTGCATACCCTGTCTTTCATTTGGATCCCACCTCCCACTGGGGGTCTGTTCCTGGTAACTGGATCCTCACATACTCTTGGGGGTTTTGGAAATCAGCTGGAACATGTTCTTCCAGCCACTTAGTTGCTGCTTGGAGCACTCTCCTCCTGTCATCTGTGTTAAAGAGGGACATGAGCAACTGGTGGCAATCAGTTGTCCCACTACGACTATGGCCATCCATGCTGTCAAAGAGCATGAGGGCCCACCCACCCATGCACTTAGCCCACTGCTGCCACTTTTGGTACTAGGGAAAACTCTCTGGAGCCCCGATAATTGGCCTTACTGGGAAGCGAGGTGATTAACAGACATTAGAAGTCGGGTGGCCATCAGAAGGAAGCATAGATAAGTCCCTCGTGTCAAAGGCGTGGCACATGGTAACTGGTAAGCCAGGATACCCAGACCAGGTTTTGTACACAGACACTTGGTTACAGCAGGTTTTAGACCTGCGTTAAAAGGACACGCAGTAGAAGTACTAGTAGCAAAGGGACAGACAGCCAAGGGAGAATCCTGCTTCACACAGCAAAGGGACTCAGGCATCCAGAGGACTGTGGGTATAAGGTGTCCAAGAAGAAAGCTCAGATCTGCCGACAGCAGCTGCATTACCTGGCATTTACTATCTGACAGGGGCGGTGCAGCCTGGGATCAGAAAGCAAGCAGGTCATTTACAACCTTCTGGAGCCTAAGACCAGAAGGCAGGTGAGAGAATTCTTAAGAGCTGTAGGGTTCTGCAGGTTATGGATCCCACACTTTGCAGTACCGGCCAAACCTCTGTACAAAGTCACACAGGAGGGTAACAAAGAGCCTTTCAAATGGGAGTCCCAAGAGCAACGAGCTTTCCATGAGTTAAAAGAGAAGCTCATGTCAGCCTCAGCCCTGGGGCTACCTGACCTGACGAAGCCATTTACACTGTATGTGTCAGAGAGAGAAAAGATGGCGGTTGGAGTTTTAACCCAGATGGTGGGGCCCTGGCCAAGACCAGCAGCCTATCTCTCCGAACAGCTAGATGGAGTTTCTAAAGGTTGGCCCCGTGTTTGAGGGCCTTGGCAGCAACTGCCCTGCTAGCACAAGAAGTGAATAAGCTAACTCTTGGGGGAAACCTGAACATAAAGACCCCCCATGCTGTGGTGACTTTAATGAATACCAAAGGACATCATTGGCTAACGAATGCTAGACTCACTAGGTACCAAAGCTTGCTCTGTGAAAATCCCCGCATAACCATTGAAGTTGGCAACACCTTGAACCCCACCACCTTACTCCCAATATCAGAGAGCCCAGTTGAACATAACTGTGTAGAGGTGTTGGACACAGTTTACTCTAGCAGGCCCGGCCTCCGAGACCATCCTTGGACATCAGTAGACTAGGAGCTGTACTTGGATGGGAGCAGCTTCATCAACCCACAAGGAGAGAGGTGTGTGGGATATGCAGTGGTAACTGTGGACACCGTCACTGAAGTCAAATCATTGCTTCAGGTACTTCAGCCCAGAAGGCCGAACTCATTGCTTTAATTCGGGCCTTAGAGCTAAGTGAAGGTAAGACTAAACATTTACGCTGACTCTCGGCATGCTTTCTTAACCCTCCAAGTGCATGGGGTGTTATATAAAGAAAAAGGCCTGTTGAACTCTTGGGGAAAAGACACAAAGTATCACCAAGAGATCCTGCAAGTATTAGAGGCAGTGTGGAAACCCCAAAAGGTGGCAGTCATGCACTGCAGAGGATACCAGCGAGCTTCCACCTCAATTGCCTTGGGGAATTCCCGAGCTGACTCAGAGGCTCAAAAAGCACCATCCACCTGTTACCAGGCATCAGTTACAGCCCCCCTGCTACCTCAGGGACCTGACCTTGTACTTACTTATTTTAAAGAAGAGAAGGACTTTCTCCAGGAAGAGGCAGGGCAGGTGATAGAAGAGGGATGGATCTGGTTATCAGATGGAAGAATAGCCATGCCACAACTGCTAGGAGCCGCAGTCACACTGGCTGTGCATGAGACCACCCACCTAGGTCAAGAGTCACTTGAAAAATTGTTGGGCCCATACTTCTACATCTCACATCTGTTGGCCCTTGCCAGAACAGTGGTGCAGCAGTGTGTCGCCCATCAGCAGTGCAGTGCTGGGCAAGGTCCAACCATCCCACCTGGCATACAAGCTTATGGAGGAGCCCCCTTTGAAGATCTCCAAGTAGACTTCACCGAGATGCCCAAATGTAGAGGAACAAGTATTTGCTAGTTGTAGTGTGTACATACTCTGTGTGGGTGGAGGCCTATCCAACACGAACTGAGAAAGCTCATGAAGTAACCTGTGTGTTTCTCCGAGATCTTATTCCTAGGTTTGGACTGCCCTTATGAATCAGCTCTGACGACGGGCCAGCGTTTGTGGCTGACTTGGTACAGAAGACAGCAAAGGTATTGTAGATCACATGGAAACTACATACTGCTTACCGACCACAGAGTTCCGCAAAAATGGAGTGGATGAATTGGACTATCAAAAATAGTTTAGGGAAAGTGTCAAGAAACAGGACAAAAGTGGGTACAAGCTCTCCCTATGGTATTGTTTAAGATTAGATGTACCCCTTCCAAAAGAACAGGATATTCTCCTTATGAAATATGATATCATAAGCCCCCTCTCATACTATGGGAACTCCCAGGCACTCTTCAAGAGCTAGGTGAAATTGAGTTATAGTGACAGCTACAGGTTTTAGGGAAAATTATACAAAAATTTCAGACTGGATAATTGAGAGGTGCCCTGTCAGTTTATTCTCCCAAGTTCACCCTTTCTTCCCAGGTGATCGGGTATGGATCAAGGATTGGAGCTTAGCCCCTTTGTGGCCATGGTCAAAAGGAGCCCAGACCATCGTCCTGACCACTTCCACAGCCATAAAGGTAGAGGGAATCCCAGCTTGGATCCACCACAGCCACATAAAAACTGCAGCACCTGAGACCTGGGAGGAAAAACCAAGCCCGAACAATCCCCGCAAAGTGACTTTGAAGATGACAAGCCCTGCTCCAGTCACACCCAGAAGCTGACTGGTCCGTGCACAGACGAAGCATGAGGAAACTCATCGCGGGACTCCTTTTCCTTAAATTTTGGACTTGTGCAGTAAGGACTTTAACTGACCTTCCTCTTTCTGTTTAAAAGGGACTTGTTTATATAATGCCACCTGGTACAAGGTATGCAGCCCAGGAAGTGACCAGCCTGATGTGTGCTATAACCCATTAGAACTACTTGATTACCCGCTGGAAAACAGGAGAGTATGTAACTCTAGGAATTGATGGAACTGTACCGGATCCCTAAGTAAATATTTTCGTCTAAAGGGAGATCCACAGGCACTTTCCCAAATTAGAGTTTCTTGCAGGAAGACCTGGGTAGTGAAGATGAGAGTGAGAACTCCCACTAGTGAGTGATATTCTCAAAGGGGGGAAAGGAGGAGAAATGTCATTTCTCTTACTGTCTCCTGTCTCTGAAGAGAAGGAGGAAATAGGAGTTGAAAAACAACGGGAATGAAGTCCGTGGCAAGACGAGCTGGTGCCACTGATGATTAGGCCTGAGGTGAAGAGATTGACCCCCCCAACTCTAACCACATATGCTCTCAATCTATCACAACCCTTTCACATGGAACCCCTTAGACTTGTAAGCCCTTAAAAGGGCCAGGAACTCTATTCATGGAGCTTGGTTCTTAAGACACAACTCTGCTGAAGCTCCCGGCTGTTGAGACACAAGTCTGCCGAAGCTCCCAGCTGTTGAGACGCAAGTCTGCCGAAGCTCCCAGCCGAATAAACCCAAATTCTTCCTCAACCAGGTGTCTGAGGGACTTTATCTGCGACTCATCCTGCTACAGTATCCCTGGGGGTTTTGTCTTTTTAACAATGGTTTTAAATAGCTGTGGTAAGAAAAACAGGATTTTTACACTTTTATTTTTAATAAATATGATTAACAAGGCTAAAATAAAACAGATTTTCAGTAAGCAAGATGTTTGCTAGGAGATTCAGTGTTATAATTCAAACCATCTCCTTAGGATTGTATCGTTTTTCCACTTAACAACACCCTGTAAGTTCCTTTATGGTGGAGCTGGCTACCACCACTTCTAATTATTGTTTGCTTCCTTTGTATTTCACTTGTTTTATGGCCCAGATTATAGTCAGTAATCTGAACTGAGGACTGACCCACCCAGCCCACCACAGCTACTGCTAACACAACTGCTTTCCATTTGGGGACCTGAGAGTTGTCCCACTACTACTATGACCATGCATGCTGTCAAAGGGCATGAGGACCCACCTGCCCCCGCACCTAACCTACTGCTGCCACTTTTGGTACTAGAGGAAACTCTCTGGAGGCATGAATTGGCCTGCTTAGACCCACTCACACCAATCAATGCTCATGTATATTACCTGGAGGCCCAATAACAAGCACGGTTAGCTTATTGGTTCCACCACTGGGGCCTGAGATCTGGCCCACCTGGCATCCCCGTCCCCAGAAAAACCTCACCACAGCCTCTACTATCAACTGTAGTCTAAGCTAGCAAAGAAGTCACAGACACCACTGATTGTATTTACAGCTAAAAGAAATCATCTAAAAACTACTACTACATTTACCCAGAATCAAGGCCAAAATGCCTTATTCAACCAACACCATAAAAATATATTTAGGAAAAAATATTTCCCTATAAAGTCAAAAAAATTAGAAGAAGTGACTGTTACATCAGATGGACAGATATAAAGGTAAGGATATGAGAAATATAAAAAAACAAGGAAATATGACACCTACAAAAATGCAGCAATTCCTCAGCAAAATATTTTAATTAATATTTCAATCAAAAATGATTTTATAAAATCCCAGAAAAATAACTCAAAATAATAATAATAAAGCACATGGTGTGATACAAGAGAAGAAAAATAAACAATACAAGGAAATCAGAAAAAAAAATCAAGACATAAATGAGGAATTAATTAAAGAAATAAATAAGACACAAAAAAGCAAATGAAAATCCTGTCGCTGAATATTTTAATGGATGAAGTATAACAAATCTCATTTGAGAGCTTCAACAATAAACTGGATCAAGCAGAAAAAAGAATTTCAGAATTTGAAGATGTGTCTTTTGGAATAACCCAGTCAGACAAAAAAGAAAAGAATGAACAAAGATTATATAACCCATGGAATGCCAAAAGCCACCAAATATTCAAATTTTGAGTTTTTAAGAAGTTTAAGAAAAGCCTAAAGCCATAGAAAACCTATTTAACAAGGTAATAGCTGAAAAATGTCCAAGTGTAACAAGAGCTTTAGACGTCCAGATGTAGGAAGCTCATAGGTCCCAAATGGATACAACTCAAAAAAGTCTTCTCCATGGCACATTATAGTGAAAGTATCAAAAGTCAAAGACAATGAAAGATTTCTAAAAACAGCAAGAGAAAAGCACATAGCACATATAGGAGAACTCTCACCATATTAACAATGAATTTCTCAGGAGAAACTTTACAGGCCAGGAGAAAATGGGATGATATATTTAAGTGCTGAAAGAAAGCAACTAGCAAGCAAGAATACTATATTCAGCAAAGCTACACTTCATAAATGAGAAAAAAATAAAATGAAATCTTTCCCAGACAAGCAAAAACTGAGAGAATTCATCACCACTAGACAGGCCCTACAAGAAATGCTTAACACGTAAAATCATAAAACTCACTGACAGAGCAAACACACAAATGAGTGACATAAAAAACTCAGAGTACCACTACACAAAACCACCAAGTTACAATAATAAGCAAAAAGAGAGAAAGGAAAAGAAATTATATGCAAAATGACCAGAAAACAATTAACAAATTGATAAGAATAAATCTTCATGTATCAATAATAACCTTGAATGGAAACAGATTAAATTACCAACTTAAAATGTACAGACTAGCTAAATGGATTTTAAAAAGTGAAAAACTGTATGCTGCCTACAAAAAACTCACTTTGCCTATGAATATACATATAGACTGAAACTGAAGAGATGGTAAAATATATTCTATGCAAATGGAAATCAAATCTGAGCAGAACTAGTTACACTGATATCAGATAAAATATACTTTAAAGTCAAAAACAGTAAAGTGAAACAAAGAAGGTCATTATATAATGACAAAGGGATCAATTCAGCAAGAAAATATAACAATTCTCTCTGTATATATATACCCCACACCAGAGCAATCAGATGCATAAAGCATTATTGGATATAAAAGGAAGAAATAGACTTCAATACAATAATATTTGAAAACTTCAAAAGTCAACTCTCAGCATAAGACAGATCCACAAAATAGAAACTTAAGAAGGAAATATTAGATTTAAACTTCACTTTAGACCAAATTGACTAGTCATAGACAGAACATTTTATCCAATAGCTGTAGAATATACATTCTTCTCATCAGTACATGAAACATTCTCCAGAATAGATGATATGTTAGACCACAAAAGAATTCTAAACAAATTTTTAAAAATTATATACCAATTCAGACCACAATGAAATAAAACTAGAAATTAATAACAATAGGAGGTTTGGAAACTGTACAGGTACATGGAAATTAAGCAAAATGCTCCTGAAAAATCACTGAGACAATGAAGAAATTAAGAAGAGATAAACAAATTTAAACAAATGAAAATGGAAATACAATAGATTAAATAACCTGTAAGATAAAGCAAAACTAGTACCTAGAGGGAAATTTATAGCAATAAACACTTGCATCGAAAAGGTAGAAAGGCTTCAAGTAAACAATCTGTTCACCTCAAATAACTAGAAAATCAAGAACAAACAAAAACCAAAATTAGAAGAAAAGAAATTTTAAAAATTAGAGCACAAATAAATCAATAAATAAGAGAATTTAAAAGATACAAAGTGTCAACAAAATAAAAAGTAGTATTTTAAAAAAGAGAAACAAGGCCGGGCGCGGTGGCTCACGCCTGTAATCCCAGCACTTTGGGAGGCTGAGGTGGGCGGATCACAAGGTCATGAGATTGAGACCATCCTGGCTAACACGGTGAAACCCTATCTCTACTAAAAAATACAAAAAATTAGCCGGGTGTGGTGGCAGGCACCTGTAGTCCCAGCTACTCGGGAGGCTGAGGTAGGAGAATGGCGTGAACCCAGGAGTCGGAGCTTGCAGTGAGCCGAGATCATGCCACTGCACTCCAGCCTGGGTGAGAGTGTGAGACTCCATCTCAAAAAAAAAAGAAACAAAATAGATAAACCATTAATTAGAGCAATCAAGAAAAACAGAGCGAAGACCCAAATAAACAGAATCAGAAACAGAAAAGGAGATATTACAAGTGACTCTATAGAAATTCAAAAGATCTTCAGAGACTATTTTGAACAACTATATGCTAACAAACTGGAAAACCTAGTAGAAATGGATAAATCCCTAGACACCTACAACCTACCATGGCTGAATCAGGAAAAAAATAGAAAACCTGAAGAGACCAGTGATGAGTAACAAGATTGAATCAGGTGTCTCCCAACAAAGAAAAGCCCAAAAGCAGATGGTTTCATTGCCAAATTCTACCAAACTTATAAAGAAGAACTAACACCAATTCTCGTTAAACCATTCCAAAAATTTAAGAGGAGAAAATTCTTTCTAACATTCCGCAAGGCCAGAATTAATCTGATACCAAACAGGATAAAAAAGGAGACTACAGGCCAATATTCCTTATGAACATAGATGTGAAAATCAACAAAATACTAGCAAACTTAATCCAACAGTACATTAAAAGATAATATACCATGATCAGTGGGATTTATCCTAGGAAATGCAAGAATAGTCTAGTATACCTTAATAAAAATGTGCAATACACATACATGAAATGAAAGAAAATATTATCTTCATTCTTTGGAATGTGTTAGGATTCAACATCTTTTCATTATAAGACCTTTCAAAAACGAGGCATGAAATTAACACATACCTCAAAACAGTAAAAGCCATATATAATAAACTTATAGCTAACATCATACTTAGTGGAGCAAAGCTGAAATATTTTCCTCTAAGAACTGAAACAAGACAAGAGTACACACTTTTATCATTTCTATTTAGTATAATACTGAAAATCCTAAGCAGAGCAATCAGGCAAGAGAAAGAAATAGGAAGCATATAAATTGGAATAAAGAAAGTCAAATTGTACCTCTTTGCAGACGACATGCTCTTACATTTAGAAAAACTTAAAGACTTCACTAAAAAACTTCTTATATCTGATAAGAGAATTCAACAAAGCTGTAGGATATTAAATTAACGTACAAAAGTCAGTGGCAGTTCTTTTCAACAATAATAAAATATACAGAAAAATAAAGAAGTCAATCTCATTTACAATGGCAACAAAAAAATACCTAGAAATAAACTGAATCAAGGAATTGAAAGATCTCTAGAAGGATAACTACAAAACACTAATGAAAAAAACAAGAATGGTACAAACAAATCAAAAGCATTTCGTGTGATGCATCACATGAAATAATACGGTAAAATTAACCACACTACCTAAAGTAATCTACAGATTCAACACAATCCCTATCAAAATACCAATATGTTGATATTTGGTAGCTTTTTAGTGTTCAATATGTCACATAGACTTTGTTAATTCTTTTTTTATTCTCTTTTTGTCTGACTAGGTTATTCCAAAAGACACATCTACAAATTCTGAAATTATTTCTTCTGCTTGATCCAGTTTATTGTTGGAAAAAAAGTCCTAAAATTTATATGGAAGCAAAGGAAAAAAAAAAAAAAAAAAAAGCACAGGTATCCAAAGCAAAGCCATACTGAGCAAAACAAACAAAGCTGTAGTAATCATTATCTCACTTCAAAATACATTGAGTTTATAATAAACAAAACAGCATGGTACTGGAATAAACACGGACACATACGCAAATGAGACAATAGATAATCCAGAAATAATCCATGTGTTCATAGCCAACTGATTTTTACAAAGGTACCAAGGGCATGAGTTGGAGAAAAGACACTCATTCATAAATGGTGCTGGGAAAACCAGCTCTCCATATGAAGAAGAATGCAACTAGATCCCTCTCTCTCACCGTATACAAAAATCAATGCAAAATGAGTTAAATAACAAAACATAAGATATCAAACTATAAAACTACTAGAGGAAAACATAGGGAAAACAATTTGGGATATTTAAAAGATTTTATTACTAAGACTTCAAGAGCACAGGCAACAAAACTAAAAGCTGACAAAAAGGAGTATATTTAAGACCTTCTGTACCACAAAGGGGACAATTGATAGAGTGAAGAGACAGTCTGTTGAATGGAATAATATATTTGCAAGTTAAAGAACTCAAAGAACTCAACAGGAAAAAAAATGCAATTTTAAATAACGGGCAAAGGACATCAATAGACATTTCTCAAAAGAAGACATACAAACGTCTAACAAGTACATGAAAAAAATCCTTGACATCAATAATCATCATGGAAATGCAGATTAAAACCACATTGAGATAATATCTTACCTCAGTTAGGATGGCTATTATTAAAAAGACGAAAAATATCACATGCAGGTGATATTTACTGTTGCTGGAAACATAACTTTGTACAGCCATTATGGAAAACGGATTGAAGATCTCTTCAAAACTAAAAATTAAACTACAATATGACCCAGCAATTCCACTACTGGGTATTTATCCAAAGGAAAGGCAATCAGTATATCAAAAAGATATCTGCATCCTCATGTTTACTGCAAATGCTATTCACAATAGCCAAAATAGGGAATCAATCTATGTGTTTATCAATGGATGAATGGATAAAGTATGTATACATAATGGAATACTATTCAGCCATTAAAAAGAATTAAATTATCTCATTTACAGCAACATGGGTTGAAGTGAAGGTTATTATATTAAGTGGAATTAGGTAAGCGCATGAAGACAAATATTATGTTTCTCACTTACATGTGAGAACTGAAAAAGTGGATCTCATGTAGCTAGAGATTAGAATGATAGCAAAGGTTAGTGTGTGCAGAGTGAAAAGAGATTGGTTAATGGGTACAAATATAGAGTTAGACAGAAAATAACTTCTAATGTTTGATAGTAGAGTAGGCTGACTATAATTAACAACAATGTATTTTATATTTCAAAATAGTTAGAAAAGAGGACTTAAAATATTCCTAACACATATAAATGACAAATACACGATGTGATGGATAGTCCAAATATCCTGACTTAATTCGCATTCTATGATATCCCTAATATCCAAATATTATGTAAAATCATTTAAAAAATAAAAAATAAATTTATCTACATCTTTGCTTTACATTTTATTGTAGACATTGTATTATTTAATTATACTAGGTTCTCAGAGAAACAGAACAATGGGAGACATATATAAAGATGTTTACTCACAAAAAGTATGGAGGAAGAGCAGTCTCATTAACTGCCATCTACAACCTGAAGACCTAGGAAAGCAACAGATTTCAGTCTAGGTTTGAAGGCCTGTGAACCAGGAGTGCCAAGGGCAGAAGATTGATGTTCCAGCTCAGTCATTCTGATAGGAATTCAACATTACCATGCCTTTTTGTTTTGGAATGGCCCTTAATGTATTAAATGATGCCTAGTCATGTTCGCAAAGGTTGTAGGCTTTACTCAGTTCACCTAATAAAATGGTACTCTCTTCTGTGAGACACATCTCATAGAAACACCCAGGAATAATGTTCAACCAGCTGTCTAGGCATCCTATGGCATAGTCAGTTTGACACATAACCATTATAGTCATTATCTGGATTTCTTAAAATGTTTATTTTGATAATTTTAGACTAAAAAATTTACAAAGATAGGAAACAGAGTTTTTTAATACTCCTTACCCAGTTTTACTCATTTTTAATCCTTTGGATTACTATGGTATATTTATCAAAACAAACGAATTGACACTGTTACATTGCTACATCTAGCACGCTTTTGCTGAGAAGGATTAAGCCCCACCTTTTATGTAGGAGAAGTATCTACACATATTATTTGGAATTACATTGTAAAAATATTTATCTTTTCTCCTTATTTATTAATTAATTTATATTACTAAGGACTCATACATATTTATTGAATACTTTGGTTGCTAATTGTCTAATATGCTTATCATCATTAATCATCAGAGAAATTCAAATCAGAACCATAATGGGATACCGTCTCACATCGGTCAGAATTACTTTTGTTAAAAAGCTAAAAAATAGCATGTTGGCAAGGCTGGAGAAAAGGGGACATTGAAATTTCCTAAATAACTAATAGCTGGTCTACTATTCAACCCAGAAATCCCACTACTAGGCATATATCCAAAGGATAATTAGTCATTCTACCAAAGGACACATGTACCCATATGCTGATCACAGTGCTATTCACAATAGCAAAAACACTGAATCAACTGAAGTGTCCATTAACAGTGGATTAGATAAATAAAATGTGGTACATATACACCATGGAATATTATGCAGCCATAATAAAATAATGTCCTTTGCAACAACATGGGTGCAGCTGGAAACCATTATTCTAAGTGAACTAATGGAGAAACAGAAAACCAAATATTTCATGTTCTCACTCATAAGTGAGAGTTAAACATTCAGTCCACATGGACAAAAAGATGGGAAGAGAATGGACACTGGGAACTACTAGATGTGGAAGAGGGAGAGGGTAGTGCTGAAAAACTATCCACTGGGTCCTATGCTCACTACCTGGGTGACAGGTTCAATCACACCCCAAACCTCAACATTATGCAATATACTTTTGTAACAAACCTGTACATATATCTGCTATTTCTAAAATAAAAGTAGACCCCCCAAAAAAAAACAAACCAATAAGTTTTTTTTAAAAGTTTGCATCAGCTATCCTTCCACTCAATAACAGTGGTCGTAAATGCAACATATTGATGTAGTTTGTATGGAATTTTGAAATTATAATTACATATTCATATATATTTTTAGCATATTAGTGAGATTATATGATTTTCAATTTTACCTAAGTTGTTTTAAGCTTAAGATTGGTGATATAATTCTTAGTGCATTGGTGTGGTTTTACTATTTTTTAAATTTTATAATAGTAATATTTTCAAATTCATAAGCTATGAAAAAGAAAATAATTACTGAAAGTATATTCTTGTTAACTTAGTCTGAAAAATATAGTGTATTTTAAAAGTTATTTATTTCCTTTAATTGTTCAGTAAGTTGTTGATAGGACTTATTTTATACTTACTAAGTGTAAAGGCAATAAGACATAGTTTTAATGACATAGTATATCAAATATTTATATTAAAATTTATATTAAAATTTTTTTAGTCACTAATATTCTTTGTCACCAAAGGGTAGATTTCCCTTTGCCAGAGCTTTATACAAATAGAACCATAAAGAATACACACACACACACACACACAAACACACAGTGTTCTGGCTTTATGTTCAACAATAATGTTCCTCTAAAAGCATCCAGACCCCAGACCATACTTATCATCAAAACCTGAAATGTGTTTCATACACAATAATCATTTTTTAAGGTAATTTACTTTGTAGATTAGTGAGCATGCAAGAAAAAAAAGGTAAAAATTAACAGATGCAATGCAAGTATATTAATTTTATCAGCGAGAAATAGTCCGTTGAGATTGTGAGAAATTAACAAATGTCTTTTTGTCTGTCACCTTTGTTAACAGCGAAACATCTTTACTTCCAAGGGAAGTCACACATAGTAAATATAAAGTTATTTATATAACTTTATATTTTAATATAAAGTTAGTTAATAGGCAACTAAAGGAGATATACATATATACACACACACACGGGATATACATATACATACATGTATGTGTATATATACACATATATACACATATATGTGTACATATATGTTATATATAATTATATATAACATATATACACATATATGTGTACATATATATGTGTATATATAATTTTTTTCTTTTTCTAAATCAAATATCGTCTCTACCAAGGCTCATCTCAGACATTTTGGCCCTTTCCTATATAATGATTTATATGGACACAACTGCACCCCGGGACATTATACAGCAAAGAGGGAAAGGGGCCATGCTTATTGTAAGCTGATCAGTTCCCTCGCTGGCATTGCCTCTCCTGCCACCCAGTGTTGTTGTTAGGGTTGCTCTTTTTGCATGATCCCTTTTCCAAATCCCAGTGCAAACTGTGCCATTGCAGTTAAGTAAGGTTTATTACATGTCATCTACAAGAAAAAAAAAAAATTAAGACCAAAATAATATTGGCAGTCTTTGCTTGCTTCACATGCCTTATCAATCCTGTTCAGACTGGCACTGTCTCTATTTCATTAGGGTTCATAGGGCTGTTCATTGAACTTGTAACTTACCACTCTTATCCAACTTTCTTCAAGGCATTTCTTAGCATAGCACTATAATTCATCAATCTACTTTAAGAATATAAGTGAAACTAAATTATCATATATTTATGTAGTAATAAATATTACTGATAGATTTTTAGTTCATAATAAATAACACCATTACTCCCATGGGACTTTCTTTTGGAAGAAAGTGGTAAATATATTTGTTGAGTTCTCCAGCAAAATAGTTTCTCCATTTCGCTAATAATACCTTTTTCTCAAAATGTTGTGTTTTGAGTCAGTGGCAAGATCAGCCAGAGGACAGTGTTTCCAGTGTTTTAATCAAATTACAGTGTAGACAGGTTAACGTGAACATTCTAACCTCACATTGCCATGCAAGTATTTACTTGAACTACCACTCTATATAGAAAAATGTAAAAATATTCAAATAAATTAGCAATAAAGTTTTAAGAAACTAAGCTTGTCATCCACTTTCCTTTACATTTGCTTTCTGGTGCTATTACTTTCACAGTAAAACATGACTTAGCTTAGGAGGCAGGCTCCCCAGATCTTAGCAATCCCATGGTAAGAAACAATGGGAGCAGCACAGTGACAAAAACCTACACGTGCCTACTTACAAGACAGCATTGATGCTATGACTCTAGATGGAACACATACTTCTCCATTTCTATTAGAGAACTGG
Source organism: Papio anubis (assembly GCF_008728515.1). NCBI lineage: Eukaryota > Metazoa > Chordata > Mammalia > Primates > Cercopithecidae > Papio > Papio anubis. The sequence continues at coordinate 22,653,404 of NC_044982.1, forward strand.
AAATGGGGACAAAAAGAAATAACGTAATCAAGATGTTAGGTACATTGGGTCTTCAGAGAAGAAAGGAACATAGGTCCCAAATTAGCCTCTTGTGGGAAGGTTTGTCCCAGTTAATTTTAAATCAGTCACCATTGGATTCCACATAAGCAACAGACATTGATATGCATTCTGGTAAGGCAAAAAAAATCAAGATTTTTGTCTATGTGTCTTCTCTTGAACTGAGCATACAAACAAGGAGCTGGCATTCCTCTCTACCGCTCTATGTTCTGTCTCTGCTTGGCAAGCCCTCACCTAGGTCGTTTTCCGATCCAGTGTAGCTTTGATTAGATTGTAACATGCTAATTTGTTTAGATAACCTTTTTGCCTCTTGCATTAAGTTATGTCTTCCTATTTAGCCTTTTTTTTTTTTTTTTTTTTTTGGTAATAAAGGGTATATTTTGGTTCCTCATTTACTCCTCACTTCTCAATTAATTCAGAAATTGGGCATGATCTTGAAGTATCTCAGTATCTCTGACAAAGGCCTATCTCTGAGGCATACATAACTCATTACGACAAAAAAGGCATATCTGAGAGATAAGTGTCAAGATTAAGGGAAGAGATTCCTCTTAGAATAGAAGAAACTTTCACAAATTTACAGAAAGAGGACACAGGAGAGGTAAAAGATACTTTTATGGTTAGGACCAAACTAGGCTGCATATTAACAGCATTGTTTAAGACACTCCAGATCAGAAAAGTAAAAGGGATTCATGTCTTCCTTTTTTTCTAGAATTAGAGTTTCAGGGAGATAACAAGATTGCAGAAATAAATCACTGCCCGATGCAACTGGAACGATGGGACTATCAATGGCTTTGCAAAAACTTCTATGTCCCATCCTTGCACAATGCATTAGAGCACACCTGACTATTCAAGAATATTAAGGATACAGTAGAATGGGCTATCAGACCTGAGGTGTCCAAATAGCTAGAAAAGAACCACCTCTCAGTGGTGGTTCATTGTGCTTTCAATCAATGCCAGGCGGAACAATAGCAGTTCCAGGGGCTACATGGGTAGACAGGTCTCTCAAGAATCATGCTGCAAACCCCCTCCACTTCCTACAGCACCATAAAACCAGGAAAGTTCCCAGAACCTAAGCAAAATGTTCCACAAATGTGGGGTTTATGTTGATTTGCTGAATTGAGTGAAAGCAGATTTCTACTATGCTCTTGCTATGGAAATCATATTGAATTAAGAAAAAGTTGTTTTTTTCTACACACCCAATTTTGTAGAATCAAAACTCATAGCACTGGGAAAATATAAAATGAGCATACTTCTATCACTCTAGCTGTACAAAACTATTTACTATTACAAAAACGATTAGAAAATTATTTACTATTTGCTAAGCTATTTGCACATGACATTACATGTGTCATTTTCCTTAAGTATTTGTTGCTATTCCTTTGAAAGGGTAGGACCCTAAATTGCTCTTAATAATCCCTGTTGGTCTGACAAATTAAGGGCAAAATGTGAACAGCATTTCTCTTGTTTTAAGTACTGTACTCTTAGAGCATGAATATAATCTAAGATTAATTATCATGGTTACTACACTCCACTGTGAATTCCCATTGATTTCATCATCAGCTAATGCCCTTAGGTCTTCTCCTAAATGACTTTTTAATAAATAATGTCTCACTCATCCTATAGCCATGAAGATTTTTTAAAAATAACTTTTAGGATTGCATATTTATCACTATTAACCTTCATTCTGTTAGACATTAATCTATATATAATACCTCAGTATTGGCTACGTTATTAATTTTGTAGTAATATGTTTCATCAGTGCCTCATTAAGTTCATAACCATTTATTCGGAAAGACAGCTAGTTGGAAAGAACTCAGAGAAGGAGGATGGGATTGAACACGGAATTACTTAAATAATTGACTTTTTGTTGCTCTTGCTGCACCTGCCATTGCATTTAGTTTTGCTTTTAGTGGAAATGAGAAACAAGTGGAATGGATGATTTACAGGACATTTTGTTTCACTGGAAGGCTGCATGGACCAAGTAAGGATACATAATGGTAATCTATAAAAGCCTCTACAGAAGCAGAACATTTGAGAGCCACATGTTTTGATAAAACAGAAGGAACTGGCAGAAGGCAATGGAATCCCAGACCCATTAAAGCATTTGCCCAAGGGCATATAACTGTTTAGTAAAAGATATAACTCTAGAAACCTTTTAAATCTTAATAAAGTGTTCTTTCAATAACTTTGTTAATCGCTATGGTTCTATAAAGACTAAATCAAATGTCTTTTCTCCCCATGGCATCTAAAGACAGTTCTAATGTTCACAATTAGCCTTCTCTTCTCCAGGATAAATATTTGCTATTCCTTAAATTTTCTTCTTGAGATCATTGCCAGATCATTCACTCTTCTGATTGCCTTTTTCTGGATGTTCTCCAGTTGGTCATTACCTAAGTCCAAAATATGGAGAACTGAATTACACAACATATTTGAAAGCAGAATATTAGGTGTTCAACATGCAACTTTTTGAAAAATAAAAGCAGGCTAGTCTAACATTTATTAGTAGCAAATTTAATTTCTATTGTGTAAAATGCAGATTTCTATGTAAATTCTCTTCTGCACACTGCTCTAATTAATGTTTCAAACCAGAGAGTTATGCATTCAATTCAATATTCTACCACTAAAGATGGAAGAGAGAGAGCTTGACAGAAACACACTAAAGCAAAATTAAAGACTCAAGACAAATTGCTTTGCTGAGAAATAGATGCCCAATTATTGCCATATTTTGTGGATATACATTTAACCTTATTTGATATTGTCAGCTCTATAAAAGGGCATGATCATAGATGGTAACAACTGGATGTATTGAGGGGTTTTCTAATGAAAGTTAAGCAAATTTTACAATAGTAATTAAATCTTCTTATGACAAATTTCAGTTATTTAAGGTTCTGGTAGAACTTTCTCCACAGTACTGTCATATAGACAAGTATCATCTCTTTCTTTCTCCTTCCTTCCTTCCTCCCTCCCTCCCTTCTCTTTCCTCCTTTCAGTTCTGTTCCATTTCTTTTATTTTCTTTTTTTCTCTCTCCCTTCCTTACTTCCTTCCTTCCATCCTTCCTTCCTTCCTTCCTTCTTTCTTTTCTTTCTTTTCCTTTTCTTTCCTTTCTCTTTTCCTTTCCTTTTCTTTTTCTTTTCCTTTTTCTCTTTCTCTTTTCTCTTTTCTCTCTTCTCTTCTGTTCTCTTCTCTTCTCTTCTCTTTCTCTTCTCTTCTCTTCTCTTCTCTTCTCTTCTTTTCTTTTCTTTTCTTTTCTTTTCAGAATGGGTCTTGCTCTGTCACCCAGGCTGGAATGCAGTGGAGTGATCACAGCTCACTGCGGCCTTGAACCCCTGGCATCAAGTGATCTTTCCTCATCCTCCCAAGTAACTGAGACTACAGGTATGTGCCACCATGCTCGGCTACTTTTTAAATGATTTTTTTAGAGACAGGGCTTCACTATGTCTCCCAGACTGGTCCCAAACTCCTGGTCTCAAGCAATCCTCTCACCTCAACTTTCTAAAATGTTGAGATTACAGACATGAGCCACCAGACCTGGACCATTTTCTTTACTTCTAACGAAAAAAAAAAATACCTTTTGAAAAATCGTATGTGTAGTAAGTGTGCTAAGGTTGTAAACGCACTGAGTCACACGTTTATTATTAAAGACAGGGATCATACATTTTTTTGCAGAAGCATGGAATCCATATGGGAACCATGCAAGTTTTAAAACATAAAAATATTTAGAACTTAAATAACAGTTATGTGTTGACCACAATGTTATCTCTGCTCCTTTTTCCTTCCAATCCAAGACGAATTATTTATTCTATTTTCAAGATTCATTCTCAAACTTTTCCCCAAGATACTTCATCCATTACTTTCTCATCTATCTGCAAACAGCTCCTCTCTTCTGGTTCCTTTTCCACAATTTAAAAATGTTTCCATCTTCAATACAAAGCAAATAAAATCTAAATAGTCATAATAATTAAAAAACCTTCTCCACTCTTAAGGAGAATAAATTGCTTCAACTTTTTGGAGAGTAATCTGAACATCTCTATTAAAGTTTAAACTTAACATTACTTTTTGTCCCCAAATTCTATTGTTACAGCTATATTCACATAACATAAATATATATTTATATAATATATAATATATAAATATATATATATTTAATAGTCATGAAATGGTAGTGTAAGGAGATCCATAGACCCATCCCCCAGTGAAACAGCTACAACAAGTAAAAATTATTTTAAAAATAACGATTAAAATCTCCAGAGCAACAAATGAAGAAACATTCAAGAAAATTTCCTATATATCAGTAGAACACACCAACAATCCATAGCACTTGAGCCACAGTCTGTTCTCTCCCACCAACCAGATCAGACTGACAGAATCTCCAATCCGGTTGAGTGTTGGTAAGAAGACTAGACACCCTTTGCTCTCATCTTCCCACCTATGGATATGAATTCTCACTTGGAGGGAAAGGTGACCAGTATTTCTCATTCACTTAAACTCCAAGTTACAGAAGATACATTTTTAATGAATGCAAGTAAGAAGTCAGGTCTCTTTTTTCTTATGCAGCCATCATTCATAGGTTAGAGGCTATGCCCCAGGCAGGAGAGGATGGGAATCTTAGAGTCCAATCACCCTCATTCCAGCATGATCATAGGGTAACATTCCATGCAAAGAGAAATAAGCCAAGAAGAGCAGAGGCAACAAACTCTTCTCAAGTCCTCTCACCGTTGACCCAGAGATTTTAATGAGAGAGAGATAGACAGAGAGAGGGGGAGAGAAATTTCAAAAGAACAGAGAGCTCCAAAACTCTTTCCCCTCAAAATTGACTTATATGTAGAATATGTAAGGAACTCTTACAATGTAATAATAAAATGACACATATTCCAATTAAAAATAGTCAAAGGACCTCTATAGACATTTTTCCAAATAAGATATTTCAATGGCTAATAAGAACATGAAAAGATGCTTAACCTCATTAGCCATCAGGTAAATGTAAACCAAAACCACATGATATATCACTTCACCCTCACTATGATGGCAAAAATTAAAAAGTTAATTTAAAAAAAAAAAAAAAGCATTAGTGAAGATGGGGAGAAATTTGAAGCCTCATAAACTATGATTAGGAATGTAAAATGGTGTAGCTGCTTTGAAAAGCAGTCTATCAGTTTCCCAAGAGCACAATTAAGGATTTATCATGTGATCTAGTATTTCCACTCCTCAAGAAAAATGAAAAGAAAATGCCTATGCAAAAAAATAGAAGCTTGAATGTTCATAGCAACATTATCCATAATAAACACAAAGTCGACACAACCCGGATGTCCATTACATGATGAATGTATAAATAAAATGTAATATGTCCATTAAATGAAATATTGTTTGGCAATAAAAATAAACTACTACTGATACACGCTACCACATAGAGGAATCTTAAAAACATTGTGTTAAATGAAAGAAGTTAATCACAAAAGACCACATAATATATTATTCAATTTACATAAAACATCCAGTACAAGCAAGTTTATAGAGATAGAAAATAGATTGGTATTGGCCTAGGCCTAGAGAAGTTGGGAGTAAATGTGGAGTGACTGCTGATGGATATGGAATTACTTTTTGGGGCAATGAAAATGTTTTAAAATTGGTTGTGGTGATGCTTGAACAACTTCCCATCCTAAGCATACTTTAAAAGGGTATATGTTATGGTATCTGATTATATCTCAATAAAACTGTTATAAAATTATAGGCAAACACATTCAGCACACACACAAAGGTGTGTATTTGGAATCCTTGCCTGCCGTAGTAAATGAACACCTGAATACCTAGATTGATTAAATTATAAAATTTTAATGTAAAAGACTAGGCATCTACCTTGAAAAGTAATACATCTGAATGTACTGACATGACTAGATACCCAAAATATCTTTGGATCTTTTAAAACTTAAATATGTTTCAAACAATTGTGTCATAATATTTCTCTTTAAAAATTATGTATACATTTTTTCCATGACCTATTAGTATTTAAGCTAAAAATGATCTAGAAAAATATACCTCAAAATATTAACAGTGATACCAGAAGAGAGACACAGGGAAATGTCTACATATTCATAGACTTACTAGGAAAGTAGCTGATCTGTAGTGCTTTTGAGTAAATAAATAATCACACTCTGAGAGGCAATAATATATTGGTGTTATTAGACCTTACACATGTGAGTGGATGGAATTTGGGTGCTGGAAGTACAGGGAAAAGCTAATGGCTTTTAATTCCCTTCTACTATGTGTCAGATACTGTGCTAAGCACTTTCATTAAATAACTAGTTGAATTAGCTCTGGTGTAGCTATTAATACTTTGAAAAGCAGTCTATCAGTTTCTCAAGAGTTTAAACAAGGATTTATCATATAATCTAGTATTTCTATGCTCCTCAAGAGAAATGAATAAAAAGTCTACATAAAAATGGGAGCATTAATGTTCATAGTAACATTATTCATAATACCCACAAAGTAGACAAAACACAAATGTCTATTAGCTGATGAATGTATACATAGAATGTGATATATCCATTTAATGAAATATTATTTTGTAATAAAAATAATTATCAATAATTCTTCAAAATTGTATTTATATCATCTGATTGAGTTAATTGAATTAGATGATAAATTTGATTATCTTAGAAAATCACTTGGCAAAACAAAATGAAATATAATAAGAATTATTAAAACTTTTACTATGAGCCAATATTCTGAGCACTTTATGAATTAAGTAACTTTTAATCCTCAAAACAATGTAAGAGAGATTTTGTAATCATTATCTTCATTATACAGGTAAGATCATTGAGGTCCAGTGAGCTTAATCAACTTATTAGGGGCTATACAAAATTTTTTTTTTTTTTTTTTGAGATGGAATTTCACTGTGTCATCCAGGCTGGAGTGCAGTGGTGCAATCTCGGCTCACTGCAAACTCCACTTCCCAGGTTCCCGCCATTCTCCTGCCTCAGTCTCCCAAGTAGCTGGGACTACAGGCACCCACAACCATGCCCGGCTAATTTTATATATATATATATATATTTTTAGTAGAGACAGGGTTTCACCGTGTTAGTCAGGATGTTCTTGATCTCCTGACCTCGTGATCTGCTGGCCTCGGCCTCCCAAAGTGCTGGGATTACAGGGGTGAGCCACCGTGCCTGGCCGGAGCTGTACAAATTTTATCCAGGCTTCCTGATTCTATCTCATGACTTCTAAACTACTATAATGTCTGTAATAATTCATAATTGCTATTGGGATAATGACAGTAATGATGGAGTTTATAGTAATAACAGATAAACTGGAAGCAAAAGGCAAAATACAAAACATACCTTGAAGTGAAAAGTAGGAGCTTGTTTTAAAATTGTATATAGTAAATACTAAAAGTCAATTACTAGTTTTCATTGAGAAACTGAAAAGTGATTGGTAATCTGGTAATTGGGCAGAAATAGAAATTGTACTGAGGAGTAAAATAATCTAATATATGTAGAAATATCTTTGGTAATGGTAATGTACTATGTGAATGAAGAGAACTACTATAAAAATAATACCAGTTATATAAACTGCACAACATCATCATTTATTAAGGGTGAGTTAATAGTTAAAATTACAAAAGTAACAGTAGAATAGGGAGTCAAGAGAAGCATTATGGGCCTGGTATATTATGAGGATATGGAAGGGTGAGTGAATTCAGCAAGGACAAAGGACTCAAAAACTATTTCCTCCAAATTTTCCATAAGCCTGTTGACAGTCAGTGTTTAGATATCTTTGTTTTCTTAATTTATACAAATTTATGGGAATACATGAGTAATTTTTTATATGCATATCCTAGGTACTGATTAAGTCAGGGTATTTATGATGTCTATCACCCAAGTACAGTACATTTTGTTAGGTACAGTCAGCCTACTCTGTTAACAAACATTGAATTTATTCCTTCTATTTTATTAAATAGTTGTAAACTTTAACCCAGTCCTCTTCATTCTCCCCTTTTTCCCCCATTCGCCCTTCCTGATATCTATTATTTATCTCTCTACTCTCTTACTCCATGTGATCAAATGTTTTAGCTCTCACATATAGGGGAGAACATACAATATTTGTGTTTTTGTGTCTGGCTTATTTCACTTAAAATAATGACTTCCAGTTGCATCCATGTTCCTGCTAATGACAGGATATTATTCTTTTTTATGGCTGAATAGTATTCCACACATTTTCTTGATCCATTCGTCTGTTGATAAACACTTAAGTTGATTCGGTATCTCTGCTATGGTGAATAATGCTTCAGCGAACATGTGAGTGCAGGTATCTCTTTGATCTATTATTTTCCTTTGGAATTCCAATTCTAGTAGTGGAATTGCTGGATTGAATGGTAATTATATGTATTAGTCTGTTTTCATGATGCTGATAAAGACATATCTGAGACTGGGAGAAAAAGAGGTTTAATTGGACTTACACTTCCATATGGCTGGGGAGGACTCCGAATCATGGTGAGAGGTGAAAGGCACTTCTTACATGGTGGTGGCAAGAGAAAATAAGGAGGAAGCAAAATTGGGAACCCCTAATAAACCCATCAGATCTTGTGAGACTTATTCACTATCATGAGAATAGCAAGGGAAAGACCAGACCCCATGATTCAATTACCTCCCACCAGGTCTCTCCCACAACACGTGGGAATTCTGGGAGATACAATTCAAGTTGAGATTTGGGTGGAGACACAGCCAAATCATATCATTCTGCCCCGGCCCCTTCTCATGTTCTCACATTTAAGAACCAATTATGCTTTCCCAACCATTCCCCAAAGTCTTAACTCATTTCACCATTAACCCAAAAGTTCACAGTCCAAACTCTCATTTGAGACAAGGCAAGTCCCTTTTGCCTATGAGCCTGCAAAATCAAAAGCAAGCTATTTACTTTCTAGACAGAATGGGCATACAGTTATTGGGTAAATACAACCATTCCAAATGAGAGGAACTGGCCAAAACAAAGGGGTTACTGGGCCCATGGAAGTCTAAAATCCAGCAGGGCAGTCAAATTTTAAAGCTCCAAAATGATCTCCTTTGACTCCAGGTCTCACATCCAGGTCACACTGATGCAAGAGGTGGATTACCATGGTCTTGGGCAGCTCCACTATTGTGGATTTGCAAGGTACAGCCTCATTCCTGGCTGCTTTCTCAGGCTGGTATTGAGTGTCTGCAGCTTTTCCAGGCACACGGTACAAGCTGTTGGTGGATCTACCATTCTGGGGGCTGGAGGATGGTGGTCCTCTTCGTACAGCTCCACCAGCTAGTGTCCCAGTAGGGACTCTGTGTTGGAGCTCCGACCCCATATTTCTCTTTGGTACTGCCCTAGAAGAGGTTCTCCATGAGGGACTCACCCCTGCAGCACACTTCTGCCTTCGCATCCAGGCATTTCGACACATCTTTTGATATCTAGGCTGAGGTTCCCAAACCTCAATTCTTCATTTCTGTGCACCCGCAGGCTCAACACCACATGGAAGCTACCAAGGTTTGGGGTTTCCACCCTCTGAAGCCACAGCCCAAGCAATACCTTGGCCCTTTTCAGCTATTGCTGGAGTGGCTGGAACACAGGGCACCAGGTCCCTAAGCTGCACATGGCACAGGGAACCTGGGTCTGGCCCACAAAACCACTATTTCCTCCTAGGTCTCCAGGCTTGTGATGGGAGGGGTTGCCATGAAGGTCTCTGACATGGCTTGGAGACATTTTTTCCCATTGTTTTTGGGATTAATGTTGACCTCCTTATTACTTACACAAACTTTTGCAACCAGGTTGAATTTCTCCCCAGAAAATGGGGTTTTCTTTTCTATCCCATAGTCAGGCTGCAAATTTTCAAAACTTTTATGCTCTGCTTTCCTTATAAAATTGAATGCCTTTAACAGTACCCAAGTCATCTCTTGAATGCTTTACTGCTTAGAAATTTCTTCTGCCAGATACCCTAAATCATCATTCTCAAATTCAAAGTTCCACAAATTTCCAGGGAAGGGGCAGAATGCTGCCAGTTTCTTTACTAAAACATAACAAGAGTCACCTTTACTCCAGTTTCCAACAAGTTCCTCATCTCCATCTGAGACCACTTCAGCCTGGACCTTATTGTCCATATCGTTATCAGCATTTTGGGCAAAGCCATCAAACAAGTCTCTAAGAAGTTTCAAAGTTTCCCACATTTTCCTGTCTTCTTCTGAGCCCTCCAAACTGTTCCAACCTCTTCCTTTTACCCAGTTCCAAAGTCATTTCCACGTTTTGGGGTATCTTTTCAGCAATGCCCCACTCTCAGTACCGATTTACTGTATTAGTCTGTTTTCATGATGCTGATAAAGACATACCCAAGACCAGGAAGAAAAAGAGGTTTAATTGGACTTACAGTTCCACATGGCTGGGGAGGCCTCAGAATCATAGTGAGAGGCAAAAGCACTTCTTATATGGTGACGGCAAGAGAAAATGAGGATGAAGCAAAAGCAGAAACCCCTGATAAATCCATCAGATCTCAAGAGACTTATTTACTATCATGAGAATAGCACGGGAAAAACTGGCTCCCATGATTTAACTACCTCCCCCTGAGTCCTTCCTACAACATGTGGGAATTCTGGGAGATAAAACTCAAGTGGAGATTTGAGCTTGGGGACACAGCCAAACCATCTCATTATACTTTCAGTTTATTGAGAAATTTCCATAATGTTTTCCATAGTGACTGTATTAGTTTACATTCCTACCAACAGTGTATACTATTTCTTTTTTCTCTATATTCTTGTCAACATCTGTTAAAGGTTTTGCCTTTTTATTAATAGCCATTAGCAATTTTTATTTTTTAAAAAATTGGTTTTATTAATTTGTAAAGTCATTATTAATAATTGCTTTTTAAATAATAGTCACTGACTAGTGTAAGATAATATCTCATAATGGCTTTGATTTGCATTTCTCTAATGATAGTGATGTTAAGCCCTTTTTTCATATACTTGTTCACCATCTTTTTGTCTTTTTTTTTTTTGAAAAACATTCATTCATGTCCTTGCTTACTTTTTAATTAGATTTTTTTTTCCTGTTGAATTGAGTCCCTTGTATGTTCTAGATATCAGTAACCTGTCAGATGAATAGTTTGCAAATATTTTCTCCCCATTTGACAGGTAGTGTTCACCATGTTGCTTGTTCCCTTTGCAGTGTGAAAGATTTTCGATTTAATATAGTCCCGTTTGATCTATTTTTATTTCTATTGCCTATAATTCTGAGGTCTTAGTCATAATTTTTTTTGCCTTGACCATTGTCTGGGACAGGTTTCCCCAGGTCTTTGCTAGCACATTTATTGTTGTGAGTCTTATGTTTAAGTCTAGTTCATTTGTTTGATTTTTTTATATCATGTGATAGAGGTCCAGTTATGTTCACTATATGTGGTTATCCAATTTTCCCAACACCATTCATTGAAAAGGATGCCCTTTCCCCAGTGCAAATTATTGTTGGCTTTATCAAAAATCAATTGACTGTAAATATGTGGTTTTATTTCTAGGCTCTCTATCCTGTTTCTTTGGTGTATGTGTCTTTTTATACCAACCATATTGTTTTGGTTACTACAACCTTGTAATATGATTTGAAGTTAGGGAATGTGATGCCTCCAACTCTGTTTTGTTTGTTTGTTTGTTTGTTTGTTTGCTCAGTATTATGTTGGCTATTCAGACTCATTCTTGGTTCCATTTGACTATTAGTATCTCTAATTCTGTTAAAAAAAAAATGATGTTGGTGTCATGATAGGGATTGTGTTGAATCTATAGATTGCTTTAGGCAGTATGGTAATTTTTACCATTTCAATTCTTTCAATTCATGAGCATGGGATGTTTTTCCATTTATTTGTGTCATCTTCAATTATTTTCATCAATGTTTGTAGTTTTCCTTGTAGAGATCTTTCACTTCCTTGGTGAAATTTATCCTGGGGTATTTTTGGTAGCTATTGTAAATATATATTTTTAAATTTCTTTCTCAGCTAGATCATTACTTTTCTAGAGTAATGCTACAGATTTTTGTATGTTGCTTTTATATTCTGCAACTTTACAGGATTCTTTTATCAATCTAAGAGTTTTTTGGTGAAGTCTTAAAGATTTTCTAGATATAAGATGTTATCATCAGCAAAGGGGAACAGTTTGACTTCCTCTTTTCCAATTTGGATGCCTTTTATTTATTTCTCTTGCTTATTTTCTCTAGCTAGAACTTCCAATACTATGTTGAATAGGAGCAGTAAAAGTGGGCATGCTTGTCTTGTTCCAGTTCTTAGAGAAAAGCCTTTCAATATTTAGTTGATGTTAGCTGTGGATTTGTCATAAATAGCCTTTATTATGTTGAGGCATGTTTTGTTTTATGCCCAGTTTGTTAAGAGACTTTACCATGAAAGGATGTTAAATTTTATCATAGGCTTTTTCTGTGTCTGCAGACATGACTATAAGGTTTTGTTCTTTCTGTTTATGTGCTGTATTGTATTTATTGATTTGTGTATGCTAGACCATTCTTGTATCCTTGGTATAGATCCCACTTGATGGTGACGTATTACCTTTTTGATCTGTTGTTGGATTTAGCTCACTCAATGGTATTTTCTTGGGGACTTTTGTGCCTATATTTATCAGGAATATTGGCCTGCAGCTTTCTTTGATTGTTGTGCTCTTATCTGGATTTGATATAAGGGTGATGATGGTGTCATAGAATAAGTTAAGGAGAACTATCTGCTCTTCAAATTTTTGGCATAGTTTCAGGAAGATTGGTATTAGTTCTTTGTAGGTTTGGTAGAATTCAGCTGTGAATTCATCTAGTCCTGGGTTTTTCTTTGCTAGGAGTCCTTATTACTGATTAAATCTTTGTTATTGGTCTGTCTAGATTTTCTATTTATTTCTGATTCAACCTAGGTAGATTGTATGTTTCCAGGAGTTTGTCCATTTCCTCCAGGTTTTCCAGTTTGTTAGTGTATAGTTGGTCATAATAGTCTCTCTTTTTTTGTGCTATAGGTTGTAATGTCTCCTTTTTCATTTCTGGTTTTGTTTATTTGGGCCTTCTCTTTTCTCGGTTAGTCTATCGAGCATTCCTCAAAGTTGTTTATGTTTTTGAAAAACAACTTTTCATTTCATTGATTCTTTGTATTTTTTTCAGTTTCTATTTTTTTTAAGTTCTGCTCTGATGTTTATTACTTCTTATCTTCTGCTAATTTGGGATTTGGTTGGTTCTTGCTTTTCTGGTTCCTTGGTGTTCATCAATAGATTGTTAATTTATAATCTTTCTACTATTTTGATGTAGGTGTTTATTGCTATAGACTTTCCTCTTAGCACTGATTTTGCTCTGTCCTACAAGTTGTGGTATGTTGTGTTTCCATTTTCATTTGTTTCAAGAATTACTTGATTTTCACATTAATTTCTTCATTGATTTAATGGTCATTTAGGAGCCTGTTGTTTAATTTTCATGTATCTGTATAGTTTCTAATGTTCCTCTAGGTATGGATTTCTAGTTTTATTTTGTTGTAGTCTGAGAAGATACTTGATAGAATTTTGAGTTTTTAAAATTGTTTGAGGCTTGTTTTGTAGCCTAACATATGTTCTATCACGAAGAATGTTCCATTTGCTGATGAAAAGAATGTATATTCTGCAATTGCTGCATAGGATGTTCTGTAAATGTTTATGTTTATTCTTTCTAAAGTTCAGTTTAAATTCAGTGTTACTTTGGTTAATTTTCTGTCTAGATGATTGTCTAAGGCTGAGAGTGAGGTGTGTAAGCCTCCCACTATTTTTGTTGTGTAAGATTTCTCTCGTTTTAGGTATAGTAATATTTGTGTTATAGAGCGGGGTGTTCCAGTGTTGGGTGAATATATATATTTAGAATTCTTTTATTCTTTTGTTGAATTTATACCTTGCCCATTATATAATGATTTTCTTTTTTTTTTCTTTTTAACTATTCTTGACTTAAAGTCCTATTTTTATCTGATATAGTTATAGCTATTCCTCCTTGCTTTTGGTTTTCATTTGTGTGGAATATTGTTTTCCTCCCTTTATTTTCAGGCTATATGTTCCTTCGTTAGCAAAATATAGTTAGATCATGTTTTTTTATCCATTTGGTCATTCTATAGCTTTTAATGGAGAATTTAATCCATTTATGTTCGAGGTTATTACATGTGAGCCTTTGTTAAAATCATAGTGTGAATTTTTTTCTGGTTGTTTTATTTATTCATTGTCCTTTTGTTTCTCTCTTATGGATTATCATTGGTATTTGATAATTTTCCTTCAGCGCTTTGAATATATCATCTCTTTCACTCTGGCTTACAAAATTTCTCCTAAGAAATCTGCTGTTAGTCTGATGGAGTTTCATTTATAGATGACTATATGCTTTTCTCTTGCTGTTTTTAAGAATTACTCTTCTTAAAAAATCATTTAAATTTTATTTTAGGTTAGGGGTCCATGTGCAGGTTTGTTATACAGGTTAATTGTGTATCATGGGAGTTCAGTGTACAGATTATCTCAAAACCCAGGTAGTCAGCATAATACCTGACAGGTAGTTTTTCCATCATTCGCCTCCCACCCTCCACCCTCAAGTAGGCCCCAGTGTCTGTTGTTCCCTTTGTGTCCATATGTACTTAATATTTAGCTCCCATTTATATGTGGCAATATGTGGTATTTTGTTTTCTGTTTCTGTGTTATTTTGCTTATAATAATGGCCTCCAGTTCCAGCCATGTTGCTGCAAAGGACATGATCATGTTCTTTTTTATGGCTACCTAGCATTTCATGGTGTATATGCACCACATTTTCTCTATTCAGTCTACTGTTGATGGGCATTTAGGTTGATTTCATGTCTTTGCTATTGTTAATAGTTCTGTGATGAACATATGCATGCATGTTTCTTTATGATAGAATGATTTATATTCCTTTTGCTCTATGCCCAACAATAGGATTACTAGGTCAAATGGTAATTCTGCTTTGAGTGTTTTTTGAAATTGCCAAACCACTTTCCACAGTGGCTGGACTACCAGCAGTATATAAACATTTCCTTTTTCGCAATCTCGCCAGCCTCTGTCTAAGGCAATCCTAAGCAAAAAGAACAGAGCTGAAACATCACATTACCTGAATTCAAACTATACTACAAGGATACAGTAATCAAAATAGCATGTTACTAGTACAAAAACAGACACATAGACCAATGGAACAGAATAGAGAGTCCTGAAATAATACTGCACACTTACAACCACCTGATCTTTGACGAAGTTGACCAAAACAACCAATGGTGAAAATAATCCCTTCCCTATTCAATAAATGGTGCTGGGATAGCTGGCTGGCCACATGCAGAAGATTTAAAATGGACCCCTTCCTTAGGCCATATTAAAAAATAAACTCAAGATGGATTAAAGACTTAAATGAATAATCTAAAACTATAAAAACCCAGGAAGATAACCTAGGAAATATCATTCTGGACATAGGCCCTGGCAAAGATTTCATGATGAAGACTTCAAAAGCAGTTGCAACAAAAATGAAAATTAACAACTGAGACCTGATTAAACTAAAGAACTTTTGCATAGCAAAAGAAACTATCAACAGAGTAAGCAAACACTCTACAGATTGGGAGAAAATATTCATAAACTGTGCATTCAACGAAGATCTAATATTCAGAATCCATAAGGAATTTAAACAAATGAACAAGCAAAACAAACAAACAACAAAAAAAAACCCACCTCATTAAAAAGTGTGCAAAAGACATGAAGAGACACTTCTCAAAAGAAGACATATACAAGGCCAACAAGCATGTAAAAAAATACTTGATATCACTAATTATTAGAGAAATGCAAACAAAATCCACAATGAGACACCATCTCATACTAGTCAGATTCTTTTTAATTCACTAAAACGGAGTTGTTCTTTATCTTTAGTTGTAGACAGTTTGACTATAGCGTGCCGTGGAGAAGCCCTTTTGGCCTCGCATCCACCTGGGAATCACTGAGCTTCCTGTATCTGAATGTCTGAATCTCTTGCTAGACTTAGAGTTTTTTCACATATTACTTAATTAAATAGGCTTTCTAATTCTTTGGGTGTTTTTTGTTTTTTTTTTTTTTTTTTTGGTCTTATTGTCCTTGGGGATACTGACAATTTGAATGTCCAATTGCTTTACATTGTCCCAAATGTCAGGAAGGTCTTGCTCATTTTTAAAAAAATTCTTTTTTAAAAGTTTTATCTGATTAGATTATTTCAAAAGATTTATCTTCTTCGAGTTCTGAAATTATTTATTCTGCCTGGATTAGACTATTGTTGAAGCGTTCAAATATATTTTGTATTTCCTCAAGCAAATTCTGTAGGTTCAAATTTTTTATTTTGTTCTTTTAAAAAATATCTATCTCTTTGGTAATTTTAAAATTTATATCTTGAATTGTTTTCTGATATCTTTGTATTGATTTTTATAATTCTCTTATATCTCACTAAGCTTCTTTAAAATCAATTTTTTTGCCAGGCACGGTGGCTTACACTTGTAATTCCAGCACTTTTAGAGGTCAAATCAAGAGAATCATTTGAGGCCAGGAGTTTGAGACCACCTTGGAGAACATAGTGAAATGCCAAGACGCCATCTGTACAAACTAGAAAAACTTTGACATGATAGTGCGTGCATGTAGTTCTAGCTACTCAGGAGGCTAAGGTGGGAGGCTCATTTGAGCTCAGGAGTTTGAGGCTGCAGTGAGCTAAAATCCTGCTACCACACTCCAGCCTGAGCAACAGGACAAGATCCTGTCTCTAAAATAAATAAATATAGTAAAGTAAAACAAAGTCAACTTTTAAATTATATATCTTAGAATTCAGAACTTTCTCTTCGATTAAGATCTAGTGTAAGATCTAGTGCTAAAGAGCCATTTTCTTCCTTTGCAGCTGTCATATTCCCTTTTTTTGTTTGTTTCATGTGTCCTGTTTCCCTATGTTGATATCTACACACCTAGTGTGATAATCCAACATTGCTATCAAGAACTACCTGAGACTGGGTACTTTACAAACAAAAGAGGTTTAATTGGCTCACAGTTCTGCAGGCTGTACAGGAAGCATGGCTGAGGAGGCATCAGGAAACTTTCAATCATGGCAAAAGGTGAAGGGGAAGCTGGCACATGCTGGAGAAGGAGGAAGAGAGAAAAAGGGGAGGTGCTACATACTTTCAAACAACTAGATCTCGTGAGAACTCACTCATTATCACAAAAACAGCAAGGGGATGTCCGCCCTCCTGATCAAATTACCTCCCATCAGGCTCCTCCTCCAACACTGGAGATTACAATTCAACATGAGATTTGGGTGGGGACACAAATTCAAACCATATCAATTACTTCTTCCTAATTTTTAATTTATTTTCATAGAGGAATAAGTTTTTCTGAAGATGTATTTATGGTGTTGGTTGAGTAGGTTACTTTGGCTTTGAATCTAGGTAATGCAGTCTCTGTGTGTGGTAACAGACTCTGTATGATTTATTTGGGTGTAAATAGCAACAGTGGCATGTGTGATTCCCTCAGAGGGTTATTCGTGGAGGCTGAAGTTGTGCTAGAAGCTGTGATACCAGGTGGGCCAACCTTTAGTCCCCAGTGATGGCAGTGGTGGGCTGAACCTACTTATCTTAGTGCTTATACACTGGTACTTGTTTTGGCAGTTACCAGTGGGCTTATTCCTGAACCTCCAGCTGGCTTGTTTGGATGCTGTTAGTAGCAGTGATAAACTTGGTGGATGATCAGGTTCTTAGGCCCCTGAGCAGCTTGTATGGCAGTGGGTGATCACATAGGAGTGATGGGACAATTCTCTGGGTCCTGAGTGGTGCACATTGATGCTGGTGGTGGCTGCAATGGGCTCACTGGGCCATACTCCAGTCCCACAGTTGGTGCTTAGAGGTAGGCGTCAGTAGAAATGATAGCATCTGGGAGGTTAGGCCCAACCTCAGACTCCCAGGAGGAGTGTCCAGGTGCCTCAGGCTCCCCAGTGGTGAAAGCAGGAACCAGCCATGGTGGGCATGTTTGGGACAATCTTCAGACTTCAGGTGGAGCACTCAAGTGAGGGATAGTAGCAGCCATGGTGGTGATGAGGCCATGCCACTGGAGAAGGTAGGACCACCCTCGGTGGCCACAACTTGGGTTGGTACGTGCGGTATGTATCGTCTCTCTTACACCCAGTCATGGCAGGGCTCTCCATCAAGTTTTGACAGCTTTAGCCTGCACCAAGTCACATCCCCATTCCAGCTGCAGGAACCCAAACCCAGTGGCCACTCACAACCCACTTGTGTCCCAATCAGCATCTCACCATCACTAGCTTCCTGGAACCAGTAGCTGCAGTCCATGTCTTGCTTGATTCTTAGCCCTGGTGGTGGGAATGCTCCCAGCTCACTTTTCAGTTGTAACAGTGACAGCCCTTATTTCCAAAACACCTCACTCCCTGAGCCACTGTGCCCCAGGGCAGTGATCAGTTTGCCAAAGAATTGAAAGCGGATCCTCGCTGTAGCTCCTTAGTTCTCAGAAAGTGTGTCGGGCCTAGAACAAGCATTCTCACTGGAGCAGTTTTGTTCCACATTCTTCTGGCAGCTTGCTGTGTTAGTTTCAGGGATTGGGACGTTCTCCCATGGCCAGCATTGAGCAATTCCATGGTAGGGATGTGGGCCCCTGAAAGTCTTTCATTCACCCTTTCCCTGCATTTAGACATCACTGCCAGATCCCAGCAAATCCCAACCAGGCAGGCTGCCTCTCTCTCTTCTTCCTGCAAGCTTTTGGTGTTTCTTGTCACTTCTCTGTTGAATTCCACCATTCTTTCTTGGATAACACATTCAAAGTGTGACTGTCTATACACTATTTTGGTTCTTCTCAGTGGAGGAGGTGAGCATCAAATGCTTCTAGTCAGACATCTTGAAGCCTCTCCTCTCTATTCTTTTATTATTAATGTTGTTATTACTTTATCTGTATGTGCTGTCTTTTTTTATTCAAAGAGCATTATATTACTTTAATAATAAATTTTTGTCAGGGAAAAAAAGCATGTTTGTTTATTTATTTATTTATCTATTTATTTATTTTGAGACAGGGTCTCACTCTGTCTTTCAGGTTCGAGTGCATTGGCATTCCACGCTCACTGCAGCCTCCACCTCCCAAGCTCAAGTAATCCTTCAGCTTCTTCAATAGCTGGAGCTACAGGAACATAGCACCATACCCAGCTAACTTTTGTACTTTTTGTAGAGGCAGGGTCTCACCATGTTGCCCAAGCTGGTCTCAAACTTCTTGGCTAAAGCAATCCTCCTACCTCAGCCTCCAAGAATGCTGGGATTACAAGTATGAGCCATCACGCTGAACCGAAAGTAGCATGTTTCTAAAGGGATAGCCCGAATATTAGTGACCATTGTCTTATGATTTTTCCTATTCCATAATGTCTTAAATAGGAGTCCATTTATACTTCCAAAAATTGGCTTAGCATGTGTATATTATGTTAGACTTTTTAACTCTCATTGTTATTATTTTTCTTTTTGTGACACACTGCAAACTCACAAATTACTCCATTGTTCAAGCTGACAATTTTTAGATTGCATAATG